>NC_056626.2:103143989-103466906 GCF_002870075.4 Lactuca sativa
CTGCATGTCACCCACCTCAGCCTAGCATAGAGGGGATCTGCACTTCCGGCCATAGACGGCTTCAAATGGAGCAACCTTTATGCTTGTATGATAACTGTTACTGTAGGAGAACTTGACAAAGGGTAATTGGGTATCCCATGCCTTTTGAAAGTCTATCACACAGGCTCACAACATATCTTCCAGAGTTTCAATATTCCTCTCACTTTGTCCGTAGGTTTGCGGATGGTAGGTTGTGCTCATATCCAACCTAGTTCCTAGGGAACTTTGTAGTGATTGCCATGATCTTGAAGTGAATCTACTGTCTCTGTCAGAGATAATAGGTATCGGAACACCATGCATTCGTACAATCTCCCTAATGTAAGTCCTTGTTAGTTTCTCCAGCTTGTCTGTCTCTTTGATCGGCGGGAAGTGTGCGGACTTAGTTAACCTGTCTACGATCACCCATATGGTATCAAGATCACCCGGTTTTTTGGGCAATTTGGTTATGAATTCCATTATGATACGCTCCCACTTCCACTCAGGTAACTCTGGTTATTGTAGTAAACCTGAGGGTTTCTAGTATTCGACCTTATCCTTTGCGCAAGTAAGACACTTACTCACGAAGCTAGCAATCTCTACTTTAATGTTAGGCCACCAATATAACTTTTTGAGATCCAGATACATCTTATCTGAACCTGGATGAATGGAATACCAAGTATTGTACGCTTCGGTCATGACCATGTCTCTGAAACCACCAAGCTTCAGTGTCCAGATCCGATCCATGAGGTACAAGGCTCCGCCACCCTTGACTTCTAAGTTCTTATCCATCCCTCTAAGGGATTCACCCGCCACATTTTCAGGTTTCAAGGCTGCTAGCTGGGCCTCCTTAATTTGTGTGGACAGATGTGAATGGATAGTCATAGTTAATGATTTGAACCTACGACCAGATAATTCTTTCCGACTTAGGGCGTCAACTACTACGTTGGCTTTACCGGGATGATAACAAATTTCACATTTGTAGTCATTGAGTAGCTCGACCCACTGTCATTCTCTCATGTTGAGCTCCTTCATATCAAATATATGTTGAAGGCTTTTGTGATCTGTAAAGATAGTGCTTTTCGTACCATACAGGTAGTGTCTCTAGATCTTCAGAGAAAATACCACTGCTCCTAATTCAAGATCGTGTGTAGTGTAGTTGAGTTCGTGCATCTTAAGCTGTATTGTGGCATAGGTGATGACTTTTCCTTGTTTAATAAGAACACAGCCAAGCCCTTGGTTGGATGCATCGTAGTAAACCACGAAATCTTCTATCCCTTCTGAGAGGGATAATATTGGTACGCTGCACAAGGCTCGCTTCAACGTTTAGAATGCCTTTTCTTGTTTCTCTTCCCAGTCATAGACTGTACCTTTATGGGTCAAGGTAGTAAGTGGTTTCGCGATCCTAGAGAAGTTCTGAATAAACCTGCGATAGTAGCCAGCGAGGCCTAGAAATTGACAAATTTCTGTAGGCGTCTTCGGTGCTGACCAATTCTCAATGGCCTTTTATTTTGGAAGGGTCCACATGAATTCCCTTTTCGCTAACTAAGTGACCCAAGAATTCGACTTTTCGAATAAAAAATTCGCACCTACAGAACTTCGCATAAAGCTTCGTTGCTCGTAGTGTTTCCAAGATTTGGCGTAGAATTTGACAATGTTCCTCCTTACTACGTGAGTAGATAAGCAGGTCATCGATGAATACAATCACGAACTGATCTAAGTAAGGACGACATACCCAGTTCATTAAGTCCATGAACACTGCGGGTGCATTGGTTAATCCCAAAGGCATAACTACAAACTTGTAGTCCCATAATAAGTTTGGAAGGTTTTTTTGGGAACATCTTACTCTAACAATCGTAACTGGTGATTCCCGGATCTTAGATCAACCTTCGAAAAGTAATTTGCCCCTTGCAGTTGGTCGAACAAGTCTTCTATGCATGGTAGAGGGTATCAGTTCTTGACTGTAAGCTTGTTTAGTTCTCTATAGTCGATGCACATGCGGAACGATACGTTTTCTTCTTTACGAACAAGACTGGTGTTCCCCATGGTGAGAAGCTTGGTCTAATAAAGCCCTTGTTGAGCAGTTCGTTAAATTGACCGGATAGCTCCTGCATATCAGCTGGTACTAGTCGATAAGGCAATTTGGGTACTAGGATAGCCCCTGTAATTAAGTTGATTTTTAAATCGACTTGATGTTGCGGTGGTAATCCTAGTAGTTCTTCGGGAAAGATGTCGGGAAAGTCGCATACTTCTGGGATGTTCTTTATGTCTTTTGCCTCTTGGCTCACATCAACCACATGAGCAAGGAACGCACGATATTCCTTTCGTAAGTACTTCTGGGCTTGTATACTCGAGATGATTCGAACGTTCGTACCTGGTTTCTCTCCATAGATAACTATGGTTTTGTTAGACGGTAGATTAAGATGAACGGCCTTCTCATAACACATGATGTCAGCATGATGAAGATTCAATGAATCCATGTAGATAACGACGTCGAAACTTTTAATTGAGACAGGCATGAGGTCGATTGGAAATGAATGGCGATTTAGAGATAGGGTACAACCTATGTATATACAGTGAGTGCTCTCAGTCTTTCTGTTAGCCATTTTTAGAGTGAACGGTTCTTTTAGTGCCCGTGATTGTTGTTTTAGTAAGTGTGCAAATTTTTGGTTTACGAAACTCATCTATGCTCCACTATAAAATAATATGCATGCATAAGAGTTATCGAGGAGAAACATACCCATGACGAACATCGTGTCTGCCACAACTTCCTCATGGCCTATCGCCAAGACTCTTCCCACTGCACCATCATTCCATGCTTTCAGGAAGTTCCTCTTGTAGTGATTAACTTCACCACACCCATAACAGGCCTGGCCCACTCCAATGCCAGGGACCTGGGTGATTGGTATAGTCGAAGCTTTGCAGAAACGAGCAATATGTCCTTTCCTCTTGCAATTCGCACACTGCATTTCCCGGCATGGTCCGTTGGGGTAGAAGTTGTACTTGTTGCACTTTGGAAATCTCCCAAGATACTATTTCACCGGTGCAGTGACAGCAGGTGCTGTCGCGACATGAACAACCACGATCTACTGCTTCTTGGAAGCGTTCTGCGCTTTGTTTTTGTTCTTCTTGTCCCAAAACATCCGCTTGCTGTCGGTTATTTTGGATGATTCTGAGACAGCAGGGGTTTTCGTTGGTGTGCGGACTCCATGATCGATGAGTCGCTGTGCCAATCACTTGGCACTGTCGAAGGTAGTAGGGTTTTGTCACACCCCGCTAAAGCGGAAACACGGGGCGTGGCAGGACAAAAGGTCTGTTAGCAAAAGGTTAAGGACAATACCAACCATAGTATTAAAAATCATTACAAATTTACAATGAGTTTTAACAACTTTTTAAATGAAATTACAATGTATTTAAAAGTCAACACATGCAAATGCTCCTATAAGTGTTGTATCTTTACGTGCCTCTTACTAGATGATTCCTGAAAAAGCATGTAAAACGAGCGTCAGCTATAAAAATAGTTGGTGAGTACTCACAGATTAGAAATAATATTGGCTTCAAGAATCGAAATAAAAGTTTTGATAAAAGTTTCCATAAATAGAAGTATATTGAGAAAATGAGTTTTCAAGAATCGAAATAATATCATTGTTACACGGAGCAAACAATTTCATTGCTAAAACAAGTATATAAGTTTTCAGTAATAAAAGTTTGTTGCTATAATGAGAAAATAGTTTGTTGTTATAATAAGCATAAAAGTTTCTTTGCTAAAATAAGTATACAAGTTTCATTGCTAAAATAAGTATATAAGTGTCGTTGCTAACATGAGAATACAAGTTTTGTATGTACATAAAGATTCCATTCATGAGTTCACAACCCAAGCCTAATGACCGAATCGTGCCCTATTGACTACTATGTGTATCGCAAACATAGAGAATAAAATTGTAGAATGCACTCAAGCGAATCGTGCGAGTGAAGAGTTGTCTACCTCCTGATAGCGCTATTCATAATAATTATAGGCTCAAAAGAGATAATGAGTTGTGTCGAGAGATTCCAGGGACTTAACCGCGATACAGTCCTCATGAATTAAAGTAACATACACATACATACGAAATATAGCAGCCAGGTTTCATACAAGTCAAAATAAAGACAACGAACATAAATAGTTTAGGACATGCTTTTCCACCCCAAAACATTTGAAAACCGAAAATAGGGGGAGTCGTGAATACTCACATGCTTTAAGATGATGCAAATGATGCCTTGAACTACGTTCCACTTGTACCACTATCGATTCCTACACGATATTACACGCTAACGAGTCTCTAATAGAAAGTTAATACTAATATATATACTTGCCATTACAATAGAATTATACCAATATTGTGTTAAAATTTAATATTGACAAGTTACAAACATTTTCTCAAATGGTGAAATTCTATAACTCATGTTATTAAGATAATTTAGGATATTATTTTACAGATTTTTTTAATATTAATTCAGGGTATTTCAATACATTTAAAGGTGTTTTAAGTTCCAAAAAATCCAAAATATTATCAAACAGTTTCCAAAAATTCTCAAACTTTGCTTTTTCATTCTAAACACAGTAGAGGTATCCCATAAAATTTCCCTTGAATTTTTGATGTGATTAACTATTTTTCCAAATTTTATGCCTTTATAACAAAATAAATTCATGTAAAATAGAATACAGATGATAAAAATTCCCAAGCTTTTTATTGTACTTTCATTAGTCATACGTATGCTGGAAAAAAATATATAAATGGATTTGTAAACTGTTTAACCTAATTTTATGATTTTTGTGCATTTATTATAATAAAAATTGAAATTAATAGAAAACAGTTTCCAAAATTACCCAAAAATTTTTTATTACTGTTATTAAACATTCTTAAGCTAGGAAAAATATAAAAATGGATTTCTAAACTGTTTAACCAAATTGTATGTTTTTTGTGTATTTATTCTAATAAAAGTTGAAATAAATAGAAAACATTTTTTAAAATTGCCCAAACTTTTAGTAGTACTGTTATGATGTATATAGAAGCTTTGAAAAATATAAAAGATATTTTTCAATTAGTCTTGCTATTTTTCGTTGTTTTATCCTCTTCAATAATATTAATTGGTGAATAATTATTAAACAGTTAAATTAAATTACCAAAACTTTTGTAAACTTCATTCTCAGTGTAAATAATCTGGAAAAAAAATACGAAAGGTGGTTTTTATCTTCTAGAATTCGATTTTGTGGATTTAAGTGTATTTAATCTTAGAAAGTATAAGAAGAATGGCATACTGATTAGAAAAATCATCCAAATTTTTATTTAGAGTTTTACTATATTATAAGGACTTCTTGTAAATTTTCATGAATTTTGGATGAGTAGAACTATTTTTTTCTATTTTTAGTCCATTATAAATAAAAAAATCAGGGAAAAATAGGAATGCATTATGAAAAATTTTGAAAATATTTTTATGGGTGTTACACATTGGGTAGGAGCTGCGACATTTATTATATACCACATTACACATTCTCTAAAGTGGTTTCATGATTTATTGGAGCTAAACAAAAAGGAAATTAAAAACCATAATACATAGTAACAAAAATCGATGAAACTTAAAGAGAGGTCATTATTTACCATAGGGGTCATCCATGAATTTATCTAGGATTTATAGACCTCAGAAAGTATTTTATATGATTTATTGCACTATTTTATTGAAATAATTATAATAATTCGAAAAAAATAAATTATTTTCTGAAAACTTACAGATCATCTTATTTTATTAGTGGGATTCTTGCAAACATCGGATTTGATTTGAAAAGAGTTTTAGGTATTTATTTTAGAATAAATCATTTATGAACATATTTGAAAGCTTTTAACAACAAACTTTGATCATCTAGCATCTAAGCTTGAAGATCATCACATGCATGTTGTTTTGAAGACCATTCATGAGTATGAAATGTTCAAAATTTGTTTTTGAAAGAAAACTTTGGATGCATGTGGTGTTTTTCCACCAAATTATGTAGAAAAGTGCATTTCCTTGATTTTGACTTAGGTTTAGGTAATGAGACTGCACCATCTACAACATGCATGTTGTTTTTGGATGAAATCCTACCACCATCATCATCAAAACCGTGAGTAGGTGCAAGTTTCCTTAATTCGAGTTCTTTCATCTAGATAATGGAAAATTTGGTTAATGGAATCATGATCCAACCACGACGACCTAGTCAAACAAGATCATTTAGTTAGATATTATCTGAATTTAGAGAGCGGTATAAGTTTTGTTGAAGCACCAACTGCATTGAGCGTTAAATCCGCATTGATCCTTAAGTTGCATTCTAAATTAACACTAAGTGTAAATTCGCCGCCCAATAAAGAAGAGATTAGGAACAATTTGTTCACTTCCGGGTTGGCTATTACACCTGGAAAAGATATATTCCGAAATAAGAAGGGGTAGCACGAATGAAAGGGAAGCGATCGAGTGTAAGTTCCTAAAAATACATACTAAGGGTAGGCAACGAAGTTTCCATACATCTCAAATGTAATGGCTATTTAAGTGTTGCCAACAAAATAAATTACAAAATGATTGAGGATCTCTGAGGCTATAATTACTAGTACGGTTACTCTTAAAATAATAAAACCTTATTCAAAGAATAAATATATTTAGAGAGTCATTGTTGCAAATGGAGGTGATGTAAGTTTATGATAAATGAAAACACATTGTGTAGATAGCATTTTAAGTATTTAGAACTGATAAAAATCTTATTGTTATCAAAATGTGTGTTTAGAAATGATAACTAATCTCACTATTATTAAAATGTTTAATAATTCCAAGAAATGATAATTAATCTCACTTCTGAGGTGTAGCAATTTTAATCATTCAACATTTGTTTGATTCATTGTGTGTTCTTTTTTTTTTTTTTTTTACATTCTGATTTGCTTGCTAAGAATCTAATCGATCTTAAAAGAGTTTTTCAACTCATCACTTTCTGTTCTAGTTATAGTATGTAGCTCCTTTCTGTTCTTGTAACAGTGTGTCTGTATGAACCGACTCATGTATGTTTCACTGTTCTAAAAATAGTAAGTAGTAATCCTCTAAACTATACCCATTATAGTTTACTAGTATGATTGTTTGACTTTTATTGATTTGTAGAAGAGACTCAATTACTCACTAAGCAACTAAGTTAGGTATAATCATTAAAAATTGGTTTAATATACGTATATGTATTTAATAAGTATAACTATGATTTACCCGACATTCGGACTAGAGATCCTACCCCAAGCCCACAACCAAACAAGGAACAGGAGTCAAGGTATCTAGCTATAGTCCTGAGTCTGTTAAAGCATATGTCACACCCCAAAACCAAGAACGGCGGAAACGTTCTGGGGCGGAGGACGTCATGTAATGTATCACGACAATGCAAAGTAGTAAACAAGCAACAATATCATCCATTGCATTAATAGTATAAATTTAATTACATTGGAGTTCTTTCATAGTATAATTCTACAAAATGAATATTCAAAATAAAAGACGAGTCTTGACCGCTCTGTCTTCACAGAACCTGGTAGTCATACCTGTCTATCTGTATCCTAGGAATACAAGTTATTTTGAAAGCGAGTATCAGCAATAATGTTGGTGAATTCATAAGTATTTATGTGACTTTGATTTGTAAAGCTGTAAAGAAAGACCTGTAAATGTTTGAAGGAAAGTTTGTACCAATGAACATGTTTGTAAGTAATTGTAAACGTTTGAAAACCCTAGAAAATCCCATATTTTCTACTAGTATAAAAAGTAGCCTTCTACCAAGACCTGACTGTTTTGAATGTTTGCTTTTAGAAATCCAATATTTGCTTATAAGTGGGTGGTAGTTTAAAAGTCCCAAAAATGAACTACCATGGTGTTTTTCATGTCTAAAATAGTAGATTTGTGTACGTATATAACCGATAAGGTATATGATAACCCCGTAAATCAACTTGTTTTTAATACTCCATGTGAGTTTTATAACCATGCTAATGACCCAGACTGCCTGTAACAACGTTCTTCAGGCGTTGGAAAGTTATGACGTTTCTCACCCCAGACCTGCCGGTCTAACTGTAGCTAACAGTTTAGGTGCGGGATTGTCAATCCCGTACAGATCTATACACAAGTATCACGCTCCCCCTACAAGGGATTATGATATATAATACAGGACTTAATAATGCATACTCGAAATTACGTGAAATGTATCACAAAACCTAGTATAAAACAGATTTATGTATGAAAATGTCCATTTGTTCTTGTATATGAAAATATCTCTTTGATATGGTAGTTGTAGTATGTAAATTTTCATGAATATCTAGTACACTATCTTATGTAATCGTATCTCTTGTAATTGTATGTCTTGAAATTGTATGCCTTGTAATTGTATGTAATCGTATCTCTTGTAATTATATGTCTTGAAATTGTATGCCTTGTAATTGTATGTAATCGTATCTCTTCATATAGTATGTAATGTATTTGTATAGACTCATGAATAAACTGACTCTTGTATGATTCCTTGTATTTGGAATGGTAAGTAGTATCTCTTAACTATAGCTATTATAGTTACTAGTATTGTATGTGTATAACCGAAATTTGCCTTTCCTACTTAAAGGTACTGAACCAACTGATGGAAACTTTTATGTCTATATATGTACATATGATATATATAACTAATATTTAGACAACATTCGGACGAATAACCGATGCCCTAAGGCCACATCCCAACGAGGAAAAGGAAATAAAGCGAGCTAGCCGTCCTAAGTCCTTCAAACATTACTTATATAACTATACATATATAGGCATGCATTTGCCAATATGAAAATATAAAAAGAAGTTTTGTAAAACCTTTGAAAAGTTTAATAAATAAGAAATGATGATTTGATGTCAGTTTATAAAATGATTTGAAAGCAGTTTGTTTGATAAGAACAGTTTTAAATATATGAAGAACTTTGTTAGAAACGTGATTCTAACAGCGTTTGAAAGGAATCATAAAGTATGTAAGACAATTTGATAAAGAGTTTTTAACATGTAAATTTGTTTGTTGTAAACTATTATAGTTTTCCAAAAGTTTGTTTCGTTTGTATAGGTAAACCCTAGTGAAATGCTCACTCATTATCTAAAGTGTAACTTTTGTAGTGACATAAATGAACACATATACTCAAAGTATAGATAAAGTGTTTGATTCGTATATCTAAACCGGGAAGTCGGGATATTTTCGGCATGAAAAACGAGGTTAAAATGTGAGAGAAGTAAAGAAAATGAGCAAGGATGGCCAGCACCCTCGCATTCTATTTATAGGGTGCTGGAAGAGGTATTACGCTGGGCGTACACGACGTCAGTGCTTACCACATCCTCAGGCGAAGCATCGAAGCGACGTGGACAATCCGGAGCCTAGCATCTGAGTACGCTGGGCGTAAATCGTTTTGGTGTGTGTGCCACGAACTTGTAAAATCCGTAACTTTTGCATACGGGTACCGTTTTTTACGTTCTTTATATCCACGCGAAGGTGAGAAAATACTCTACAACTTACATTTAGAATCCGTTTGCTAATTTTGAATTTATTTTTAATTATATTTTAATTAATAGTCCGGGACACGATAACTTCGTTAAAAATCCATAACTTCTTTATCCGACGTCCGTTTTCGTTTGCCTTTTTACCATCGAACTACCGTTGTCGAGACCTTCAACTCTCGTTTAAGTTGTGTCGGCTAAAAATCGCTCGATCTTTATTTCGAGTTTTTAGCTGTTTACCACTGTTACGAAACTTAGAAAATTTGTAACTTCTTCATACGAAGTCCGTTTTGGGCGTTCTTTTTATGCGTGATCACAGTTTAACGAAATCTACGACCTTCGTTTAGATACCTAAGGCTAAAAATTATTGTATTGAAACTTTGCGTTTTTCGCTTAATAGGTGTTGTCTGGTTTTGCCGAGAATCTTCGGTTGGTAATAACTTCTCCGTTATAACTTGGATTTTAGGGTTATTTATATGTACGAAAACCTTGATATGATTCCTACTACTTTATTTAACCCAAATAAGATTTTAGGAAAGTTAAATTTTGACCTAAATTTGACTGGTGTTACATTATATTGTCTCAAAATGTCGGGTTGTCACATTATCCCCCTGTTAAAGGGAATTTCATCCCAAAATTAGAGTTTAAGCAGAATTAATAATCATGCTACAGATAGAAGTTTTATTTGCTATTCGTGTTCTTAAGTGAACTCAGGTCCTCGCTTGGCATTCCAGCGAACCTTTCATGATCGGGATAAAACTTTGCTTCTTTCGTTTGCCTTCACCAGGGTGATAACTCTTCTTGGTTGAATGTATGTTGAATGTTTTTGTGGTTTGTGAACATAGTACACCTTATACCCTACAAGTAGTGTCTCCAGATCTTCAGAGCAATTACCGCTGCTCCTGACTCAAGATCATGTGTTGAATAGTCAACCTCCTGTGTCGTAACCTGTCTTGAGGTACAGGTAGTGACTTTTCCTCTTGCTTAAGAACACAACCAAGCCCTTGGTTGGATGCATCGCATTACACCATGAAATATTCTATCCCTTTTGGGAGGGATAATATTGGTGCGATGCATCAGGCTTACTTTAGCGTTTGGAACGCTCTTTCTTGTTTACAGACAAGTCTGGTGCTCTTCCAAGTGAGAAACATGGCCTAAAGAATCCCATTATGAGGAGTTTGTTAAGCTCGCTAGGAAGTTCTTGCATCTCGGTTGGAGCTAGACAATAAGGTGATTTGGCTACTAGGGTGGCCCCTAGAACTAAGTCGATTCTGAATTCGACTTGATGCTCTGTTGGTAGTCTCGGTAGTCTTTCTGGAAAGGTGTCGGGAAAACCGCGTACTTCTTGGATGTTTCTGAATGTCCTTCACTTCTCGGCATGTCTCGGCGATGTGTGCAAGGAATGCATGATATTCCTTTCGTAAGCATTTCTGAGCTTGCATACACGAAATGATGAGAGGGTTCATACTTGGTTCGTCACTGTAAATAACTAGGGCTCCGTTGTTTAGGGAGGTTAGGACGAACTCCTTTATCAAAGCATCTGATGTCGGCTCGATGTAGACTTAACCGACTCCTACTGATTATGATGTCAAAACCTTGGGGTGGATTAGCTGTCATGAAGATCTAAAAGAAAGTATGACTACTCATGAATTAGGGAAAAGGATAGGTATTTCTAAGTTTCTTCTTACGGAAGCACGATCACTCGCAGCCCTCGGGCAGTCTCTGTCCTGAAGTTCATAGTAGAACTCATACCTGGTTTATCAATCACAGTCTCGGGTATACGAGTCATATATAATTAAGATTAAAAGGGTGGGTCCTTGGTTTGAACTTTGACGTACTGCATGAGTGGTACTTTGGGGAGTTTTGCTGAGGTTTCTTTGGATAGGATAAGAAACATGAGGTGCTCTATGCATGAGTACTTCGGTGTTCTGGAATGACGGCTTCGCTAGAAAGACGTTTTTGGAGAAGGAGAAGTACGCACGAAACTGGTATTGCGAGGATCGAATTGAGTCAAGTTGTATGATGATATCGGACTTACTTGGAAATAACGGTATTAGATTTGATCATAAGGGTGTTACAGACAAAACACAACAGTGCAACTTTTAACAGAGTTACAGTACTTTGGTTTTACTACAAGACTATTGTTGCGAAAAAGGTATACTACAAAAAGCAAGTATAAGCAGCACCAGGGTCCCCTTTACTGATGGGATCTCTCAAAAGATAAGACTCGAGTTGCACTAGTTTTAAACATGATTAACAGTATACTTAATGCTCACGATTGGAAGTGAGTCCCTATTATAGCTGGGTCCTTCTTTTCCTTTTTCCATTCTAAGGTCAAACTCCTCCTGTTCCGCTGTAAATCTTCTCTGTTGGGCAGTCCCTCTTGAAGTGTCCCATTAAACCACATAGATGGCATATCCGAGAAATTTCGACATTGGTGGTTGAAATAAGGTGTTGTACCCGAGTCCTGCAGAAGCGGGTAGTGTGTCTGTTCTTGTTGCAGGTCTTGTAGTGTAACAGACGACAACCACCTAGGTGATGGAAGCTGTACTTATTGCACTTCGGTAGGTTTCCATCATACTGGTTGGCCGGGTTAGGGATAATTGGGATACTAGCAGTGTTGGTGGTAGGAGTTGCAGATGTCATGGCAGCGAAGGCTGCCACCGGCGATGGTTTCTTGTTTTTCCCTCGAGGTGATTTGCCTTTAACTCTATCCCATAATTTTCGTTTATTGCTCTTTGGTTTGAGGTTCGGAGTGTCGTGGTAGTTTGTTACTCGTGGGTGTACGTGGTTGTTACTTGGATTTGAATTATTGAAAACCATCCCGCTAACATTTTCGTTGTTAGCATTAAGGTGATTCAGATTAGCTGTCACGGCAGCTGAGACTGCAGCTTGAAAGGTAGCTGCATCAATCTGAAGAATTGGTGTTTGGCTGATGGGTTGATTACTTTTCTTCGGCGACATGATTCTGTAACACAAAAGAAAAAGGAGTTCGTGAGATATTATGGTTGAACCTAGATGTATTTCGATCGCTTAAGTAAAGAGTAAGAGTATGTTCTCGAAAGTTTGATCTACATCCCTATGATGCAGTCCTAGTACGGATTGGAAGTATGTTCATGATGGTTTGACCTACATCCCTATGATGCAGTCCTAGTACAGAATAGAAGTATGTTTGTAGAATGGTCTTAAGACGTTTGTCGTTCAAGCCGAGGTATCGTTGGTTGGTGAATAACATGATCCAACCAATAAAAGAGACATGGAAATGTCTCCAGAGTTAAATTATTATAGTCCAATGACTTGACTAAATCATGTTTTAGATAGACTCCAACGAAGGTATGATGAGGGTTTTGAACAAAGATTGACACGGAAGTTAGCCGACTGTCAATGTCATCGATGTTTAAGATGTAATAAGTTTAGGAAAACTTGACCTTGAAGAAGGTCTTACATCATATCCAGAGTAGAAAGGTTTTGGCCGCATAAAGGCCTAACTAACAGTACTTACAGTACAAGATAGTTACATAGAAAAATGCTACATAGGACACACACAAGAAAACGATTCCTTTAAACAAGGAAGGGAAATAAAGCATTTCTTACTAGCGGCGGTCATCCTTCTGGTGAACTCTTAGTTCAGCCAATTGATGTTCCATTATCAAGAAGGTGTCTTTCGTACACTCTCTGGCATACTCGTAGCTCTATGACTTCGGCTCGTGTTTTAGCTAATGCTTGCAGCAGGGTCTCATGGTCTCTCTCAGAACTCTCACGAGTGTTTTCAAGACGATTGGTGTGGATGGTGTGCATTCTTGCATTGGCATTTAACCTCTTCGATATAATGGAGTGTCGTCCTGCCCTGAATTTCGTTTCGAGCAGCTCTACGGATCAAGATTGGTAGAACTTTGTCTGCTGAGCTTCCTTCGCTTAAGTTGTAGCAGCTTCGGTCTCCTTTAGACGACATAGGTTGATCTTGCTCTTCGCTCCATGTTTCCAAGCATTCTACCGAAGGAAGCGTCGAGCCATGAAGAGAGCTGGATGAGGATTAGGATTCGAATTAGGAGTTACCGGGGGTAGGTTCTCATCCTCGAGTTCAGAGTTATCATCACCCGAAAGGTCTTCAACATGGTGATCATTCAAAAGGGATTGGATGATCATTCTCTGGTTCTTCTCTGAACCATTCAACATTGCCTTTGTTCGGGAAGTATGGGTCGTCGTGGGGATCGGGTCCAGCTATGTTATCTATGCGGTAATTGGGGTATAAGAATCTAACACATAAGTAGTTTACAGTAATACACAAATTACTCCTATAGTGTTTTAGGTTTATGTTCTACTGTTCTCATTGTGGTATTGTGGGTAAGTTTTTAAACTTGTTGCAACTCACAACCACACTTAGGCACATTCTAGTCAACCCTCGGATAATATAGTTGATCAGGCTATCTCATCCCGGTTTTGACTATATGTATCTAAGTCTACTTGTGTTGCCCAACAATCGTAATACTTTTGTTCTGTCCTAGTGACACTGATTTTAGTATGAATGCAGGCACGTATACTTACTTAAATATTTTATTATTTAAAAGTATAGATTCTTTATCAGAGTATTTTAATCCTTATTGTATTTATATTTTATATATCTTTAATGGGTTGATATACTCAATTCACTATAAACAATGCTCTGATACCAAGCTGTCACACCCCAAAACCAAGAATGGCGGAAACGTTCTGGGGCGGAGGACGTCGTGTAATGTATCACAACAATGCAAAGTAGTAAACAAGCAACAACATCATCCATTGCATTAATAGTATAATTTTAATTACATTGGAGTTCTTTCATAGTATAATTCTACAAAATGAATATTCAAAATAAAAGACGAGTCTTGACCGCTCCGTCTTCACAGAACCTGGTAGTCGTATATGTATATCTGTGTCCTGGGAATACAAGTTATTTTGAAAGCGAGTATCAACAATAATGCTGGTGAATTCATAAGTATTTATGTGAATTTGATTTGTAAAGCTGTAAAGAAAAACCTGTAAATGTTTGAAGGAAAGTTTGTACAAATGAACATGTTTGTAAGTAATTGTAAACGTTTGAAAACCCTAGAAAATCCCATATTTTCTACTAGTATAAAAACTATCCTTCTACCAAGACCCGACTGTTTTGAATGTTTGCTTTTAGAAATCCAATATTTGCTTATAAGTGGGTGGTAGTTTAAAAGTCTCAAAAATGAACTACCATGGTGTTTTTCATGTCTAAAATAGTAGATTTGTGTACGTATATAAGCGTTAAGGTATTTCATAACCCCATAAATCAACGTGTTTTTAATACTCCATGTGAGTTTGATAACCATGCTAATGACCCAGACTGCCTGTAACAACGTTCTTCAGGCGTTGGAAAGTTATGACGTTTGTCACCCCAGACCTGCCGGTCTAACTGTAGCTAACAGTTTAGGTGCGGGATTGTCAATCCCGTATAGATCTATACACAAGTATCACGCTCCCCCTACAAGGGATTATGGTAAATAATACAAGACTTAATAATGCATACTCGAAAGTACGTGAAATGTCTCACAAAACCTAGTATAAAACAGATTTACGTATGAAAATGTCCATTTGTTCTTGTATATGAAAATATCTCTTTGATATGGTACTTGTAGTATGTAAAATTTCATGAATATCTAGTACACTATCTTATGTAATCGTATCTCTTGTAATTGTATGTCTTGAAATTCTATGCCTTGTAATTGTATGTAATCGTATCTCTTGTAATTGTATGTCTTGAAATTGTATCCCTTGTAATTGTATGTAATCGTATCTCTTCATATAGTATGTAATGTATTTGTATAGACTCATGAATAAACTGACTCTTGTGTGATTCCTTGTACTTGGAATGGTGAGTAGTATCTCTTAACTATACCTATTATAATTACTAGTATTGTACGTGTATAACCGAAATATGCCTTTGCTACTCAAAGGTACTGAACCTACTGATGGAAACTTTTATGTCTATATATGTACATATGATATATATATATATATATATATATATATATATATATATATATATATATATAACTAATATTTAGACGACATTCGGACGAATAACCGATGCCTAAGGCCACATCCTAACGAGGAAAAGGAAATAAAGCGAGCTAGCCGTCCTAAGTCCTTCAAACACTACTTATGTAACTATACATATATAAGCATGCATTTGCCAATATGAAAATATAAAAAGAAGTTTTGTAAAACCTTTGAAAAGTTAAATAAATAAGAAATGATGATTTGATGTCAGTTTATAAAATGATTTGAAAGCAGTTTGTTTGATAAGAACAGTTAAATATAGGAAGACCTTTGTTAGAAACATGATTCTAACAGCGTTTGAAAGGAATCATAAAGTATGTAAGACAGTTTGATAAAGAGTTTTTAACATGTAAAAATGTTTGTCGTAAACTACTGTAGTTTTTCCAAAAGTTTGTTTCGTTTGTATAGGTAAACCCTAGTGAAATGCTCACTTGTTATGTAAAGTGTAACTTTTCTAGTGACATAAATGAACACATATACTCAAAGTATAGATAAAGTGTTTGATTCGTATATGTTTAACAACATATTTAATTTAAAAAGACAAGATGTTATCGTGATATATTTTGTGTATGAAAGTATCCATGTAGTAGTTATGAATCACATACGGTTTACTTGATAAAAAGAGTATATAATGAAACTTTAAGTTACACACGATAATAACCGTGTGTTTACTTGTATTTCCCCCCCTTAAATGTGTATAAAAGCATTGATAACACATTTGAAAATATAGTTTATACGGGTATGAACTCACCGAAGAAAGGCGTGATTTGAAGAAAACGAGATTTTCCCCGGCGGCACCTCGACCGGAAAGTGACGAGATTCTTGGGAATCTCAGGGCTTCGGACCTTCATCAGGGCTTAGATATGAAACCGGGAAGTCGGGATATTGTCGGCATGGAAAACAAGGTTAAAATGTCAAAGAAGTAAAGAAAATTAGCAAGGATGGCCAGCACCCTCACATTCTATTTATAGGGTGCTGGAAGAGGGATTACGCTGGGCATACAAGGGTACACTGGGCGTAAATCGTTTCGGTGTGTGTGCCACGAACTTGTAAAATCCGTAACTTTCGCATACAGGCTTCATTTTTGACGTTCTTTATATCCACGCGAAGGTGAGAAAATACTCTAAAAATCGCTCGATCTTTATTTCGAGTTTTTAACGAAATCTACGACTTTCGTTTAGATACCTAAGGCTAAAAATTATTGTATTGAAACTTTGTGTTTTTCGCTTAATAGGTGTTGCCTGGTTTTGCCGAGAATCTTCGGTTGGTCATAACTTTTCCGTTATAACTTGGATTTTAGGGTTCTTTATATGTACGGAAACCTTGATATGATTCCTACTACTTTATTTAACCCAAATAAGATTTTAGGAAAGTTAAATTTTGACCTAAATTTGACTGGTGTTACATGTAACGCCTGTGTTTCCGGGCTTTCCATTTTTAGCAATGTAATGGTCTAGGTTAACCTTTGTAACCTGTTTTGAAATAATAAGATTTTATTATTTGAGTATTATGTGTTTTGTGCTTAATTGCTAAATTAAGAATAACAATAAGCGTCAAAATTTAAGTGTAAAATAAACTTGATATCTTTGAATAATGTTTTAGTAGTTGAAATGAGGTTTCAGAATATATATAGAACGCCCAAATCTGACTTCGTATGAGGAAGTTATGATTTATCGAAGTTTCGGCTTAGCGGTATACAGCCTGAAATACTTGATTTGAGATCGAGCGGTTTTTAGCCGTAGCAGTCTAAACGAGGATCGAAGGTATCGTTGTTGGTATCGAAGCGATTTAAAGTTAGGCGAGAACGGACGTCAAACGAAGAAGTTATGAATTTATAACGAAGTTTTTCTATCCCGAATTATTAAAAATAAATAATAAAAATAAAGTTAAATTAGCCGACGGAGTCTAAACGAATGTTGTAGAGCGTAGTCTCACCTTCGCGTGGATATAAAGAACGTCGAAAACGGAGTTCGTATGAAGAAGATATGTATTTCCGAAGTTTATTAAATAATTTGTATTTAAATTTAATTGGAAAATCCGGCATTATCCGAAGAGGAGTCATCGGACTCATCCGAAGTACGCCCTGCGTACACCGAGAAATGTCGACACTCGCACTCGAGCACTTCGGATACGTAAGCAGTGACAATTTCGGAGCAGTATGCCCCGCGTACTGCAGTACGCCCTGCGTACTCCGAGGCTCCAGCCACCTATAAATAGGATGCGAGGGCAGCCGACTCCTTTGCTATTTTTCTCTCTTCTCTCTCCCGTTTTGCATCGATTTGCATGCCAGAAATACCCCGAAGCCCCGGTATTATTCTCGAGCCCCGAAGCAAGTCCCGAGATCCCGAAGATCCCGAGAAGTGCGATTCCCGAGCTGAAGCTCTGCCCGCGAGAAGTTTGATTTTTGTAGAGATCTTCCAAATCTGCTGAGGATTACTAGTTCTGCAAGTCGTAGTGCTGTCCGGTCATCTTCTAATCAAGTGAGTGTATACTACCTTTCATAAACACGATAATAATACAAGTATGGTTCGAGTGTATTAAGTATATTGTTGTTTATAGGTGTGAGTGTGTGGTTAGTTTCTTCTAACGCATAATTATGAAGTATTTTATACGAAATACGTGTTATGTGTATATTTTGTGTTATATGTGTGAATGTATATTCACTCTCTTCTATCTCATGGATCTGATTTGTTTTCTATGAAATACGTGTTATGTGTGTGTACCTCTTCTGTTATGTGAAATATGTATTGATCAAAGCATGCTATACAGGTTTTTTAAAACTATGTATAAAAATGTATATTTTTATCTACTAATATGTTGGGTAGAACATGGGTAGATAGTTGGTGTGTAATAAATAGATGAGAGGCCTCGTTGTTGTTTTGATTCAGTCATCTAGTGGAGTTTAGATGACGACCACGGACTTTTCTAGACAGTCTTGTGGAACATTAGCAGGTTCGCCACCTGTAGGTGTTAATGAACTTGGGTGTTCATTCGTTGTACTCCATCCCCCTCATGGTTCCCTTCTTTGACTTATATTGCTGAGGAACCCCCGAAGCATGTGTTGTCGCCCCCATGAAATATTCTTAGACTAGGTCCCTTATGTTAATTGTCTTAGAGACGTAAAGTGAGAATAACGGGAATGGGTAATTGGGTTATTGTTGGTTGGTGAAAGTTAAATATGATTATTTATTGTGGGTTGAAAACCCTATATGCTCACCAGGCTCCCAAGCCTGACCCACTCAGTTTTATTTGTAGTACAGGAAGTGGCGCGAGGGCATAAGATGGGTGAACCATAAAGTTGTTTTGTTTACAAGTCTGTATATGTATATATTTGTTGAATGACTTGTAATGTTATCGTTTATGCTTATTGGTCTGTATCGGAACATGACACCCCGAGTTTTGATTATATAATGAAAATACATTTCTTTTATGAAATGCTTTGGTAAACATTGTTTTATCACGTTTTGTTTTTGGGAACAAATTCCGCAACTCTTTCAAATCAAAAGGATTTACTCTGAAATTATTTTAAAAGCCTAAATGAAAATCGGTCTTTTCTGGCTGAGATTTTGGGGATGTCACAGTTGGTATCAGAGCATTAGTTTAAGTGAACTAGGAATTTGTAGGATTTCTAGACTTAAACTTAGAATGCTAAGTGAAGTTTTGAGATGTGTGTCTGTTATGTTTTAGACATGATCATTAGTTTATTTTAGGAAAGTTGCCTAAAATGCTTTTATGTGCTAAATGTTATATGTTGCCATATATGATATTATTTGTTCGGATCTATGGTCTGTTGCCGACCGGATCTAGAAACATTATGTGTGTAGGATTCTAAGCGTGCGTCTACGATATTAGAACTAGCATGTAAACGTTTCGGAGTGATAAGGATGATTTGAATATCTATCGTGATTGAGGATCTAATTTCACCTTATTCGGTGTGTAGATCAAAATGGTGAGAACAAGAAGTGGAGTTGGAAATGCTGACGAAAACAGGAATCAACCACCAGTGATTGAACAAACACCTATCGTAGCAGCAGGACCTGAGCCAATAACCATGGCTGGTGTGCAAATGATGATTCAGACGATGTTGGATCGTCGGATGGATGAAACTAGACAGTTGCTTCAATAGAATCGTGAAGAACTGTCAATTCGTGTGGAAGAGCCCGAATTAAATGAAGGGCACTCGGAAGGTGGAAACTTCAGTGGGTCTGTTGGTCAAGCCAACCCACCGATAGTTAGGCAAGATAACCATGATGGAAGGAATGATGGAATGGGATGCAAGTACAAGGACTTTCTAACTTGCAAACCATCGACCTTCAATGGAAAGGAGGATCCGATTGGAGTCATGGATTGGATCTCAGAAATGGAGTTAGCCTTTATGACTTGTGGCTGCAGAGGCAAGTTGCAGACTATATATGCAGTGCGCCAATTCCGAGGTGGAGCCGTTCGTTGGTGGAACACTCTAGGGAAGACGTTAAGCCCTAATGAGCCACTGCAATTGACATGGGCAGAGTTCTTGGCGCAGTTCAAGCGCAAGTTCTGCTCGGCTTAAAATCTATTGGAATTGGAGAACAAGTTTCTGGCATTGACGAAAGGCAGCATGTCAGTTGATGAATAAACCAATAACTTCACCGATAAGATGGAGTTTGCCTTGCGTATCGTCCCAGACGAGCTGACAAAGGTGGACTGGTATGCGAAGGGACTCCCATGGGAGTATGAGGTGCCAGTACGTCAGACACATACTCTATAGGCAGCTATTTGGGCTGCCAAGTCTGTTGAGAACATGATTAAGGGGAGAACCACCGACAAGGTTGAGGTTGGTGAGAAGAGAAAGTTTGAGGGAACATCTGGTTTCGGTAAGAAAAGCAAATTTTCGAAAGCTGATTCGTAAAAGTTTGGAGGAAAGGGAGGCGAAGCGAAGTGGTGTGATAAGTGTAAGAAAAAACACTTTGGGAAATGTAGCGAGGATGTAACCTGCTACAAGTGTGGAAAGGTTGGAAATTTTGCCAATGAGTGTCCGAACAACAAAAGGATGTGTTTTGGTTGCAATGAAGAGGGGCATATTTTGAAAGACTATCCGAAGAAGAAGGAGGCAGCTAGGCCCAACATTCCACTAAAGCCGAAGGCGAGAGCCTTCCAGATGACACTTGAGGCTGCGAAAGATGAAGCTGATGTCGCTTCAGGTACCTTTCTCATAAACAAATTACCTGCTCAAATTTTGTTTGATTCTGGAGCCAACTACTCCTTTATTTCGCATGAGTTTGGTAGAAAACTACCCTTGCCTGTTGATAGACTAGATAATGCTTTATTAGTCGAAGTAGCTAGTGGAAAGTTTGTACCTATTAGCCATCGTATGAAAGACATCTTACTCGACCTTAATGGGAATAAGTTTCACGAGGAATTATTGCCGATCAAACTTAATGGTTTCGACATCGTGTTGGGAATGGATTGGCTTAGCGCCAATGATGCCGGAATTTTATGCAAGAAGAAGTTAGTTAAGTAAACCCGCCTGGGAAAGATTCGTTTATGGTGTATAGGGACAAACACAGAGTGAATTCTGGAATCATTTCCCTAATGAAAGCCAGAAAGTGTTTGACCAAGGGATGTACATCATACTTAGCATTCGTGATTGATGCTAAGAAGGAAAAAAAGTGATGCAGAGTATTCCAGTGGTGTGTGATTATCCGGAAGTATTTCCCGAAGATCTTCCTGGATTACCACCTGGTAGACAAGTGGAGTTCAGAATAGACTTGTTACCAGGAACCATGCCAATAGCAAAAGCACCTTACCGATTAGCACCGAAGGAGATGAAGGAGCTGATGATGCAACTTCAGGAGTTATTGGACAAATGTTTCATTAGACCTAGTTCATCGCCCTGGGGAGCTCCGGTGTTATTCTTGAAGAAGAAAGATGAAAGTATGAGAATGTGCATCGATTACAGAAAGCTGAACAAGGCAACAATAAAGAATAGATATCCGTTGCCAAGGATTGATGACCTGTTTGATCAATTGCAAGGTTCGAGCTACTTCTCGAAGATTGATCTAAGGTCAGGATATCATCAGCTAAAAGTAAGAGAGCAAGATATCGAGAAGACTGCATTCAGAACTAGATATGGACACTACGAGTTCTTAGTTATGTCGTTTGGACTAACCAATGCTCCGGCAGCATTCATGGATTTAATGAATAGGGTTTGTAATACGTTCCTTGATAAATCCGTGATACTGTTCATAGACGACATTCTGATTTACTCGAAAAGCCAGGAGGAGCATGACAGACACTTGCAAGAAGTGTTAGAATTTTTGAAGAAGGAGAAGCTATATGCAAAGTTCTCCAAATGTGATTTTTGGATTCGTGAAGTCCAATTCTTGGGTCACTTGGTCAACCAAGAAGGGGTAATGGTTGATCCAGCGAAGATCGAAGCTATGATGAAGTGGGAACAACCGAAAAGTCCCACGGAGATTCGAAGCTTTTTAGGATTAGCTGGATATTACCGCAGGTTTATCCAAAGTTTTTCTTTGATCGCTACTCCATTGACAGCTTTGACCCACAAAGGAGCTACTTATGCTTGGAGTGATAAGCATAGAGAAGCATTCGAGAAACTAAAGAAGAAGCTATGCGAGGCACCGATACTTTCTCTACCCGATGGAGTTGAAGACTTCGCTGTTTATAGCGATGCGTCTGGTGTTGGATTGGGTTGTGTTTTGACCCAAAGAGAAAAGGTGATAGCATATGCGTCTCGACAGCTGAAAGAGCATGAAAAGAATTACCCGAATCATGATTTGGAGTTGGCAGCGGTAGTCTTCGCTCTGAAAATATGGACGCATTACCTTTATGGCACGAAGTGCAAACTTTTCACTGATCATAAGAGTCTCCAATATCTCTTTAATCAGAAGGAATTGAATATGAGGCAACGACGCTGGCTAGAATTACTTAAAGACTACGACTGCGAGATACTTTACCATCCCGGTAAAGCTAATGTTGTTGCTGATGCTCTCAGTCGGAAAGTCAATCTTGAAAGGAAAAGGCCAAGAGCGTTGAGAATTGAAGTTGTCTCGACCATTGTGGAAAGTATAAAGAAAGGTCAAGAGGAAGCTACTGAAAAGAATGACCGAAAGGAGGAACGTTTGGGTAAAACGTTGGTGTTTGGTACAAACGGTCATGGACTGAAGGTATTCCAAGATCGTATTTGGGTACCTAAGTCAGGAGGAATTAGAGATCTTCTGATGGAAGAAGCTCACAAGACCATGTACTCAATTCATCCTGGTAGCACTAAAATGTATAGGGACCTGAAACCCTACTACTGGTGGCCGGCGATGAAGCTTGATGTTGCAAAGTATGTGGCTGAGTGTGTGACTTGTGCAAGAGTCAAAACACAACATCAGAAACCGTACGGGAGTTTAGAACCATTGTCTGTGTTTATGGGTAAGTGGGAAGACATTGCTATGGATTTTGTCACTAAACTGCCCAGAACAAAGAATGGTCACGACATGATTTGGGTGGTCGTTGATCGATTCACTAAGAGTGCGCATTTCATAGCAGCCAAGGAGAAATGGTCTATGGAAAAGCTTTCGAATTCTTACGTGAAGGAAATTGTGAGGCTTCACAGTGTTCCGTTAACGATTGTATCGAATCGTGATAGCGTTTCATCTCAAGGTTTTGCAAAAGTCTGCAAGAGGAAATGGGTACCAAGTTATGTTTAAGTACAGCTTACCATCCGCAGACTGAAGGTCAGAGTGAAAGAACAATACAAACACTTGATGATATGCTGAGAGCATGTACCCTGGAATTCCTAGGTAACTGGGATGAACATTTACCTTTGGTAGAATTTTCCTACAATAATAGTTTCCACTCGAGCATTAAGATGGCACCTTATCAAGCTTTGTATGGACATAAGTGTCGTACGCCGTCTTGTTGGCTTGAGGCTGGGGAAAAGTAGTTTATGGGACCAGAGATGGTTCATCAAACTGCTGAAAAGTTGAAAATAATTAGGGAAAGAATGTTTGCGGCTCAGGATCGTCAAATGAGCTATGCTGACAAGAAGCGAAGACCGATGACTTTTGAGGTTGGAGATTCGGTTTTGCTTAAAGTCTCACCGTGGAAGGGACTTATAAGATTTGGTAAAAGGGGAAAGTTAAGTCCAAGGTTTATTGGACCGTTTAAAGTTCTTCAGAGGGTTGGAAACCAAGCTTACAAGCTCGAATTACCCGAAGAACTGAATGGAATTCACAACACTTTTCATGTGTGTTATGTGAGGAAGTTCACGGGAGAAGTTCCCGATATAATTCCAATTTCTGAATTCAGAATTGATGAGAACAAAAGGTTGATTGAAGAACCAGAGGCAATTGTTGACCGAAAGACTAAAAAGTTGCGACGCAAAATGGTTGGGTTAGTGCTTGTCCGATGGAAACACACGAATGGGCCGAATCTCACCTGGGAGACGGAGAGTGACATGTTGAGTCACTATCCGCATTTGTTTGTTGATGTGTGATTCCGGGGACGGAATCATTCTAAGGTGGAGAGAATTTAAAGCCTGTGTTTCCGGGCTTGCCATTTTTAGCAATGTAATGGTCTAGGTTAACCTTTGTAACCCGTTTTGAAATAATAAGATTTTATTATTTGAGTATTATGTGTTTTGTGCTTAATTGCTTAATTATGTGGTTTGCTTAATTAAGAATAAAAATAAGCGTCAAAATTTAAGTGTAAAATAAACTTGATATCTTTGAATAATGTTGTAGTAGTTGAAACGAGGTTTCCGAATCTATATATAGAATGCCCAAATCTAACTTCGTATGAGGAAGTTATGATTTATCGAAGTTTCGGCTTAGCGGTAAGCAGCCTGAAATACTCGATTTAAGATCGAGGGGTTTTTAGCCATAGCAGTCTAACGAGGATCGAAGGTCTCGTTGTTGGTATCGAAGCGATTTAAAGTTTGGCGAGAATGGACGTCAAACGAAAAAGTTATGAATTTATAACGAAGTTTTTCTGTCCCGGCCTATTAAAAATAAATAATAAAAATAAAGTTAAAATTAGCCGACGGAGTCTAAACGAAAGTTGTAGATTGTAGTCTCACCTTCACGTGGATATAAAGAACGTCGAAAACGGAGTTTGTATGAAGAAGATATGAATATATGAAGTTTATTAAATAATTTGTATTTAATTTAATTTCAAAATCCGGCATTATCCGAAGTGGAGTCATCGGACTCATCCGAAGTACGCCCCGCGTACACCGAGGAATGTCGACACTCGTACTCGAGCACTTCGTATACGTAAGCAGTGACGATTTCGGAGCAGTACGCCCCGCGTACTCCGAGGCTCCAGCCTCCTATAAATAGGATGCGAGGGCAGCCGCCTCCTTTGCTATTTTTCTCTCTTCTCTCTCCTGTTTTGCATCGATTTGCGTGCCAAAAATACACCGAAGCCGGGTATTATTCTCTAGCCCCGAAGCAAGTCCTGAGATCCCGAAGATCTCGAGAAGTGTGATTCCCGAGCCGAAGCTCTGCCCGCGAGAAGTTCGATTTTTGTAGAGATCTTCCAAATCTGCTGAGGATTACTACTTCTGCAAGTCGTAGTGCTGTCCGATCATCTTCTGATCAAGTGAGTGTATACTACCTTTCATAAACACGATAATAATACAAGTATGGTTCAAGTGTATTAAGTATATTGTTGTTTATAGGTGTGAGTGTGTGGTTACTTTCTTCTAACGCATAATTATGAAGTATTTTATACGAAATACATGTTATGTGTATATTTTGTGTTATATGTGTGAATGCATATTCACTGTCTTCTATCTCATGGATCTGATTTGTTTTCTATGAAATACGTGTTATGTGTGTGTGCCTCATCTGTTATGTGAAATATGTATTGATCAAAGCATGCTATACAGGTTTTTTTAAACTATGTATAAAAATGTATATTTTTATCTACTAATATGTTGGGTAGAACATGGGTAGATAGTTGGTGTGTAATAAACAGATGAGAGGCCTCGTTGTTGTTTTGATTCAGTCATCTAGCGGAGTTTAGATGACGACTACGAACTTTTCTAGACAGTCTTGTGGAACATTAGCAGGTTCCCCACCTGTAGGTGTTAATGAACTTGGTTGTTCATTCGCTGTACTCCATCCCCCTCACGGTTGCCTTATTTGACTTATATTGCTGAGGAACCCCCGAAGCTTGTGTTGTCGCCCCGATGAAATATTCTTAGACTAGGTCCCTTATGTTAGTTGTCTTAGGGACGTAAAGTGAGAATAACGGGAATGGGTAATTGGGTTATTGTTGGTTGGTGAAAGTTAAATCTGATTATTTATTGTGGGTTGAAAACCCTATATGCTCACCAGGCTCCCAAGCCTGACCCACTCAGTTTTATTTGTATTACAGGAAGTGGCGCGAAGGCATAATATAGGTGAACCATCATGTTGTTTTGTTTACAAGTCTGTATATGTATATATTTGTTGAATGACTTGTAATGTTATCGTTTATGCTTATTGGTCTGTATTGGAACATGACACCCCGAGTTTTGATTATATAATGAAAATACATTTCTTTTATGAAATGCTTTGGTAAACATTGTTTTATCACGTTTTGTTTTTTGGAACAAATTCCGCAACTCTTTCAAATCAAAAGGATTTACTCTGAAATTATTTTAAAAGCATAAATGAAAATCGGTCTTTTCTGGCCGAGATTTTGGGGATGTCACATTACATTATATTGTCTCAAAATGTCGGGTTGTCACAGCATACTTATACGTAAATATATAGACGAATATGATTTGATATAAAAGAAGTTTAAAAAAACTTTAAAAGAGTTTTCAACAAGTTTTGAGTATAAGAAATCCTTCTAGATGTTGTTTTCATATGTAAATGGTTAAACAATTTCATTTTGTTATACTTGTATCCCCCCTAAAAGCATTTAAAAAGTATTTAAAAGTGTATTGTAGGGGTATGAACTCACCTGTAGTGAGTGATTCGAATGAAAGATCGATATAAGATGCTATGTATGCCAAGTGAAGTCTCGAGCTCAAAAAGATCCTGTTAAGCATATAATAACACATATATGTATACAATTAGTGTATATAACAACTAACATGTAAGGAAAACAACCTTAGGAACTAAGAAACACTTTCAATGAAGTGTTAGAATCACAAATGATAGATTGAAAGGTGTTGATGGCCACACAATGAGTGTTCACGACCTTAGAAGGGTTCACAGCCAAGAACACTTGAAGTGTTCACGACCCAAGCCTTGATCCTATGAAGGGTTTATGGCCATGGATGGAGGGTTCACGACCCAATCTTGCATCTAATAAGGGGTCACGACTGTGAACTCTTGAAGATCCTTGCAAATAAGTGTGGTAATCTAGGGTGGAATCAAGTGTCTCGAATGGACAACAAGAAGATGGATGAGGTATGTACTTTTTGGAAGCCTTTAGAAGTGTTCACAGTTGAACATAGTTGAGAGAGAAAGGGGTGTGTTCACAGCTAGAGCTGAAAAAGTGAAGAAAAAAGAGCCATTGTTCACGGCCAAGGATGGGTTCACGGCCGTGAACTTCTTTTTAATGGTGTTTCTGGATCGATTACAACTCTAAGAACTCAAGCTAACACTTCCTAACACACAATTCTTGAGTGTACTAGGCTTAGAATCTCTCAAATAGGCCCCTGATAAGGTAAAAAGGTAACAAAAACAAGTCTAACTTTTGATTGAACACTCGAATGAAGAGTTCCAAATGTTCCTAAACGAAATTGGGTACAACGAAGAGTTCAAGGCGAAGAAATTCAAGAAATCAGCAGTCCCTGGACTTTGGACCATGTTGATGCACCTTATTCTTCGAGGTCTATCAGGAAAACATAGAGGAACAGACACAATGAGCGAGGATTGGTCGTATGTCATCTATAGCATCTATTCACGAAGAAACAATGCAATCGACTTGACTGAGGTCCTAGGGCAAGATTTTTGGAAGTTTGCCATCAAGAGAAAGCCACGCAAGATTTCTATTCCGAGGTTCTGGGCTCTTACACTTCAACAAATCTACATGGAAAGACAAGAGCCAGTCCCTATTGATCAGCCCTTAGATGTGACTAAACCAACCACAACTGGACGCAAAAAGAAAAAGGCAGTTAAACGAAAAACATCACCTTCCAAAGCTCCTGCCAAAAACAGATCCAATGTCAGTGGTTCCTCTCGGAAAGGATCACACATTTACATTTCAACTGACTCTGGTCATCCAAGCTACCTAAGACAACGGGTGGACTTGACACCATTTGGGTAATTGTCGACAGATTAACCAAATCCGCTCACTTCCTGCCGATAAAGGAAACCGACAAAATGGAGAAACTGGTGAGGATCTACATTAAAGAAGTTGTGCAACTTCACGGAGTACTGATATCCATTATCTCCGATAGAGATAGTCGGTCCACGTCACGATTCTGGTAGCCACTGCAGAAAGCTATGGGAACTAGGCTGGACATGAGTACAGCCTACCACCCACAGACTGACGGGCAGAGTGAAAGGACCATTCAAATGTTAAAGGACATGCTAAGAGCTTGTGTGGTAGACTTTGGTAAAGCGTGGGATGCTCACCTACCCCTTATCGAATTCTCATACAATAATAGTTATCACACTAACATCAAAGTTCCTCTGTTCAAAGCCCTCTATGCCCGAAAGTGCAGATCACCCTTGTGATGGGCTGAGGTGGGCGATACGCAACTAGCAAAAAGGCAAGTTCCTAACAGCACACTCACTGGCCTGGAGATCATAAGGGAAACAACATAAAAGATCGTCCAAATTCGAGAACGGATGAAGGCTTCACAAGACCGACAAAAGATATACGCCGATAAAAGACGAAAGCCTTTGGAGTTCCAAGTTGGAGATCGAGTACTACTTAAAGTATCACCTTGGAAGGGATTAATACATTCTGGAAAACGTGGGAAGTTAAATCCAAGGTATATCAGGCCATTCGAAATCCTCGCCAGGATTGGCCCAGTGGCATACAAGCTTCGATTACCACAGGAACTCAGCAACGTGCACCCTATCTTTCATGTGTCGAACTTTAAGAAATGTTTGTCTGATGAGACCCTTTTTCTTCCTTTGGAAGAAATTGATTCAATGAGAACCTCCACTTCATAGAGGAACCTGTTGAAATCATGGAGCGAGAGGTCAAATCGATGAAACAAAGCCGCATCCCTATCGTAAAGGTTCACTGGAATGCCAAGCGAGGACCCGAATTTACATGGGAACGTGAGGATCAAATGAAAAGAAAGTATCCACATCTATTCCCCAACCCTTAAGGTTCCTATCAAAAATGCAAATTTCGGGACGAAATTCCTTCTAACGGGGGGATAATGTGACAACCGTCAAATTCAAGTGAAAGTCAAAGTCAAAATCAGCAAGTCTAGGTCAAGTCAACAAGTCAAACCGGTCAATCTCTTATAATACTAGTATGATTAAAAGGTATTCTATGAAAACGTACAATTGTGTGTCAAGAATTCGAGTGTCTCGGTAAATCTATGTGTTTATCAATGTAAAACCCTAAGAAGGGAGTTAAACTCATCAAAACACATCTATGAACCCTTTTGGGGACTTAAAATAATCATAAACGAAGTATAACAAGGTCCACGGACCTTGCATTGCAATATTATTCAATGAAAATGGCTAAAAGTCAATCTCTCCCAAATCTCTCCCAATCTCTCCCAAATCTCTCACAAAATCTCTCTCGACTTTTTATAGTCAACCGGGTCATCCCGACCCTTAACTTCGCCAAAAATCACTCAAAACGGGAAGTTATATTGAAAAATAGCCATTTACGGCCGAAACCCTCTTAGGAATCGAACCCTCTTAGAGGGAACCTCTCATAAGAAGCGAAGCTGTCAGAAGCGAACTTGTCAGAAGCGAAGCTCCCCTCGGACCGAACCCTGCCAACCGAACCACCACCTTCGGGCCTGAGCCTCCACATTTGGTACCTTCACCTGCCTTCGGTCCCTACTCCTCCCTTCTCTCGGTTCTCATCCCCTAAGGGCCGAACCGCGCAGGTTCGCTTCCTTCTCCCGGTTTTCGACTACTTTCGCCTTCTAAGCCCGTTTTTGACGGGATTTTTTCACCAAGTTCATATTTTTATTATTTTAAACTCCCATAACTCATATTTTATTTATTTCTCAAAGATTTATTAATTTAAAATCATTATTTTATATTAAGAGGATATTTACCCCACAAGTGGGTCAAGTGTGCGCACTTGCCTTCCATGTGTCACCCTCTCACTTGCCACCTTATCCACATCACACAAACCAATGAATACATCACTTCAAACTCACAACTTGCTCCAGAAACTCCTCTATATAAAGAAATCCCAGGAGGATTTCTTGATTCACTTGATCATTCCCACACTTTTACACCTTTCTTACCACACAAAGAAGCTTATTTTCTCTCAACTGCCAGCTACTTTTGGAAGTGTTCTTGAGCTATTACTTCAATTTTTGGTAAGTATTTGCTCTAAACTCAAGTGTTATTCCATGTTTTCATAACATCCTTGAATCATCTACACACATTCTAACGCCAAAGAATCGTTCTTATGATCATCCAAGCTTTTACGTGTTCATCAAGTATTCTTGTTACTCTTCGTCTTTGACCTTACACAATTCCAATAATCACTAAAGGTGAGTTCATACCCCCTACACTTTCTAGTTTTCTTTAGTTTTCAGGGGGGGGGGATACAAGTTAAAACACCAAAACATATTTGAAACTTAACTTGACAGCTTACAACAGAAAAGTTGTGACCTGTTCACGAACTGTTTTACCCAACTTAAACTTAGAATTTTTCAAACCTGTTCAATATGCAAATATTTTAGGTTTATACCTTTAAAATGACTACTTGCACATCTTCATACGATTTTTCTACAACTACTTGCACATCTTCATCGGACCAGGTAGTGAAAATGAACATTTTCACGCTGGTTTGAGACCACCAAAAATTATAAGAAAATTTGTGAACATAGTAGACTCTGTTTCAAACTCTCTGAGTTTACGGATTTAGTTTTCAAATTACGATGATTTTTCTGTAAATAATCTAAAACAGTGATAATTAAGAGTTAAAATGTTAAAACAAGTTTAAGAGTTATGCACACCTTGTAACATGTTGAGCAAGGTGTGTAACATTTTATACTTAGCATTTTCAATGTCATTTTATTGAAATACAAAGTCATACATAACAAGTTTTCATTTACAATATAAAACATTTTGATAAAACTATAATAGGTATAGTTTGGACACCTCAAACGGTAATACTATCGATTTATAAAGCAAGTACTTTATTACAAACTATGTGAACATGTTAATGAATAAATTTGTGAGACATTTATCTTCGGGATGCTCCTTAGTACTACATAAAAGTTCTGTAGTTGTAGCCAGAATCTCTTGTAGGGAGAGCGTGATAGCTGTATAGAGATCTATATTGGGTTTGACAACCCGCACCTGAGCTGCTTGCAATAGCTAGACCGACAGGTCTGGGGTGACAAGTGTCATAACATTTTGACGGTTGAAGAAAGTCGAGTACGTGGTCCTCAAGTCATAATATGGTTATAACAACTCACATGGGAAAATTAACAAACACACCGTTTCACGGGAATTTAATGATTTCATGAAAAGGGGTTTTATTTAAATATAAAACTACATATAAGTATGATGACTTACTTACATATACTAAGCCTTGGTTCAGTTAAGACTACACTAAACCTTTTAGAAAATATTGGATTTTCTGGAAACAAACTTATAACAAACTTTAAGGAACAACATGCATTTTTCATTCATAAATTGCTTATGAACTCACCAGCTTTAATGCTGTTACTCTTACAAAATAACTTGTATTCTCAGGTAATCAGTAATAAAGGTAATCACAAGACTTTTTGAAGGCAAGACGCTAAGGTGTAGATTTCTTTTGAACTATTTTGACATCATATGTAATTTATTTGGAAACATGTATTTTGCAACAATGCAACCTTTTAAATTATATTTATGATGGTTGTGTTTGCTTTCTTCACTATGGTTATGATACTGAACATGACGTCCTCCGCCCTTGAACGTTTCCGTCGTTCCAGTTTGGGGGTGTGACAATACGAGAGATCCAAAGCAAACTCGAGCTCATGTTGAATCCATAATCATCTCCATGCAAAAACGGGCAATTGAGAGCAACTTTCCATTCGTTTCCCCCCACAGACAAAGAAACAGATCATTAATTTGCCACAAAAGAAGCGCATGCCACCACAATTATCTTGGTTGATTCTCCCAAGTCTCCACGAACTGATGCCTTCCAACCGACCTCAGATGAAGAACACTCAATGGATTTAATGTCTAATGATGATAACACTTTTGTTGGCGGTCTTCTACTCTTCTCCTCATTCAAAACGATGCAAAATCCATCTTCTTCAAAGCATTTATATGACTTCGGATTGTCATCATCGTCCTTGGAACGTTTAGATGCAGAAATACAGATTGATGACAACGTCCATGCAAATGAAGGAGGAGAAACATAAACAAATCCTCCTCAAGGCAATCCAAAAATAATAATCCCTGTCCTTCTGAACCTCAAGGAGATAAAGATGCTAATATTGATAAGTCTGAGAGTTCCACCTCGGACACTGGATCTTTAGATGAAAATATTGCTGATTGATTTGCTCTTCTGGAACTCCGAGACAACGTAGAAATAGCTGTCTCCAAGGTCGACTCACTTTTTAAATCCATGGCACAATTAGACTCCAATCTTGATGAAAAGGTTTCCAGCCTCAACTCACAGCTTGATGTCATTCTCAAGTCTCTCTCCAAGATTAAGCAAACTGGGCCGTCCAAAGCTGCAAGAGCAGATCAACTTGAACATGTCATCTCCCTACCATTACACCCCACCTTGGAATAAGTTTAACAAAAATACAATGATAGCTTGGATCACCACATCTCCACCACAACCATCATGCTAAAAATCCCCAACGACATGATCAAACCAACAAACGAGTTGATCTAGCACACACATGTATGTCATGAGAAATAGATCCAGAGGTTACTGAAAGAAATGGGGAAGAAGAAGTTCCGAACAAGAAGTACGACAACATGCTCTCCATCCTTGCCTTTTTGTTCAATCATTTGAAAGGCCAAGTCCCTATTGCCGAAACATAAAATTCTCTCTCCAAGCAAATCAACATGATATTTCAAAGAGTATTCGGATGATTATCCAAAGTCCAATCGAATGCTAGACTTTCCTTGGATGCAGGGCCTTCTGAAGCAAGAAGGGGGAAAGGACCTAGTCACAAGGGTCGAACCATTCAATGAAAACCTACCTTAGAGTTCAATCTCCGAGATGAATCTGATGATGATATACAAGTTATATCCTTGGACCCTCCAACCAAATATGATGAACAAGAAGAATATGAAGACTTGATCACAAACGTTGTTATAGGATTTCAAGATCCTCAAAAATATCCAGCTAAGGTTCTATCAGAGGAAGAAGGAATGATATGGTCTGCTGTCACTTGGCCATCATCCTTGGCATACGTTCTTCAAAGAAGCCATGAAATAGCTAAACTGAAGACTAAGCTCACCATTGATTATTTTAGAGCTCCTAGTCTACGGTGCCTCCTATTCCTTCTCCGTGAGTCATCCCAATTGACGAAGGTTATCCTACTCAGAAACCAGACGATATTCTGGAAGAGCCTTTGATCACTCTTCCTCCAGTGTTCACTAACTCTATAACCATTCAACAAGTCATTTCTGACTTGAACAAACCACATAAAGACAAAGGAAATAATATTTATGGAGAACCAAGAAGCCTTGAGAGGACCTTTACAATGTTCGAAGGCTGGGCTCAAGCTCAAATTGATCAAGGACTTGAAGAAAGCATCCAGATCGAAGCACTGAAAGATAATCCTAATATGATGTTGGGTATATCCCCACTCTTCTGAGAAGGGATAATTCATGATCTGAATATTATACCTTTCATGTACTTCGATCATCCCATTCAAGACTCCAAACGGATCGATTTTCCAATCTCTCTCATTATGAAAAATACTTCATCATGTTCGCTCTACTTTATCCCAATGAGGATCCTCAAACCATCATCAGAACTGAGCGAGAGAGGTTGAAGACATTCTACTCCGTTAACGCACATCCTCAGAAAAAAGTGTGGTCTCGGAAGAAAATAACATAGATAATTAGGTTTGGAAAAATGGTTCAGAGCAAGTTTGACCTAAATTGCATGTTGTATAAATATTACGTCACTCGGAACAATGTAGCCACCATCACCATCACGGATGCATATTTTCCATCTATCAACCCAAACAATATTATCACTATTGCTTCTCATTTCCGAAGTCGTCAAAAAGATCAATTAAGCATTGGAGCATACAATGTTGCAACTAACTTCTTGATGGATTATGTAGTCGAATTCTGCATATCCGACATTGAGTTCGAGCACATGTTCGAAACTGAGACTGTATTGGCAAAGATCACTTATGAATTGCCTGAAGCTCAAATCTTGTCACAAGGATCAATTGAAGAACCAAAGCTCGGATACATCTACTTGATGAAGAAGATCAGCCAAAAAGAATTCTTTCAAGCTCTTGACAAACACCTCGTTCCCTCAAAGATCCTCCAAAAATTCAACGCCAATACAACTAAGAGTGATGCTCCTGAGCATATGAAGAATAAGTTCATCACTTAGGTGGGATTGTGAATTTAAGTGAACATCTACCAATCCCAAGCAATTCTGAAGTCAACTTAATGCCCGAAATAAGATGATGTTCCGATATGAATGGTGAATCCCAGAGAATGAAGTGTATCCGAAGTCAGAGTCTGAACAAGCAATTAATGTATTTTTGTCTTATCTTGATGTAATATTTCTTAGGAGTAAATTGTATAAATCTTTTAAGTGTCATATTGTCAACCACTTAGTTTTATCTAGTCCTTTGTACGTATTTCAGTTTGTACTAAGTTCCTCATTTGCTATTTGAGGAGTGAATGTTTCATGAGTTCGTATCAAAGAATAGAACTCGTTATACTCTTCACATCAATCTATTATCTCTTGCAAGTCAATCTTCTTTCATTCACATTCCTCTTGTATTAAATTGTCTTTGCATTGATTATACTCAAGTTTACTTCATTTATTACTTCAATACTTTGTGATTGATTATCTTCAAGTCTTGAATGGTTTACCAGACTTGACTGAAACTATTTACTAAGAGGAGACGTTGATCTTAAAGATTAAGTCAAGGTTTGAGTTTTCAAACCTTATCCTTGTGTATTGATTCTTGTTCTCACAAATATGGAGCAACACTATTCATTTATCTAAAATGAAGTTAAAGTTTCAATTAATGGTTTTACTCTCTTCTTTATTTTATATATTTACAGTTTTTTTTATCTATAAATTATAATTTAAATGTAACTTTTAAGATTTTGAATATCCTGTTATATACTAAATTATATTATTTAATCATAAATGTAAATTTTAATATTTATGTATCGAATTCATACAAAAAAATTAATACATAATAAAAATTTGAAAAACGGTAACATATTTAATAAAAGCTAATAATTCAATAAGTATTTTTTTTTTCATATGTACGTCTTTTTCATACATAGTTCAGGTCAATAAAAAAAAGTCATTTAACATTTTTTGGGATGGTTCTGGTTTTTTCTGATCCGGTCTATGAAATGCGTTAGTGTATCATATTTATAAAAGTTATTCCAACGCCAACATATGTAGTAGTTTTTTCAAATGTATGTGTAATATTTCTAAAAGATATATTAATAATATTATTATTTACAAGTGTGATATAAATATAGTCTTATTTACTTAATAGTTATTTTTAATAAATTTGTTATTAATTCAAATTAGTTATGTATGAACATTTTATATTATTGTAATGAAAAAAATATACAATATATATTTGTTAAAATCCAATTAGTATAAATGCGTTTCACAATATATGTAAGTTACAAAATGAAAATATACTAGGGATATACTTTTTTGGTAAAAAATATGGTTAAAAATGAAATATGGCAGAAGATGAAACACTATTTATCCCATTTCGACTACATTTTTAAAAGAAAAAATGGAGACTGATTGAAGATGATATTAGAACTACATTTCGATGGAGATAATTTAAGGTATGTCCATATATTAAACGAAGAGAAAGGCGGAGAGAGAGAAAGTGAGACTTTTTGGTGTTGCCTATTTAAAAAATAAATTGAATTACCCGCCTATCGTTAGAGTTGTGATCAGGCGAGGGCAGAGTAGATGATTTGTGTGTATCCCAAAAGCCTTATAAGGCATAAATGAGTTTTCAACTTTGAGATTTTAAGACATTTGTATAGTAAAAGACCAGTAATATATAGGGTTACTAGCTTAAAAGGGTACAGAACATTAGTTTGGTCAACATTTAGGTAATTATTTTTTGTTTCGTACATGTTTGACCAATAATTTTTTTTTTGACCTATTTACAATAAAGTAAGAGCACTCGTAATTACTGATGATGTTACCTTGTTGTTAATCGATCAAAGAAGTTTACTGGTAAAACATATGTGAAAAAGCATGGTTACCTAAATAAAGACAAAAACTAAAGTTCCTTACCCGGTAGTACATTTTATGGGTGTTGAGGTTAGGTCCCTTAAGATGGTCTAAATAGCTTTGACAACAATACATGATAGTACCACTCAGTAGAATTCCATGGTAGCATAACCTAACCATGAATAGCTAGACCTGAACATCACTGGTCATGCAATGCAATGGGAGGGGGAGTGTCATGCAGTGCTATCACGTCGTGGTACTATACGCTACACTCGTGTGTTGTTTACTTCATATCAATACACATAACATCATCACCACAAGAAAAAACATAATGACAACATCAATACAAAAGATGAAGTACACACACCTTTAGAGTGCACATATTTCATAACAGTTCTTTGTGTAATGAGCTTCTAATTTTGTCCATATTAAGGTAAACATGTTTTTTCATATATGTTTAACTAGCAAACCTGTTTCACATGTTCGTAATAGAGTAATATAACCAGTAACTACAAGAAATATTACCCTACTTTGAATAGGTCAACCAATTTACTAATCAACTACATAAATAAAATGGTTACCTAAATCTGGTCAAAGAACAAAGTCTATTACCCTCTTAGGTCATTAACTCACTTACTATATATATATATATATATATATATATATATATATATATATATATATATATATATATATATATATATATATATAGTACATGTGTGCCCGCACGAAACAACAACAGTAAATATATCTTTTGACGAATACTTTCTTACGAGAAAATAAATATTAGATTTTATTTTTTGTTATTGTATAATAAAAATTACCTCTTTTAATTAAATGTTTTATATTTAGAATATATATATATATATATATATATATATATATATATATATATATATATATATCATATGTTTACATATTTAATTTAATTAATTATTATTGGTGTCTACTTTAAGAAATGTAAATTAATTTATATAGATGAAGTTAATATTTTAAAATTGTTAATTTAGCTCCAAATTAGATTTTAAAATAGCTTCCTTAATTCAAGTGTTCAAAGTGTTGGCATGTATTAATGACTTTGTTATACATAATTCATTTGTACAAAAAGCTAGATATATATATATATATATATATATATATATATATATATATATATATATATACACACGATGTGAATAACAGATTGTGTCATCGGGCTTTGTTAATTAGTCCTTTTATATTCGGTATTGGGCTTGTCCATGTTGTGTCATTAATTAGGGTTAAAGTATTTATATTGCATGCATGCACCATAATTAGTATCGATTGAATTAGTTTTTATTGTAACCCTAACACACCTGTACAGTAGCAATTCTTTATATAGTTCTTCTGAGTTTGTGTCTTTTAATCATTTGACACATTGTTGATTCATCCTATGTTCTTACTTTACTCCGTGTTTATATTATACTTAGTTAGAATCTATTTGATCTATAAGAATTTTAGTCTTATCAATTGGTATCAAAGTAGGATACTGTGTAAATCATGCACATCTCTTTTGTTTGAAGAAATCATTAGGGTTTCCGCTATCATCAAATCTGTTGGAGCTATCATTTCTTTGTTGACGTTACTCCGTGATCTTGATATTACCCTAATACGATCTTACAAGTCTGATACTTAACAGGTACATAAAATCAATTCAACATGTTGCACGATGATTTTCAATCCAATCCAATCAACATCTCAAACAACATAGGATCAACCAGAAGAATTCTGATTCTATATCCTCACGAATATGAAGTATGGGCTCTTCATTTTGAAGACTATGCTCTTCCTCAGAAGATAATGGGTATTTGATCTGGGAAGCTATTACTTTGGGTCTTTTTGTTCACTCTGAAACCAAAAGAACCATTAAAACTCAAAAGGAATACAACCAGTTGCTCATCGATGTGAAGGAGGTTCCTCAAGATGAAAAAGTCAAACTCCTCTGCAATATCAAAGCAATGAGGGTCATAAGGTTCGCTCTACAGTCCGATACATTCCCCTTTGTGAGTTCTTGAGACAATGCGAAAGATATTTAGGACAGGCTTAAAGAGCTTTATTCCACAGATGTTGATCTCGAACACTCCACCCAAGCACTCCTACTATCGGAGTTTGGTGACTTCAAACAAAAGCAAAAAGAGAATCTTGGCCAGACGTTTAACCGATACAATCATCTTCTCAGTAAGATGATTAAGCATGAAATAGAACGAAAGGTGATAGAGCAAAAGGTCACATTCATGAATGGTCTCAAACCTGAATGGATGGCAGTAGTCTTAACTGTTAAAACACACGAACAGTTCAAGAGTTATTCATTGGCCAAACTTGTTGGCATTCTTAACTCGCATCAAAGTGAAGTGACGTAAGAAATGAAAGTTGTGTCCGGTATGGGGTCCTTGGCTCTGATTTAGAAGGGCAATAGTGTTGTAGAGGAAGAACCAGATACTCATCTCTCAGATAACGATTTGATGAGCGAAGAATATGCTTTGATGGATTCAAACCCCAAAAGGTTTGCAAGAAAGAAATTCTCTACCACTAAGAACCGAAACTGGTAGGGAAGTTACAGCTTTGAGAAAGTGAAAGGGGAGAACAAAAGCACTCGTTAACTTATAGAAAAGGACGAAGAGAAGAAGGAAAACAAGCTGGTTGGTGACTCGGGCTATGACTGTAACTATTGTCATGGAAAAAATCATTTGGCCAAGGAGTGTATGTTGAAGAGGCTGAATGAGGAGAAAAAAGGAGAGGATGATCAGACTTAACACTTGCGTAAGGTGGAAGAGATCAAGAAGATGAAATTTGCTGATAACTCAATGTCTGATTTAATTACGCAGGAAAATACAGCTGACAACGAATTTAGAGGAGTAGAGATCTAGTGTACTGATTTAGAGGATGAGAAATTTGCAAGCCCACAGATGAGAGGCTACACAACTGATGGTGGATACGATGAAACAAAGGAGAGAATAGATGATAAGTGCTTCGCAGCGAAATGAGTCTTTGAGCAGATCAATGAATGTGATCAACTGATCAAGAAGGTAAATTCCATTCTCGAATCTCTTAAAACACCTATATTTAACTATGAAACATAATTAAATGATTAGTATAAGTGGTGGCTTAAAACAAACCCGTCAGGAGAATTCTAACCTAACTGATCAAATCAGGAGGATATCATCCAAGAGTGAGAAGCGAAGGATTTGGATAGAAAAGATAGACTCGGAGTTGTCTAGATCTAAGGACGAACACATTTATTTGCAGCGTGATAATTTAATGCTTTTGAAACAAAGGAATATTTTTTGTTTAATTGTTAAACAAATTTATTATAATATTAGTCAGTTGCATTTAGATTGTGAAATTGGGAAAAAGATTCACATAATGATCTTGCCTTTCCTTGAATTGAAGGAAGATGAAATTGATGTTGAGTGTTACAAATGTGAATCTATTGTATCTTCGGATGAAACCTCAGATGCTTATAAAATTGGTCTGGATAAAATTAAATCCTTTATTAAGTCCAAAGACCTCAAGGGCATGCTGAAAAACTTAATTGATGAGAATGACAGGTTGAAAATAAAAATCGAAACCGTACAAATATTTGATTCATTTAGTTCTAATTTAAGTTCAGAAAACAAAATCAATGTTGAAAGTACATCTGAATTTGATGAGAACAGTGACATGAGTGAAATTTATGTGGAGGATGAGGTTGACTGCTCCGAATTTGTTAAGAACGAACATGAACCTGCAAAAGTCCTTATCTCTGAAAATTCAGTTGAATTCGCTCAGATTTCTCAAAATAAACCAAAAACACTAAAAGCGAAAGAAACTGTTTTTCCAAAAGCACAAACTATACCAAATTAAGTGTTTGCCACTAGTGGACTAGACAAAAATCATACCATCGAACTAACTTCCATCGTCAATGAAGACAACAAAGATGGTTGTGATGAATTCTTTTGGTCCGCACCAATTGATAATGCAGAAGCAACCAAGGGTCTGTTCGAAAGAACCTCCTGGAGAGTTAAAGGTCGATATATGGCAGCACTATTGAACAATCGTTCAACATTTGAAAAAGGTAGCCCCAGTGGTACCAAGGAAGTTCAAACTGAACTCACAAAGGAGACAAACAAATCTCCGACAATAAAGAACGACACTCAATCAAGTAAAGCGAAACCAAAAGTGAATATTCACAAATCCGCTAAGCAACTTGCAGAAGAAAAACGTCAGAGGAATCGGAGATATCAGAAGAATCTCAACGTAAGGAAGTAGTTTTCGCAATCCCAAAACTCTAACTAAGTTTGTATAAAAAAAAGCTTCCAATCAAAAGGCAAAAAAATATTCGCAAGCGAATCCCAGACAGTGTTCACACTGTCATTCATGTGGTCTACAAAACCAAAAAGGGAGTTTCGCTCACAAATCATCATCTTCTAAGAAGATCATTGAGAAACCCAATTCTCACCATTCTCAACCTATGAACGCTTCTGTCAAGGATGTCAAAGGAAAGGGAAAGTTAATGTCAGGTTCTCAAGTTCAAACAAAGAAGTCGACAACAACCCTAGGAAAGATAACAAAAATCTCGTCAAAAATCAAAAACAACTATAATATAAACACGAAGTAAAGTAAGAACACAGGATGAATCAACAATGTCTCGAATGATTAAAAGACACAACCTCAGAAGAAATCTATACATAATTGCTACTGTAGAGGTGTGCTAGGGTTACAATTAAAAGTAATTCAATCGATACTAACTATGGTGCATGCATTCACTATAAATACTTTAACCCTAATTAATGTCACAATATGGACAGGCCTAATACCGAATATAAAAGGACTAATTAACAAAGCCCAATGATGCGATATAGTATTCCCAATAATCTCCCACTTTGCGTCAATTGAGGCGAGAGATGCTTCATTGTTGTGTCTTCTTAACCGTCTTCAAGATATTACGAATCACAACAGGCAAAGTCCTACGAAACAGGATGTACCAGCGAATCATGTCATTGAAATGCCTCTTTACAGCTTCATCGTTCAAGGAGCACTTGTTAACAATCTCCAAAACATGTTAAAGGCAGCTTGTGAAGAGAAGATGTTTATCAAGCAAAGCGAAAAGACACTTTTGAGAAACACTAGGAACGTCAGTCCCTCGCTAAAACATTATAGTTAAGTGAACTGTATCGACCTTTCCCATGCTCATTTTGCTCATGCCGCTTGCTTTCCCAATTGGATTCACCGAAGGCTTTCGCTTCAGGACTTTAGCAATCTCCACATCAAGCTACGCGACTTCATAGATGTACGAGACCAACATTCGCTTCAAATGGGCCAGAATGGGTTCATATTTTTTATTCTTCAATCAAAAGGAGATTCAGCAACAAGGTTGAATCATGTGGATTGAGGTTGGGTAGATCTGCAAGTGTGAACTCGTGCAAAGAATTTTCAGAACTCCGTGTCGCTTTGAACTTTGCATTAACAAAACTTCCAGTGGCGAAAGGCCCTGTAACCTTGATAGTAGTTAGCTTCTCAAGACTCCAGGTTAGGTACTATGGTTGGCCATAAATGAGATAAAAGTCAATCAAGGCTTTATCAACTTTCGCGTCTGTTGAGGGAACATCTGCAATGGAGTCAATGTAATGAAAAATGAAATCCTTTTTTGTAATTGGCATGTCAAACTGATTATCCCTCGTGATGGTCAGATTGAACGAAGTTACCGGCTCTAACCAATGAATGGTGGGAAATTCAACACCTTCATACATCAACTTCTGTAACATCCACGAAGGAAATAGCATTTTCTTGCATTCCAACATGTCATGAGCTTCTTTCTCTACACATTCTTTCTGCTACATTTCCCTTGTAATTCATTAATTTTCATTGATCTCATGTTACCTTGACTTTTGCTTCAACTGATCCTCTTCACTTTTGTGTTCTTCATCATCGACACCCACTGGATCTTTTCCTTTAGAACCTGAAGCTACATTAACCATTGGTTCGTCCGTCTTTGCTTTTTCCCCTGGCTTAGCAAATTTCTCTTCTCTCCCTTGTTTTGGAAGGACAGGGGCCTCAGGAACACCCTCAAGTTGATTTAGAAGTGCGAAGGGATGACGAAGCTTAACAACTAAGTGCCTTTGAATGGTGATAGTAAAGATCGAATCGTGTGCTTCAATGAGGTTGGACATCAGATAATTGACATCACGAATGCATGACTTCATGACCGCTCTCTCAGACTAGAGCTCATTAATTTCAGACTTCGTGTGCTTGAGCTTTATTGATTGAGCACGAAGATGAGTTGTGCAATGAGCGAGCTCATCCATGATTTTTTATGAGTCAAAAACTCTTTTAAGATTGAATAGATTCTTAAAAAACAAATCAAGAAATCAAATAAAACATGAACACACAATGAATCAAACAGGTGCTGAATGATTAATATGCCACACCTCAGAAGAGCTCGACAAAGAACTTCTACTGTAGAGGTGTGCTAGGGTTTTAGTATAATAATAAGAATAATAAATGAGAAGCATGTTAAGAACGATGCATGCATGCACCATTTATACAAAACCCTAATAAACTAAACACGACTGGACAGGCCAGACCGTGACTGTCATGGACCGAACGAAAGGCCCAATGACACAACATCTTAAACCCAACATTCTCCCCCTTTGCGTCAATTGAGGCGATGGATTAATGTGGCACAACCTGAATATTCTTCTGAACTGTTTTGAAGAACTTCGGTATCATAGCCAAAGTAGTATGAGGGAAGTGGATGTACCACAGAATCATGTCGTTGAAGATCTTCTTTGAAGCATTGTTATTGGATTTGCATCTATTGACTATATCCAGAATGTGTTCAAGAGCAGCAGTGGAAAATAGATGCTTGTCAGACAAAGCGAACAGGTACTTTAATGGAGGAGCCGAACCTCCAACATCTTTTGTGAACACCACCATCGAATGTTCAGTGTCAATTTTGCCCATACACATCTTGTTCACATCACTAACTCTGACAATGGGTTTAAAGAGGGCTTCTTCCTCAGAGCAGCAACGATCACTTTATCCAGCTTCGCTACCTCATGTATATACAAAACCAACATTCTCTTTATGCGATCAAGAATGGGTTCGTACTTCTGCTCATTTAACAAAAGAGTATTAGTTAATAGAATCCAGTCATAAGGGTTGAGATTAGGCAAATCAGCAAGAGAAAATTCATGAACAGAATCATCTGAACCACGAGTAACTCGGAACTTTACATTGATAAATTTTCCCGCAGCAACTAGCTTCAGGACCCTCACCGTGGTAATCTTCATTGCACTCCAAGTCAAATACTGAGGTTGCAAGAAAGTAAGGTAATAGTCGATTAGATCTCTATCAACCTTTGGGTCAGGTAAGGGAACAAAACCAATTGCCTAAAAACAATGGAAAACGAAATCCCTTTGGGTGATTGGCATATCGAATTGCATGTCTTTAGAATTAACCAAGTCAAAAGAAATGACCGGTTCAAGCCAATGAGTACTTGGGGATTCAATCGCTTCCTTCAGCAGGTTTTCCAATGTCCATGATGGAAAATAGTTTTACTTCATTCCAAACTGTCATGGGCCTCCTTAGCTTTTCATTCCCTCTCTTGGTTTTCACAGGTTTGCTTTAACAACCCTTCTTGATTTACATTTTCCTCTTCTCCACTTTCACCAGCAATTCTGTTTCCTTTATCTTGAATAGTTGGTCCCGAAACATCATTATCCTTTGGTTCTGCACATGGTTTAACTAGAGGAGGTTCGGTTATTGGATTTGGGCTTCTTGGGTCTGTTTTAGTGGAACTTTAGTTGCTTCTCCCCCTTGTTTTGGAGGAACATCCACCTCCAAAACAACCTGGATATTATTCAGAAGTCCAAGAGCAGGACACAATTTTTCGACCAAACGCCTCCTGAAAGTGATTGGAAGAACAGTATCATGGGCATCCAGGAGATCAACCAGATTTGCAAGAACATCAACAACATAAGATTTTACAGCTGCTCGTTCGGTTCTGAGATCATCAATCTCCTTTCAGGCTTGGTTGAGCTTGATTGTCTTAGTTTTAAGTGAAGTGGCTTGTCGAGCAAGCTCATCCATCACTTTATTCTCCATAGCAAGATCAGCCTGGAGTTTTTCTAGTCGAGAGTTGGCAGACTTACTGAGAGCCAATTGCTCAGATTGGATGTCAGAGCGGAGACCACCATGCTTTACGAGTTTGTCTTGACGATAAGAAACAAGCTTCTCGACATGAGAGTGCATTATATTGACATGTTGTTGTGACTCAGCTTGTAGAGACTACAAAAATTGTTTAGCATCGCCCATTAGTTTTTTGACTTTTTCGGTCACCGTCTTAGTGGATTCATCGACAGCTTTGGTTGGTTTCTCAATTCAACTATCATGTTGCTGAACCAAAGTGGGTACTAAAGCTTTAATAGTAGCATCAGAATACGCCAAAGTGAAAGATTGAGATGAAGAGGCGAGCAAAGTGTCAAGCTTCTCGTTTAACACCTTGAGATGCCTCTTGGTAACAGGGGCATCATCGTCATCACTCTGAACAGTGTAGGGACTTTAGTGAAAAGTATCAAAATCCATATCCGCCCCACCGGGAAGAGTATCGGATTCTTCAGAGTTAATTGGTGACAAAGAAGAAATCTCAAAAACAAAAACAAATTGGATCTTTCGGGTAGAAAGGTCTTGGTGTTAGACACTTTCAAAAAGATCGTGCAAAAATTAAAAAGAGATTTCTCAAAAATGACAACCGAAAGTGGTTATTATTTAAATATTTGGTGAATGCTAGAACATTTGATTGTTCACCGTCAATTTCGTTAAGGTATTGGATTTTGGGTTTCATATAGTACGTGGTGAAACAAAACTATGATCATAAACACAGATGTTGTGTAACCGTAAACCTCAGTGATAAATGTTGAGAGTCTCAAGGGTTACAATTATGAAATGAAATGTGATGGAGAAAAGAAAATAGTTGAGCTGGTTAAGGAACCGAATGTACCTCTACTATGTGAAAGTTACCAAGCATATAACTCTTAAATCAATATGAGAAGAGTAAGGTAGCTCGTGAATTAAGTGATTTTAGCAGTTTGGTTGGGAAGAATCAATTGGTATATATCAAATCAGTAAGGCTTCAGTCATAGTCTTTGAGGCTTTGGACAACATGCAACAGCATGCTTCTAGGCACTCGTAACTAGTACAAAGAGAAAGAGAGTTATACCTGCTCCAGCTCCATCATATGAAGTTGTCCATGAACCTTTTAGTACAATATTTTTGGTAATTTTATGAAAAGAAATTAAAAACATAGGATAAACTAGATGAAATGATATACACAGTGTACAAAATATACAACCGAAATTTCACCTTTGGAGTAATGAAGCGAAATGGACCGAGCGTTCGGTTCATTTCGGTCCCCGAAAAATCCGGAACCGAAATAGACCGAGTGTTCCCTATATTTCACTTGTCAAATTTTAATTAGGCAAAAGAGATTTCGGTACTGATTCAGCTTCCATCATTCCTAAGCCGTGGAGTATTTTAATAAAGCTTTCTTCAGGTAGGGATTTCATGAAGATGTTAACTACTTGATCAACAGATCGAACAATGTAGATTTCAACGTTACCATCTTCTACATGATCCTTGATAAAGTGGTACCTTAGTGCTATATGTTTCGTTTTTTAGTGTTGTACTGGGTTGTGGCATATTCAAATAATGCTTTCTGAGTCACAATAGATGGGAATCTTCTTCATGTTGAGGACATAATCTCTAAGTTGGCTTTGTATGTATATGACATGTGAAGTGCAAGATGTTGAGGCGATGTATTCAGCTTTGGCCATAGATAAGGACATATAGTTTTGTTTCTTGCACTGCCAGCTGACTAATTTCCATCAAGGAATTGACACCCACCAGTTGTGCTCTTTCGGTCCAGACCACACCCACCAAGATCAGCATCGGAGAACACTTGAGCAAAGAAGCCTGATTTCACAGGGTACCAAAGACCGAGAGACAAGGTTCGCTTTAAATATCTAAAGATATTTTTATCAGCCACCATGTGAGGTTTGCATGGATTAGCTTGGAACCTGGGACAGTTACATACAAAAAACATAATATCTGGTCTACTAGTTGTTTGGTATATTAGGGACCCTATCATTTGATGATAGCGGGTCATATCAGCAGCTGGTTTATCCAGAGAAAGTGTTAGCTTCGTTTCGAATGCCATTGAAACCTTAACCTTAGAATCTCCCATCATACCGAACTTTGCTAGTAAGGTCTTTGTGTAAGCCTCTTGATTAATAAATATGCCTTCTGGTCCCTGTCTAATGTTTAATCCAAGGAAAAAGTTAATCAGATCCATTGAGCTCATCTCAAACTTAGTTTCCATCAACTTCCGGAATTCAGGTGTTAAGCTACGATTCGTAGAACCGAAGATGATGTCATCGACATAGATTTAGACGATCATTAAATGGTCACCCTCTTTCTTGTGAAAGAAGGTTGGGTCAACCGAAACTTTTTTGAATTTTGACATTTTAAGAAAGCGAGTTAACGTTTTATACCATGCTATAGGGGCTTGCTTCAGACCATAAATTGCTTTGTCCTGCATGTAGCAATAATCATGATACTTCTCGTTCACAAATCCCGTTGGTTGCTCAATGTACACGGTCTCTTCCAGTTCCCCATTTAAAAACTCACACTTGAAGTCTATTTGAAAAACTTCAAAATTATTGTGAGTAGCATAATCTATTTGTAGAAAGATCTATACTGATTCCAACCTTGTGTGACATCCCCAAAATCTCGGCCAGAAAAGACCGATTTCATTTATGCTTTTTAAAACATTTTCAGAGTAAATCCATTTGATTTTTATTTTTAAAAAAGATGCGGAATTTGTTCCCAAAAACAAAACATGATAAAATAGATATTTATCAAAACATTTCATGATTTCATTTCATAATCAAAAGTCGGGATGTCATGTTCCGATATAGATCATAAAGCATAAACGATGATATTACAAGTCGTTCAACAAATATATACATATACAGACTTGTAAACAAAAATGACTTGATGATTCGCCCATCTTAAGCTTTTGCGCCACTTCCTGTAATACAATTAAACTGAGTGGGTCAGGCTTGGGAGCCTGGTGAGCATATAGGGTTTTGAAACCCACAATAATTATATTTAATTTTCAACATTTAACAATAAACCCGATTACCCCTTCCCGTTATCCTCACCTTACGTTCCTAAAAATAACGTCTATTATAAGGAACTTATTTCAGGATTTTCATCGGGACGGACGTTACTGCAGAGGGGCTTCCTCAACAATAAGTGTCCTAAAGGCAACCATGTGGGGGATAGAGTACACCGGTGAACACGTCGTTCACAACACCTACAGGTAATGAGCCTGCTAGTGTTCCACAGGACAGTCTAGAATAGTCCGTGGTCGTCATCCATACTTTGCTGAATGACTAGAATAACACCAATAACACCGAGGCCTCTCATCTGTTTATTACACACCAATCATCTACCCATGTTCTACCCAACATATTAGTAGATAAAAATATACATTTTTATACATTGTTTGAAAACCTGTATAACATGCTTCAATCAATACATATTCCACATAACAGATGAGGCATACACACATAACACGTATTTCATAGAGAATATACATTCACACATATAACCACAAAATATATACACATAGCACGTATTTTATATTAAATACTTCATAATATTGCGTTGGAGAGAAAATAACTACACACTCACTTGATCAGAAGATGATCCGACAGTACTACGGCTTATAGAAGTAGCGTCTCTCCGTAGATCTGGAAGATCTTCACAAAAACCGGCTCCTCGCAGGCAGGGCTTCGGCTCGGGAATAACGCTCTTCGGGATTCTCGGGGCTTCGGATCTCGCTTCGGGGCTCGGGAATAATACCGGGGCTTCGGGGTACAATCGGCATGCAAATCGAGGCAAGAGGGCTAGAGAGAATGAGGGAATTGTAAAAGAAAAGAAGCTGCTTCGGACCTCCTTTTATAGGCTGATCCTTGGGGTTACGCGGGGCGTAACTTCGGGGGTACGCGGGGCGTAATGCTTCGCAGATCGTCAGCGCTTACGTAACCGGGCCCTCTACGTCATCGCTTACGACTTCGGACTACTCGAGTGCCCCTCACTGTACGCGGGGCGTACAGCAGTACGCGCTGCGTACTTCGGATAGACCGCCTCTCCTTCTCTTCGGATAATATCGGAGTTAAATTAAAATAAATATTAAATATTTATTAAAACTTCAAAAATTCATATCTCTTTCATAAGAACTCCGTTTTCGACGTTCTTTATATCCACACGAAGGTGAGACTACGCTCTACAACTTTCGTTTAGACTCCGTCGGCTAATTTTGACTTTTATTTTTATTAATTATTTTTAGAAGGCTCGGACAGGAAAACTTCGTTATTAAATCATAACTTCTTCGTCCGACGTCCGTTCTCGCCTATCTTTTCATCGTTTCGCTACTAACAACGAGATCTTCGATTCTCATTTAGATTGTTTTGGCTAGAAATCGCTCGATCTCAAATCGAGTATTCGGGCTGTATACTGCCACGTCGAAACTTCAGAAAATCATAACTTCATCATACGAAGTCAGATTTGGGCGTTCCTTTTACGCACGCTCTTGGTTTAACGAAATCTACGACTTTCATTTAGATCGCTAAGGCTAAATATCGCTCTATCTTAAATTCATGTTTTACGTCACTCGACGTCGTGCCGGTTCTGTCGCGAAACTTCGACAGGTCATAACTTCTTCGTTGTAACTCGGATTTTGGCATTCCTTATATCTCCGGAATCCTTGTTTCAACCACTACAACTTTATGCAAAGATATTGGGATTATCTCACACTTTAATTTTGACGCTTATTTTATTCTTAATTCATTAAATTATAATAATTAAGAAAATAAACACATAAATCACATAATTCACATGATTCACAAATAATTCATTTTTATTATTTCAAATTGGGGTTACAATGGCTAACCGAGACTATTACATTGCCAAAAATGGCAAGCCTAGAAACACGGGCGTTACAATTCTCTCCACCTTAGAATGATTCCGTCCCCGGAATCACACACCAGCAAACAAATGCGGATAGCGACTCATCATGTCACTCTCCGTTTCCCAGGTGAGATTCGGCCCATTTGTGTATTTCCATCGGACAAGCACTAACTCAACCATCTTACATCGCAATTTCTTAGTCTTTCGGTCAACGATTGCCTCCGGTTCCTCAATCAACCTTTTGTTCTCATCGATCCTCAACTCCGAAAGTGGAATTATGTCGGGAACTTGTCCCGTGAACTTCCTCAAATAACACACATGGAAAGTGTTATGAATTCCATTCAGTTCTTCTGGTAGTTCGAGCTTGTAAGCTTGGTTCCCAATCCTCTGAAGAACTTTAAACGGTCCAATAAACCTTCGACTTAACTTTCCCCTTTTACCAAATCTTATAAGTCCCTTCCATGGCGAGACTTTAAGCAAAACCGAATCTCCAACTTCAAAAGTCATCGGTCTTCGCTTTTTGTCAGCATAACTCTTTTGACGGTCCTGAGCTGCTAACATTCTTTCCCTAATTATTTTCAACTTTTCTGCAGTTTGATGGACTATCTCCGGCCCCATAAATTGCTTTTCCCCAGCCTCAAGCCAACAAGACGGCGTACGACACTTCTGTCCATACAATGCTTGATAAGGTGCCATCTTTATGCTCGAGTGAAAACTATTATTATAGGAAAATTCTACCAAAGGCAAATGTTCATCCCAATTACCTAGGAATTCCAAGGTACACGCTCTCAGCATATCTTCAAGTGTTTGTATCGTCCGTTCGCTCTGACCATCAGTCTGCAGATGGTAAGCTGTACTTAGACACAACTTGGTACCCAATTCCTCTTGTAGACTTTTCCAAAATCGTGAGGTGAAACGACTATCACGATCCGACACAATCGTTAACGGAACTCCGTGAAGCCTCACAATTTCCTTTACGTAAGAATTCACAAGTTTTTCCATAGACCATTTTTCATTGGCTGCTATGAAATGCGCACTCTTAGTGAATCGATCAACGACCACCCAAATCATGTCGTGACCACTTTTTGTTCTGGGTAGTTTAGTGACAAAATCCATAGCAATGTCTTCCCACTTACCCATAGGCACAGGTAATGGTTCTAAACTCCCGTATGGTTTCTGATGTTGTGCCTTGACTCTTGCACAAGTCACACACTCGGCCACATACTTCGCGATGTCAAGCTTCATCGTCGGCCACCAATAATAGGGTTTCAGGTCCCTATACATTTTTTTGCTACCGGGATGAATCGAGTACATGGTTTTGTGAGCTTCTTCCATCAGAAGATCTCTGACTCCTCCTGTCTTAGGTATCCAAATCCGATCTTGGAACACCTTCAGTCCGTGACTGTTTACACCGAACACCAACGTTTTGCCCAAACGTTCCTCCTTTCGGTCATTTTTCTCAGAAGCTTCGCTTTGAGCTTTCTTTATACTTTCCAAAATAGTCGAGACAACTTCAATTCTCAACGCTCTTGGCCTTTTCTTTTCAAGATTGACCTTCCGACTGAGAGCATCAGCAACAATATTGGCCTTACCGGGGTGGTAAAGTATCTCACAGTCGTAGTCCTTAAGTAATTCCAGCCAGCGTCGTTGCCTCATATTCAATTCTTTCTGACTAAAGAGATATTGGAGACTCTTATGATCAGTGAAAAGTTTGCACTTTGTGCCATAGAGGTAATGCCTCCATATTTTCAGTGCGAAAACTACCGCTGCCAATTCCAAATCATGAGTCGGGTAGTTCTTTTCATGCTCTTTCAATTGTCGAGACGCATACGCGATCACCTTATCTCTTTGGGTCAAAACACAACCCAATCCAACACCAGACGCATCGCTATAAACAGCGAAGTCTTCAACTCCATCGGGTAGAGAAAGTATCGGTGCCTCGCATAGTTTCTTCTTTAGCTTCTCGAATGCTTCTTTATGCTTATCACTCCAAGCATAAGTAGCTCCTTTGTGGGTCAAAGCTATTAATGGACTAGCGATCGAAGAAAAGCCTTGGATAAACCTTCGGTAATATCCGGCTAATCCTAAAAAGCTTCGGATCTCCGTGGGACTTTTCGGTTGTTCCCACTTCATCACAGCTTCGATCTTCGCTGGATCAACCATTATCCCTTCTTGGTTGACCATGTGACCCAAGAATTGGACTTCACGAATCCAAAAATCACATTTGGAGAACTTTGCATATAGCTTCTCCTTCTTCAAAACTTCCAACACTTCTCGCAAGTGTCTGCCATGCTCCTCCTGGCTTTTCGAATAAATCAGAATGTCATCTATGAACACTATCACAGATTTATCAAGGAACGGATTACAAACCCTATTCATTAAATCCATGAATGCTGCCGGTGCATTGGTTAGTCCAAACGACATAACCAAGAACTCGTAGTGTCCATATCGGGTTCTGAATGCAGTTTTCTCTATATCCTGCTCCCTTACTTTCAGCTGATGATATCCTGACCTCAAGTCGATCTTTGAGAAATAACTTGAACCTTGTAGTTGATCGAATAGGTCATCAATCCTCAGCAACGAATATCGATTCTTTATTGTTGCCTTATTCAGCTCTCGGTAATCAATGCACATCCTCATGCTTCCATCTTTCTTCTTTACGAATAACACCGGAGCTCCCCAGGGTGATGAACTAGGTCTAATGAAACCTTTGTCCAATAACTCCTGAAGTTGCATCATTAGCTCCTTCGTCTCCGTCGGTGCTAATCGATAAGGTGCTTTTGCAATTGGCGTTGTTCCAGGCAACAAGTCGATACGAAATTCTACTTGTCGATCGGGCGGTAATCCAGGAAGATCTTCGGGAAATACTTCCGGATAATCACACACAACAGGAATATTTTGCATCACCTTCTTTCCTTCTTAGCATCGATCACAAATGCTAAGTATGATGTACACCCCTTGGTCAAACATTTTCTGGCTTTCATTAGAGAAATGATTCCAGAGTTTACTCTGCGTTTATCTCCGTACACCATAAACGATTCCTTCCCAGGTGGATTCACTTTCACTATTTTCTTCTTGCATAAAATTTCAGCATCATTGGCGCTAAGCCAATCCATTCCCAAAACGATGTCGAAACCGTTAAGTTCGATAGGCAATAATTCCTCGTGGAACTTATTCCCATTCAAGTCAATTAAGATGTTTTTCATACGATAGCTAACAGGTACAAACTTTCCACTAGCAACTTCGACTAATAAAGCATTATCTAGTCTATCAACAGGCAAAGCTAGTTTTCTACCAAATTTATGCGATATAAAGGAGTAGTTGGCTCCAGAATCAAATAAAATTTGGGCAGGTAATTTGTTAACGAGAAAGGTACCTGAAGCGACATCAGCTTCGTCTTTAGCAGCTTCCAGTGTCATCTGGAATGCTCTCGCCTTTGGCTTTGGCGGAATGTTGGGTCTTGCTGCTTCCTTCTTTTTCGGACAATCCCTTGAGATGTGCACCTCTTCACCACAACCATAACAAACATTTTTGGTGAAGGTGCAGCCGTTGGCATAATGCCCTAGCTTTCCACATTTGAAGCATGTGGTTTCCCCGCCACACTTCCCATAATGCTTCTTCTTGCACTTGTCACACCATTTCGCTTCTACCTTTCCTCCACTTCCCCTCGAAGTAGACTTCGAGAATTTACTTTTCTTGCTGGACCCTGAAAATCCATCGATTTTCCTTTTCTCGCCAACCTCTGACCTTTCCAGACCTTTTTCCCTGATCTGGGTCTCAACATTTCTAGCAGCCCAGATGGCGGCTTTCAATGTGGTTGCTTGCTTAACCATTGGACCATAGTCCGCTAGTAGTCCAAGGGCAAACTTGTTGACCTTAGAGAGTTCTGTAGGCACCAAATATGGGATAAACTTCATCTTTTCCGTGAAACTTGCAGCGTATTCAGTAACGCTCAATTTCCCTTTCTTCAAATTCTGAAATTCATTACTGATTTCCAGCAGGTCCTGCTCGGAGCAGTATTGCATTTTTAGTTGTTCCACAAAGTCTTCCCAAGACATTTTGCTTGCTTCTCCCTTGGGCATAGAGTCAGCTAACAGCTTCCACCAACTCAACACGCCAGATTTTAGTAGAGGGATTGCAAGAGCGGTCTTCTGCCTGTTGCTACATTCGCAACTTTCAAACATAGTCTCCATTTCGGAGACCCAGTCCATAACTTGCACCGGCGTCGGGCTTCCGGATAGACATGGTGGTTTGGATGCCATGAAATCCTTATACTTGCACCCACGACCATCATTTCCTCCATACTGGTTATTGCGTCTAACCACTGGTTGTTTGTCTTGACCAATGATTCCACTAAAGTTTTCTCCTTCAGACTGCCCTCCATTCTCCTCGGGCTCTTCCGCTTGAATTGACGGTTCTTCACGATTCTGCCTAAGCAGACGTCTTGTTTCTTCCATCTGACGATCCAACATCATTTGAATCATCATTTGTACACCAGCCATTGTTATCGGCTCAGGTGCATCAGCTACGACAGGTACTTGTTGAATTATAGGCGGTTGATTCCTATTTTCATCAGCATTTCCAACTCCGCTTCTTGTTCTCACCATTTTTGATCTACACACCGAATAATTTCACCTTATTACTCCAAACGATTACATGCTAGTTCTAATATTGTATACATACGCTTAGAATCCTAAACACAAAAACTTCAGATCCGGTTGGCAACAAACCGTAGATCCGAACAAACAATATCATATATGGCAACATATAACATTTAGCACATAAAAGCATTTTAGGCAACCTTCCTAAAATAAACTAGTGCTCGTGTCTAAAATTTATCAGACACACATCTCACAATCTCCACTTAGTATACTAAGTTTAAGTCTAGAAATCCTACAATTTCCTAGTTCGCTTAAACTAATGCTCTGATACCAACTGTGACATCCCCAAAATCTCGGCCAGAAAAGACCGATTTCATTTATGCTTTTTAAAACATTTTCAGAGTAAATCCATTTGATTTTTTTTTAAAAGAGATGCGGAATTTGTTCCCAAAAACAAAACATGATAAAATAGATATTTATCAAAACATTTCATGATTTCATTTCATAATCAAAAGTCGCGATGTCATGTTCCGATACAGATCATAAAGCATAAACGATGATATTACAAGTCGTTCAACAAATATATACATATACAGACTTGTAAACAAAAATGACTTGATGATTCGCCCATCTTAAGCTTTTGCGCCACTTCCTGTAATACAATTAAACTGAGTGGGTCAGGCTTGGGAGCCTGATGAGCATATAGGGTTTTCAAACCCACAATAACTATATTTAATTTTCAACATTTAACAATAAACCCGATTACCCCTTCCCGTTATCCTCACCTTACGTTCCTAAAAATAACGTCTATTATAAGGAACTTATTTCAGGATTTTCATCGGGACGGACGTTACTGCAGAGGGGCTTCCTCAACAATAAGTGTCCTAAAGGCAACCATGTGGGGGATAGAGTACACCGGTGAACACGTCGTTCACAACACCTACAGGTAATGAGCCTACTAGTGTTCCACAGGACAGTCTAGAATAGTCCGTGGTCGTCATCCATACTTTGCTGAATGACTAGAATAACACCAATAACACCGAGGCCTCTCATATGTTTATTACACACCAATCATCTACCCATGTTCTACCCAACATATTAGTAGATAAAAATATACATTTTTATACACTGTTTGAAAACCTGTATAACATGCTTCAATCAATACATATTCCACATAACAGATGAGGCATACACACATAACACGTATTTCATAGAGAATATACATTCACACATATAACCACAAAATATATACACATAGCACGTATTTTATATTAAATACTTCATAATATTGCGTTGGAGAGAAAATAACTACACACTCACTTGATCAGAAGATGATCCGACAGTACTACGGCTTATAGAAGTAGCGTCTCTCCGTAGATCTGGAAGATCTTCACAAAAACCGGCTCCTCGCAGGCAGGGCTTCGGCTCGGGAATAACGCTCTTCGGGATTCTCGGGGCTTCGGATCTCGCTTCGGGGCTCGGGAATAATACCGGGGCTTCGGGGTACAATCGGCACGCAAATCGAGGCAAGAGGGCTAGAGAGAATGAGGGAATTGTAAAAGAAAAGAAGCTGCTTCGGACCTCCTTTTATAGGCTGATCCTCGGGGTTACGCGGGGCGTAACTTCGGGGGTACGCGGGGCGTAATGCTTCGCAGATCGTCAACGCTTACGTCACCGGGCCCTCTACGTCATCGCTTACGACTTCGGACTACTCGAGTGCCCCTCACTGTACACGAGGCGTACAGCAGTACGCGCTGCGTACTTCGGATATACCGCCTCTCCTTCTCTTCGGATAATATCGGAGTTAAATTAAAATAAATATTAAATATTTATTAAAACTTCAAAAATTCATATCTCTTTCATACGAACTCCGTTTTCGACGTTCTTTATATCCACGCGAAGGTGAGACTACGCTCTACAACTTTCGTTTAGACTCCGTCGACTAATTTTGACTTTTATTTTTATTAATTATTTTTAAAAGACTCGGACAGGAAAACTTCGTTATTAAATCATAACTTCTTCGTCCGACGTCCGTTCTCGCCTATCTTTTCATCGTTTCGCTACTAACAACGAGATCTTCGATTCTCATTTAGATTGTTTTGGCTAGAAATCGCTCGATCTCAAATCGAGTATTCGGGCTGTATACTGCCACGTCGAAACTTCAGAAAATCATAACTTCATCATACGAAGTCAGATTTGAGCGTTCCTTTGACGCACGCTCTTGGTTTAACGAAATCTACGATTTTCGTTTAGATCGCTAAGGCTAAATATCGCTCTATCTTAAATTCATGTTTTACGTCACTCGACGTCGTGCCGGTTCTGTCGCGAAACTTCGACAGGTCATAACTTCTTCGTTATAACTCGGATTTAGGCATTCCTTATATCTCCGGAATCCTTGTTTCAACCACTACAACTTTATGCAAAGATATTGGGCTTATCTCACACTTTAATTTTGACGCTTATTTTATTCTTAATTCATTAAATTATAATAATTAAGAAAATAAACACATAAATCACATAATTCACATAATTCACAAATAATTCATTTTTATTATTTCAAATTGGGGTTACAATGGCTAACCTAGACTATTACATTGCTAAAAATGGCAAGCCTAGAAACACGGGCGTTACACCTTGCTACTGGAGCTAAGGTGCCTTCATAATCTATTCCTTCTTCCTGACAATGTCCCTTCACCACAAGCCTTGCGTTGTTGTGTATCACATTCCCTTTTTTATCCATCTTTTTCCAGAATACCCATTTTAAGCCAACCACAGATGCATCCTTTGGTGTAGGAATTAGTCTCCACACGCGGTTTTGATCAAACTCATTGAGTTCGTCTTGCATCGCCTGTACCCAATCATAGGGATTGCAAGAGCGGTCTTCTGCCTGTTGCTACATTCGCAACTTTCAAACATAGTCTCCATTTCGGAGACCCAGTCCATAACTTCCACCGGCGTCGGGCTTCCGGATAGACATGGTGGTTTGGATGCCATGAAATCCTTATACTTGCACCCACGACCATCATTTCCTCCATACTGGTTATTGCGTCTAACCACTGGTTGTTCGTCTTGACCAATGATTCCACTAAAGTTTTCTCCTCCAGACTGCCCTCCATTCTCCTCGGGCTCTTCCGCTTGAATTGACGGTTCTTCACGATTCTGCCTAAGCAGACGTCTTGTTTCTTCCATCTGACGATCCAACATCATTTGAATCATCATTTGTGCACCAGCCATTGTTATCGGCTCAGGTGCATCAGCTACGACAGGTACTTGTTTAATTACAGGCGGTTGATTCCTGTTTTCATCAGCATTTCCAACTCCGCTTCTTGTTCTCACCATTTTTGATCTACACACCGAATAATTTCACCTTATTACTCCAAACGATTACATGCTAGTTCTAATATCGTATACATACGCTTAGAATCCTAAACACAAAAACTTCAGATCCGGTTGGCAACAAACCGTAGATCCGAACAAACAATATCATATATGGCAACATATAACATTTAGCACATAAAAGCATTTTAGGCAACCTTCCTAAAATAAACTAGTGCTCGTGTCTAAAATTTATCAGACACACATCTCACAATCTCCACTTAGTATACTAAGTTTAAGTCTAGAAATCCTACAATTTCCTAGTTCGCTTAAACTAATGCTTTGATACCAACTGTGACATCCCCAAAATCTCGGCCAGAAAAGACCGATTTCATTTATGCTTTTTAAAACATTTTCAGAGTAAATCCATTTGAATTTTTTTTAAAAGAGATGCGGAATTTGTTCCCAAAAACAAAACATGATAAAATAGATATTTATCAAAACATTTCATGATTTCATTTCATAATCAAAAGTCGCGATGTCATGTTCCGATACAGATCATAAAGCATAAACGATGATATTACAAGTCGTTCAACAAATATATACATATACAGACTTGTAAACAAAAATGACTTGATGATTCGCCCATCTTAAGCTTTTGCGCCACTTCCTGTAATACAATTAAACTGAGTGGGTCAGGCTTGGGAGCCTGGTGAGCATATAGGGTTTTCAAACCCACAATAACTATATTTAATTTTCAACATTTAACAATAAACCCGATTACCCCTTCCCGTTATCCTCACCTTACGTTCCTAAAAATAACGTCTATTATAAGGAACTTATTTCAGGATTTTCATCGGGACGGACGTTACTGCAGAGGGGCTTCCTCAACAATAAGTGTCCTAAAGGCAACCATGTGGGGGATAGAGTACACCGGTGAACACGTCGTTCACAACACCTACAGGTAATGAGCCTACTAGTGTTCCACAGGACAGTCTAGAATAGTCCGTGGTCGTCATCCATACTTTGCTGAATGACTAGAATAACACCAATAACACCGAGGCCTCTCATCTGTTTATTACACACCAATCATCTACCCATGTTCTACCCAACATATTAGTAGATAAAAATATACATTTTTATACACTGTTTGAAAACATGTATAACATGCTTCAATCAATACATATTCCACATAACAGATGAGGCATACACACATAACACGTATTTCATAGAGAATATACATTCACACATATAACCACAAAATATATACACATAGCACATATTTAATATTAAATACTTCATAATATTGCGTTGGAGAGAAAATAACTACACACTCACTTGATCAGAAGATGATCCGACAGTACTACGGCTTATAGAAGTAGCGTCTCTCCGTAGATCTGGAATATCTTCACAAAAACCGGCTCCTCGCAGGCAGGGCTTCGGCTCGGGAATAACGCTCTTCGGGATTCTCGGGGCTTCGGATCTCGCTTCGGGGCTCGGGAAGAATATCGGGGCTTCGGGGTACAATCGGCACACAAATCGAGGCAAGAGGGCTAGAGAGAATGAGGGAATTGTAAAAGAAAAGAAGCTGCTTCGGACCTCCTTTTATAGGCTGATCCTCGGGGTTACGCGGGGCGTAACTTCGGGGGTACGCGGGGCGTAATGCTTCGCAGATCGTCAGCGCTTACGTCACCGGGCCCTCTACGTCATCGCTTACGACTTCGGACTACTCGAGTGCCCCTCACTGTACACGGGGCATACAGCAGTACGCGCTGCGTACTTCGGATATACCGCCTCTCCTTCTCTTCGGATAATATCTGAGTTAAATTAAAATAAATATTAAATATTTATTAAAACTTCAATAATTTATATCTCTTTCATACGAACTCCGTTTTCGACGTTCTTTATATCCACGCGAAGGTGAGACTACGCTCTACAACTTTCGTTTAGACTCCGTCGGCTAATTTTGACTTTTATTTTTATTAATTATTTTTAAAAGGCTCGGACAGGAAAACTTCGTTATTAAATCATAACTTCTTCGTCCGACGTCCGTTCTCGCCTATCTTTTCATCTTTTCGCTACTAACAACGAGATCTTCGATTCTCATTTAGATTGTTTTGGCTAGAAATCGCTCGATCTCAAATCGAGTATTCGGGCTGTATACTGCCACGTCGAAACTTCAGAAAATCATAACTTCATCATACGAAGTCAGATTTGAGCATTCCTTTTACGCACACTCTTGTTTTAACGAAATCTACGACTTTCGTTTAGATCGCTAAGGCTAAATATCGCTCTATCTTAAATTCATGTTTTACGTCACTCGACGTCGTGCTGGTTCTGTCGCGAAACTTCGACAGGTCATAACTTCTTCGTTATAACTCGGATTTTGGCATTCCTTATATCTCCGGAATCCTTGTTTCAACCACTACAACTTTATGCAAAGATATTGGGCTTATCTCACACTTTAATTTTGACGCTTATTTTATTATTAATTCATTAAATTATAATAATTAAGAAAATAAACACATAAATCACATAATTCACATAATTCACAAATAATTCATTTTTATTATTTCAAATTGGGGTTACAATGGCTAACCTAGACTATTACATTGCTAAAAATGGCAAGCCTAGAAACACGGGCGTTACACCTTGCTACTGGAGCTAAGGTTTCTTCATAATCTATTCCTTCTTCCTGACAATATCCCTTCACCACAAGCCTTGCATTGTTGTGTATCACATTCCCTTTTTTATCCATCTTTTTCCAGAATACCCATTTTAAGCCAACCACAGATGCATCCTTTGGTGTAGGAATTAGTCTCCACACGCGGTTTCGCTCAAACTCATTGAGTTCGTCTTGCATCGCCTGTACCCAATCATAGTGAACAAGAGTAGTGCTAACTGTTTTGGGTTCAATCTTGGAGAGAAAAGAATTAAACATGCAGAATTCCACTTGAGATAATAAAGTAGTTTGCTTCGATTTTAGTTGAGAGCGTGGAAGAACTCCCTCACAGGATTCACCAATGACATGAGTTTTCGGATGATCTCTTGTCCATTTTGTGAGCGGAGGGTATTTTGGATCATAAGTAGGATCCGATTCAGCATTTATTTCTTCTTCATATTCTGATAGAACATTTTCGTCATTTGTATTATTATTCTCCCCCTCGAATGACAAAACAATTTCAGGTTCAGAGTTCTCACCCTCGATTGGACTTCCATGGTGCATAGTTGGTGATGGGTTCTCCCACTGTAAAGTCAAACTAGGTCTTTTTGGTGTAGAAGAACCCTCCCCCTGGAATGTGGAGCGTTCATGTGTAGGTTTTCTTGGACCTTGATGTTCGCTTGGACCTTAAGGTTCGTTTGGACCTTGAGATTTTCTTTCCATGTCTTTTGCAGCTTCGTCAATTATCTTCTTCAAGTTGTCAACCTTATTATCAGCTACTTTCGCTTCAGAGAGAATGGCGCTCTCCGGTTCATCAAAGAGCAACATGTACTCTTCAAACAGATTGGATATTGGAACCGAGACTTACCATGTTTTTGGAAAGATTTCCTCCATTGATCCTTCAATTGATGGACGTTTCTTCATGTAGTTATCATCAAATGTGACATAATAGGTTTCCTCAATTTTCTTCGAACGTTTATTAAGAACCCTATATGCCTTGGAGGTGAGAGAGTATCCAAGTAAAATGCACTTGTCATCTTTTACATCAAACTTGTTTCGGTTCTCTTTAGAGTTAAAGATGAAGCACCTGGAGCCAAAAACATAGAAAAACTTGAGCTTAGGCTTGCGATTATTTAGAATTCCAAAAGGAGTGATAGAAAATCGCTTATTGAGGAAAGTTCGGTTCTGGGTATAGCAAGCAATAAAAATCGCATTGGCCCAGAAATACAGTGCGAGTGAAGCAAAGCTAAGCATGGTTCGTGCGACTTCGCACAAGGAACGGTTTCGTCTTTCAGCAATGTTGTTTTACTGTGGAGTATAAGGAGCGGAGAATTTGTGAGTTACTCCCTTTTCAGCCAGAAAATCTTCAAACTCGTTGTTCTTGAATTCTAACCCAGTGTCACTTCTTACATCTCCTACTACCTTTCTCAGCTTTACTTCCATTTGTTTTATAAAGGTTTTGAGCTTTGGAGTTGCCTCTGATTTCTGTTTAAGAAAGAAAACCCAGGTGAAGTGAGAAAAGTCATTGACAATTACAAGAATCTACATATTACCACCGATACTTTCTATGGCGGAGGGACCGCACAGATCGATATGTAGAAGCTTAAGGGGTTCGATGATTTTTGTGTTAACCCGTGTGTGGTGACTTTTCCGGCTTTGCTTTCCCATTTCACATGCAACGCACATATGCTCCTTGTGAAACTTCAGAAGTGGATTTCCTCGTACATGATCACCAAGAACTAGCTTGTTGATATCTTCGAAGTTAAGGTGCGAGAGCCTTCGGTGCCATAGCCAACTTTCATCAGAATGAGCTTTCGTTAGAAGGCATACAGCAGGCTTCCCTTGTATCGGGTTTAGATTTAATGGATACATTTCCCCTTTGCGTTGGGACTTGAACAGAACTGTCTTAGTTTTCTTTTCTTTAATCTCGGATCCCTCATCATCTCGGATCCTTCCACATAGACTACCGTTCGAATTGAAAAATCTTCGTTTGTTATCATTCCATAGCCTTTTATTTTTCCATATGAGTTGTCTCCGGTCTTGACACATCCCCCATCTTTGAGAGCACGAAATTCCCTCGGCTCCTCCTTCCTTCCTGTCATGTGACGTTAGCAGCCACTATCGATATACCATTCATCGTCGAACTACTCGTCACGTATAATCTGCAAAAATTAAGCAAATTTAGGAACATAAAGTTGTTTGGGTCCTGGTGAGCCTTTTACAGAACAAGGAAAAGCAATAGAAAGATCAACCATATACATTCATTTTCTTAAAGTGTTTTCATCTTTTCTTTTAATGGTAAAAACTTTGATTTTGTTGTTTGCTTTGTTTGAATCAGTTTGTTTTTCTTTATTTCGATTCTTAACAACTCCTTTAGTATCCTTCCTAGGGTTAGTAGTCATCTTCTTTGTTTGTTCTTCTGAATCTGAGACGAGCTTTCCCTTTCCTTTGACATTCTAAATAGGATTTTCTTAGTTTGAGAATAAAGAGGAGAATTGAATTTAGGACCGAAATTGCTCTATCGATTCTTCTTACTGCAGGATTGGCAGTGAGAGCATTGATCAGAGTTTCCCTTTGAACTTACTTTCGTCTTTGGATTGGACGCCTTCTCTTTGCGAACATAGCTGGAGTTTTGGGATTGCCAAAATTGCTTCCTCTCAGCTAGATTCTTTTGATATCTCCTATTTCGCTGGCGTTTCTGCTCTGACAGTTGCTTTTGAGACTTGTGAATGTTTACTTTTGGCTTCGGTCTATCTCCATAAGTTTCGCTCTTCAATGAGGAGGATTCGATGATTGCCTTCACAAGTTCGCTTTTAGTACCACTTGTACATACTTTAGCGAAGTTAGATGGCTTATTGATTGGTTCAACTACGTATCTGCCTTTTACCCTCCAGGAGGTTCGTTCCGTTAATCCTTTCGTTTCATATGCATTATCAATCGGGGCAGACCAAAAATATTCATCATAGCCACCAGCATTATCTTCATCTACCAAGGAATTTAGCTCAACAATTTGCTTCTTGGTAACCCCAGTGGTGGCGTACACTTGATTTGGTACAGTTTATATCTTTCGGTATACTACAACCTCTTCTTTCAGGACTTTGTTATGGTCTTTAGATGATCGAGCAAACTCAACTGAGTTTTCAGATATAAGGACTTTTGTTGGTTCTGGTACGGTTTTAACAAATTCATAACAGTCAACCACGTCCTCTATAGAAATGTCACTCATATCATTGTCCTCGTCAGATTCAGATGTCTTGTCAATATCAATCTTGTGTTCTAAACTTAATTTGGTACTCAATGAATCAAAATTTTGTACGGTTTCGGTATTAATTTTCAACTTATCATTTTCGTCTAATAAGTTTTTAAGCATGACCTTGTGGTCTTATGACTTAATAAAGAACTCAATTTTGTCCAGACCAATCCTATAGGCATCAATAGTTTCTTCTAACGAGACAATTGATTCACATTTATAACAATCAGCATCTATTTCATCTTCCTTTAGTTCACGGAAGGGCAAAATCATTTTGTGAATCGTTTTGCCAATATCACAATCTAGATGCAACTGAGTAATATTAGTATAAAGACGCGTAACAATCCAACAGGAAACGTTCCTTTGTTTTAAAATTTTAAAATAATCACGTTGCAGATATATTAATTCGTCTCTTGCCCTAACAAACTCTAACTCCTTCTGCTTTATCCATATCCTTTGATCCTCACTCTTGGAAGACACCCTGCAAATTTGATCAGTTAGGTTAGCATTTGTGAGGCGAGTTTCTTTTAGACTACCACTTAGACTAGAAAGTTTATATTGTAAATCTTTTAATTCCTTTTCATAGTCAGAAACGGGTATTTTGAGTGTTTGAAGAATAAAATTTACCTTCTTAATCAACTGATCACATCCGTTGATCTATTCTCCAACCGGTTTCGCTGTGAAGCATCGATCCTCCCTCTCCTTCTCTTCATCATCCCCACCATCTGTGTTGTAGCCTCTCATTTGTGACACTCCAACAGTCACCATCAGACACATTCCAACAAATTCCGCATTGTCCTCCTTCGCCACAAAAGCCCTACCATGCGTGGGCTTGCGAACTTCTTCATCCTCAGAGTCGGTAAACCAAATCTCTACTCCTCCAAACTCATCATCAACTATATCCTCCTGCAAAATTAATGCATTCATTGAATTATTAGAAGTTCTCTTCTTCTTTATTTCCTCCAGCTTGCGCAAATGGTACACTTCATCATATTCTCCATCCTTCTTCTCAGACAGCTTCCTCAACGTAAAATCTTTAGCAAAGTGATTTTTGTCATGGAAAAAATTGCAGTCGTATCCATAGTCACCTACAAGCTTGTCCTTCTTCACTTCTTCTTGCTGAGGAGCGTTTTTTATCTCCTCTTTCGCCTACAAGTTGCAGCTCCCTTGCCAGTTTCGGTTCTTGCAGGCGGGGAACTTTTTGTGAGCAAACTTCTTGGGATTAGAGACCATTAATGCATATTCGTCATTTGTCATATCACATTTAGAGAGATCCAACTCTTCTTCTTCTTCAGCCACATTCTTGCCGTTTGAGAGAAGAGCCAAAGATCCCGTACTAGAAACCACTTTCATTTCCTTAATCGCTATATTTTCATGTGACTTGAGTATTCGCACAAGTTTCGCTAATGAAGAGGTTTTGGATTGTTCATGGGCCTTCACAGTTGAAACCACCGCAATCCATTCAGGTCTTAGGCCATTCATAAAAGTGACCTTTTGTTCGATCACTTCTCTACCGATTCCGTGCTTGATCATCTTACTGAGAAGATGATTGAAACGATCGAACGCCTGAATGAGTTTTTCTTCTAGCTTTTGCTTAAAGTCACCAAACTTCGAAAGTAGAAGAGTTTGGATTGAATGCTCTAGATCCTTGTAATGCCCGTAGATCCGAGCTAGTCAATTTAGAAACGATAAGCATCAAAAGTGACTTTTTTTATAAAATATTATTTAGACTGAATAATTTTAACTAGGTTGTAGTGGTCGTGACAAGGATTTTGGATATATAAACAATGCCGAAATCCGAGTTATATCGAAGAAGTTACGACATGTCAAAGTTTCGTGACAAAACCGGTACGAAACTGTGTCACATAAATAGTGAATTTACAATAGAGGGATATTTAGACTTAGTGATCTAAATGAAAGTTGTAGAATACGTTAACCGAGAGCGTGTATAAAAAGAACGTCTAATTTTGACTTCGTATGAGGAGTTATGATTTTTCGAAGTTTCAACTTAGCAGTATGCAGCCCAAAGTTCGAATATGAGATCAAGTGATTTCTAGCCAAAACAATATAAATGAGAATCAAAGATCTTTTCGATAGTAATGCAACGGTAAAAAGACAGACGAAAACAGACGTCAGATGAAGAAGTTATGAATTTCTAACGGAGTTTTCCAGTCCCGGCCAAATAAAAATAATATAATAAAAGTTAAGAGCAAAATTAGCCAACGGAGTCAAAACGAGAGTTGTAGAGCATAATCTCACCTTCGTGTGGATATAAAGAACATCGAAAACGGAGCTCGTATGCGAAAGTTATGAATTTCTGAAGTTAAGGGCACGAACTTCAACCCATGTGTGTTAGAGCTCACGACGTGCGCACAACGTTCACGACGTGAGCAAATGATGGACAACTTCTAGGGCAAGTGGCCATGACGAACGCAGTGACATATCGAGCTCACAGCGTAAGAATTAGTGGCTCATGACTTGAGCATAGGATTTCAGCTTCCTATAAATAGAAAGCAGAGCCAGCTGAGTTTTGTTGCTCAATTTCTTTCCTCTCACCCATATTACCTCGTTTTACATGAAATTTATACCCCCGAAGCCCCGGTATCATCCCGACACCCGAAGCAAGTCCCGACGCTCCGAAGATCCCGAGAAGAAAAGAGTTTTCGAGCCAAAGCTCTGCCCGCGAGAAGCCCGGTTCGTGAAGATATCCCGGTTTCATCGAAGAATACTACTTGAAGAGCCTTAGTGTTGTCCGATAATCTTCTTATCAAGTGAGTGCATAGTCCCTTTCAAGAACATGATTTTAATACAAGTATTCTTTGTATGTATGAAATATATGTTTTGTGTGAGTTATTTGATGATGTTCTAATTATGTGATAAAGAACATACCTGATTGTTTATGATAACCCAGGTTAAAGACTAAACATAAGGTTTGTTATAATGGTTATGGGGTAGTATCGCTTTATGAGTACGAGCGAGATATATACGGAGAATAGAACATTAAATATATGTCATTGATCTAGAAGCATGTATTAGACATAGTTATTCGTCCCTAGTCCAAGAGTATGGATTGGACTTCGTTAATTGTCATTAATCCGGGAGTATGGATTAAGACTTAGTCAACTGTCAATAATCTGGGAGTATGGATTAAGACATAGTCAGTTGTCCTTAGTTTGTGAGTATGGACAGGACATAGAATCTGTCATTAGTCCGGGAGTATGGATTTAGACATAGACCAATTGTCCCTTATCTGGGAGTATGGAATGGGCACAATCATGGACTCGAGAATATGGATTAGATCCGGGAGTAAGAGTTAAAATTTAAGGTCCAAGGGTATGGATAGTATCGTTGAGAGGATTGACGGGGTGGGGTAAGAGTTGGTTATATATATATATATATATATATATATATATATATATATATATATATATATATATATATATATATATATATATATATATATATACAGAGAAACTTTTATATTTTGTTAATTCTAAATTATATATAACACACACACACACACACACACACATATATATATATATATATATATATATATATATATATATATATATATATATGTGTGTGTGTGTGTGTGTGTGTGTTATAACATTGTGGGATTGAAATTCCTATGTACTCACCAGGTTTTCCAAAACTAACCCACTCAATATTTTTGTATCATAGGTATCGATACAAAGACACATTACACTAAGAGATTAAAGAGATGTATATCGGTAGTGTAGATGAATGTAAGTTTGGTTTATGCTTATGTGTATGTATTGACCAAGACGTCCCAAATGTTTTAACACGAATAAAATACATCTCTTCGGAGATGCTTGGATAAAGTATTTATCATGTTTTTTAGGGACAAATTCCGCAACAGTTTTCTTTAAAACATACTCTGATTTTAAAACAAAGCATAAACAAATTAGACTTTTCTAGCCGTAAAATTTGGGGATGTCACAGTTAGTATCAGAGCATTAGTTTAAGCTAACTTGGAATTTGTTGGATTTCTAGAATTAAACTTAGAATGCTAAGTGAAGATTGTGAGATGAGTGTCTGCCATATTTTAGACACGAGCACTAGTATGTTTTAGGAAATATGCATAAAATGCTTTTATGTGCTAAATGTTATATGTTTTCCATATATGATATTGTTTGTTTGGATCTATGGTCTGTTGCCGACCGAATCTGGAAACCTTATGTGCTTAGGATTCTAAGCGTACGATTACGATATTAGAAATAGCATGTAAATGTTTCGAAGTGATAAGGATGATTTAAATATCTATCATAAATGAGGATCTAAATTCACCTTATTCGGTGTATAGATCAAAAATGGCAAGAACCAGAAGTGGAGCTAGAAACGAAAAAGATAACAGGAATCAACCACCTGTGATTGAGTAAGTAGCTGTTGTAGGAGCTGCACCTGAACCAATCACAATGGCTAGAGTGCGAGCCATGATTCAAGCCATTATGGTTGAACAAAGGGAGGAAATGAGACAATTGTTGCTGAACAACAGGATTGAACCTTTGATTCCTGTTGATCAATCGGAATTAAATGACGATCATTCGGAGGAAAGAAATTATAGTAGATCTGTTGGTCAAGCTGAACCGCTCGTGGTTAGGAGGAATAACCAAGAGAATGGAGTTGAGAGAAATGGAAGCATGTATAAAGACTTTATGACTTGAAAGACATCAACTTTCATTGGAAAGGAAGAGCCTATTGGTGTAATGGATGAGATCTAGGAAATGGAATTAGCCTTCCTGACATGTTGTTGCAAAGAAAATCTACAAACCACATTTGCAGTACGTCAGTTCAAAGGTGGCGTTGTTCACTGGTGGAACGCTATGGGGACGAGCCTAAGCCCTTATGAGCCACTACAACTGACTTGGGCAGAGTTCTTGTTGCATTTCAAGCGCAAGTAATGCTCGGGTCAAAATTCGCTTGAGTTGGAAAACTAATTTCTAACATTAAAAAAAAGGAAGTATGACTATCGACAAATACACTAATAACTTCATAGACAAAATGGAGTTCGCTTTATGTATTGTCCCAGACGAGCTGGAAAAAATTGATAGGTACGCAAAGGGACTTCCATGGGAGTATGCAGTTCCAGTGCGTCAGGGACGTACTCTGGAGGCAGCTATCTGGGCCGCCAAGTCTGCTGAAGATATGATTAAGGGAAGAACCGCCAGCAAGGTTGAAGTTGGCGAGAAAAGAAAGTTTGAAGGATTCTCAATGTCCGATGAGAAGAGAAAAATTTTGAAGTCTGTTTCGAAGGAGTTCGAAGAAGAAGCACAATGTTGTGATAAGTGCAAGAGGAAGCACATTGGGAGATGCTCTAAAGAAATGACCTGCTTCAAATGCGGGAAGACTGGTCATTATGCCAGCGAATACACAAACAAAAGAGAAGCATGCTTTAAGTGTGGTGAAGAAGGACGCTTCAAGCAAAACTGCCCATGAAGGGAAGAGGTTACAAAGCCAAATGTGCTGCCAAAGCCAAAGGCAAGAGCTTTTCAAATAATCCTTGATGAAGCAGATGACAATGCAAGGAATCAGGAATAAGGATTTTATATCTAAAAATCAAGTTATATAGTAGCGATGTGAATAGTAACATGTGGTGTAGCCTACTACAGGCATAGTATAGGGTGAACTCGAACCTCTGTGTAATCGTTTCAAGAATTAATATAAACCCTAGTTTTGTTATCTGGTGTGTTAGATGATTGTGAGATTTTCTTGTGTGGTAACTTGGATTTACTATGGGACAATACTTGGGACGAGTATGAGTAGGTGTGAATGGTAGTAAAGGCCTATACTACCGGAAGCACAAGACTTACTCTTGGATCAGGGAAAGTCACAAGGTTACCAAGAAGCTAGTGATTGGTCTCGTTTTATTCAAGTATGTCGTTACCATCGTTTCGGTAATGACTAATGAGATGATTGTAATTCTGACCCTAGTGGTCATATCAAATTGAGTCCAAATACAATGAGTTTGTTACATGGTTCATAGAACCAAGTTCGACGTACCATCTAACTTAAGTCAGAAGATTGAAATCAATGTGATCGATGGCATCGCGCTCATTGTTAAGGAAGCTTGTAACTAGAAATCCAACATGCAAAAATGTGAATATATCACATTAGAATACGAAGGAAGGTATATTTCATTCTGGATTTTTTGACTCTAAGAGACTTGAGTCTAAGCGTTGAAACATACGATGAGAGATCATTAGATCATGACCCATCGATCTTTTATAATAGATAAAGGAAAGTACTTATCCTAAGAAGAAGAAGGAGTCCTCAATAACGATTTATTTTGTAACACATAGGTTACGATTGAAAGTCCAACATAGTACGAATAGTAGTTACAAGATTGAGTATCGCCTGCGGTCAAGAAGTCTAAGAGTTAGATACTAAGTCGAAGAAACATAGAAGTTACAATTATTACCTAGGATGAAAGCTAAACGTATAGAATCATTATACAAGTCCTATTTTCGTTGATGATTCCGGGATGTAATCATCCTAAGGGGAAGATAATTGTAATGCATGTAGCTCCGGGCTAGTCAATTTAGAGACGATAAGCATCAAAAGTGACTTTTGATAAAAGATTATTTAGAATGAATGATCTTAACTAGGTTTTAGTGGTCGTGACAAGGATTCCGGATATATAAAGAATCCCAAAATCCGAGTTATATCGAAGAAGTGACAACCTGTCAAAGTTTCTGACAAAACCAATACGAAACTACGTGATGTAAATAGTGAATTTATGATAGAGCGATATTTAGCCTTAGTGATCTAAACGAAATTCGTATAATACGTTAAACCGAGAGCGTACATAAAAAGAACGTCTAAATATGACTTCGTATGAGGAAGTTATGATTTTCCGATGTTTCGACTTAGCATTATGCAGCCCAAAGTTTGAATATGAGATCGATTCATTTCTAGCCGAAACAATCTAAACGAGAATCGAAGATCTCATCGATAGTAATGCAAGGTAAAAAGATAGATGAAAGCGGACGTCCGATGAAGGTGTTATGAATTTCTAACGGAGTTTTCCTGTCCCGGCCTACTAAAAATAATATAATAACAGTTAAAGTGAAAATTAGACGACAGAGTCTAAAAAAGAGTTGTAAAGCATAATCTCACCTTGGTGTGGATATAAAGAACATCGATAACGGAGCTCGTATGTGACAGATATGAATTTATGAAGTTCAGGGCACGAACTCCAACCCCGGTGTCAGAGCTCATGACATGAGCACAGTGTTCACAATGTGAGCACGTGATGGACACCTTCCAGGGCAAGTGGCCATGACGAACGCAGTGACCTATTGAGCTCACGATGTGAGCATTAGTGGCTCAAGACGTGAGCATAGGATTTCAGCTTCCTATAAATAGAAAGCGAGGCCAACCGAGTTTTGTTGCTCAATTTATTTTCCCTCACCCATATTACCTCGTTTTATGTGCAAGTTATAAACTCGAAGCCCCGGTATCATCCCAACACCTAAAGCAAGTCCTGACGCTCTAAAGATCCCAAGAAGAAAAGAGTTTTCAAGCCGATGCTTTGCCCGCGAGAAGCCCGGTTCCTGAAGATATCCCAGTTTCATCGAAGAATACTACTTGAAGAGTCGTAGTGCTGTCCAACAATCCCCTTATCATGTGAGTTCACGGTCCCTTTCATAAACATGATTTTAATACAACTATTGTTTGAATGTATTAAATATATGTTTTCTGTGAGAGCTCGTATGTGAAAGATATGAATTTTTGAAGTTCAGGGCACGAACTCCAACCCCAGTGTTAAAGCTCGCGACATGAGCATAGTGTTCACGACGTGAGCAGGTGACAGACACCTTCCAGGGCAAGTGGCCATGACGAACGCAGTGACCTATCGAGCTCACGATGTGAGCATTAGTGGCTCACGACGTGAGCATAGGATTTCAGCTTCCTATAAATAGAAAGCGAGGCCAGCCGTGTTTTGTTGCTCAATTTATTTTCTCTCACCCATATTACCTCGTTTTCTGTGCAAGTTATACCCCCGAAGCCCCGGTATCATCCTGACACCTAAAGCAAGTCCTGACGCTCCGAAGATCCAAATAAGAAAAGAGTTTTCGAGCCGAAGCTCTACCCGCGAGAAGCCCTGTTCGTGAAGATATCCCGGTTTCATCGAAGAATACTAGTTGAAGAGTCGTAGTGCTGTCCAATAAACCTCTTATCATGTGAGTGCACCGTCCCTTTCATAAACATGATTTTAATACAAGTATTGTTTGAATGTATTAAATATATGTTTTGTGTGAGTTATTTGATGATGTCTGAATTATGTGTTAAAGAACATACCTGATTGTTTATGATAACTTAGGTTAAAGAGTAAACCTAAGGTTTGTTTTAATGGTTATGGTGTAGTAAAACTTTATGAGTACGAGCGAGATATATACGGAGAATAGAACTTTAAAATATGTCATTGATCCGGAAGCATGGATTAGACATAGCTATTCATCCCTATTCCGAGAGTATGGATTGGACTTAGTTAATTGTCATTAATTTGGGAGTATGGATTAAGACTTAGTTAGTTGTCATTAATCCGGCAATATGGATTAGGACATAGTCAGTTGTCCTTAGTCGAGGAGTATGGATAGTACATAGAATCTGTCATTAGTCCAGGAGTATGGATTTAGACATAGAGCAATTGTCCCTTATTCGGGAGTATGGAATGGGCACAATCATGGACTCGAGAATACGGATTAGATCATGGAGTAAGAGTTAAAATTTAAGGTCTAAGGGTATGGATAGTCTCGTTGAGAGGATTGATGGGGTGGTGTAAGAGTTGGTTATATATATATATATATATATATATATATATATATATATATATATATATAACATTTTCGGATTGAAATCCTTATGTACTCACCAGGTTTTCCAAACCTGACCCACTCAATATTTTTGTATCATAGGTATCGATGCAAAGACACATTACACTGAGAGATTAAAGAGATGTATATTCGTAGTGTAGATGAATGTAAGTTCGGTTTATGCTTATGTTTCTGTATTGACCAGGACATCCCAAATGTTTTAAAACAAATAATAGCGAAAACCCTAAAAGCTTCTTCAACAGAAAATATGCGAATGGATTACACAGTCTCCCGCTCTGATACCAATTGATGAGTCAAAAACTCTATTAAGATCGAATAGATTCTTAACAAAATAATCAAGAAAGCAAATAAAACGTGAACACACAATGAATCAAACATGTGTTGAATGATTAATATGCCACACGACGGAGTGGTTACAGTATAATAATGAGAATAATAAATGAGGTGTGCTAGGCTTACAGTATAATAATGAGAATAATAAATGAGAAGTGTGTTAAGAACGATGCATGCATGCACCATTTATACTAAACCCTATTAAACTAAACACGACTGGACAGGCCAAAACCGTGACTATCATGGACTGAACTAAAGGCCCAATGACGCAACATCTTAAACCCATCAACTTTTCTTTCGACAGCCAAATCATCTTGGAATTTTTTGAGCCTTGTAGAAATAGAAGAATGGAAGGAAGTGTTATCGTCAGAGATACCGGAGCAAAGCTTCTCCAATTTTTCTCGTTCTGACCTTAGTGAAGTGTTGAGATCTGAAATGGCCTCATTTGCCTTGAGAGTATTACTTTCAGCATAATTGTTGAAATCTATCGTGAACACTTTCGTTTCTGAAATTATTTTATCGACTTTTTCGGTCGATTGCAGGTTTAACAGGGTGGAATATTCAACTACTTTGTTCGCTTTATCAAGATTCGATGCATGCTACTTGACCAAAGTATCGAGCATACTTTTAACTATGGCTTTAGAATATGCATGGCTCGTGGAGGCAGTAGCAGAAGCAAGAAGTGTATCCATCTTAGTGTTTAATTCCTTGAGATGCCTCTGTGTTAGAGGAGTATCGTCATCACTGTCTTCTTGAATGGAGAAAAGACTGTAATGGAATGTATCAAAATCCAGTCCATCACCACCAAGATGGTCTTTAGAGGCGTGTTGACGCTGAGGGGAAATAGGAGGTGTGGTAGAGGTAGAGATGAAAGTTGAAGTCTTTTCCCCCACATGATATGCGTGGACATTGACGAGAGATTCACTTGTGGTTGTTGTAGTTGTAGTTTCAGTGTAAACAGGTGGGGTTGGGTAGTGAATGTAGCTGGTGTAGAAGTAACAGGTGGTGGTTGAGAAGAAATTGGTATTGATTTTGTAGTGACAGGATGTGGACAAGGTGCAATTATAATTGGAATAGTAGTCTAAGTAGGTGAAGGAGGTGGAGTTGGGACAGAATCTCTTAAAGGTACCTCTTGTTGTGGAGAAGGGGGAGGCAAATCACCACGAAGTGAACCCTCATATTGAGAAAGTTCGCTTTTTGAGCTTGTTGAAGATGAGTTGGGCTACAAAGTCATCTTTCGGAGCTTTCGCTTCTTAGGGGAGGAAGGAGCTGCATCTTGAATCTTTTTCTTCTTAGGGGTTGGAGCTTGAGAAGATGGACCTTCTGAAACCCCTTTCTTCTTATCTCCCATCTTGCCTCCCTTTTTGGGTTTATTAACCTCGTCTAAGGAGCATTGCATCTCAGCAGTAAGCTCCCTAGGACCGAAAATAGGGTACTTCTTATACTCAGTGATAATTTTGCTAGCCCCAGAAACTCATCTGTACATAGTCTCTAGATTAGATCCCACAAATAAGAACTTTGAATTATCTGTGATAATGATCTCCGTAGTGTGGAAGGTGGCAATTGACGACATTAATGAGTCCGCCATCACCGGAACGTTGAATTTATCCATTGCCCGCTGCACCACAATTGTCTAGAAACGGGCACAAGAGATATCGTTGTGTTGAGATGAAGAATCCATACTCTGCACCAATTAGGTCCAAAGAACAGACGTATAATCAAGGTAAATCCCATGGTAGAGGCCATAAAGGATTGTCATGATTAATTTGCTAGCACACTCGGATCCAGTTACTCTCTCAGATAAAGCTTTGAAGAGAAGAGTAAATAGACCATTCCATTGGGGGTGGAAGACAAGACTTCTTGAACTTGGTGATAGAGGTGAGAAGATCATTATACCCTATTTTGTAGAACATGTAGAAGATCTGGTTAGTAGAGATAGACTCCGGATTCACCATTGAATCGACATAGGTTAGCCCTAGAAGAGAGCAAAACTTAGTTTTTGAGATAGAGTGTTTCTTGTCATGAACTTCAAAGATGATCATTTCCTTCTCCTTGGCGTACTGTTACTTTGAAAAACGAGTCAGGCGGCGTGGGATAGAAACCGTTTCAAATTCATGCGCCTTGTGGTTTGAAATCTTATCCATTCCTCCGCCTCGTCATATTTGCACTAACGCTTCACATCCTAAATAAATAATCTGAGCGCCTTTTGCCTTTTGAAATATAAGACCATCATTACATTAAGAAAAAAAACTGTGAATCTGAAAAATACCATAAAGAACTTCGTGCAAGATTGTGCCAAAGAATAAGAAATAAAGCAAAGTAAATATGTGGGATTTAGTGATGTCATATATGACACGAAACTGAGGATCCCGGGAACCAATCTCTTCCTTCAAAGTCAAGAGAGACTGAGAAGTGTCTCGGTGGTTTTGTTGGGTTTTGAGCAATCTAACACTTCCTAAGTGTGCATGCAACCCTAATAAACCTTGGATCTATGTTTGTCTAAATACATGCAAAATAATAATTTTCCAAGGTTCATAACCTATCTAACATGGCATATGGTACTTTTAAACATAAAAGAATTATATGAGATTACATACCTTTTGATGATGAGTTTGAATCCTAAGGAGTTTGAGCACCAACCACAAACTCTTGGAAAACTTTGAGAGAGTGTATACATACTTATAAAATCTGCCACACACTAGTGTCACTAGTGGCTATTTCATGCAACATAAGAATGCTTATATAGTGTACATGATTAGGGTGAAACCCTAATAACCCATGACCCTTCCTTTTCCAAGGATCCATGGGTTAAAAGCTCCATGGATCATGCATGGACTTCCATATAAGCCTAGCCCATTAACAAATGAGTGTTAGCCCACACTATATAAAACCAATAGCCCACAATCTAATAAGTCTCCCTTTTAATCTCTAAATTAATTCATAATTAATTTAAGACTAAGACTAATTAAATAACATGACTTCATATTAATATATTATAACTTATAATATATTAATAATCATATGTGTATAACTCTCATAAAATTATCCATAAATAGTTTGGATGAAATCCAACCCAAATGGACCATGTCGGGTCGGGTCAAGTATATACCAAATAAGTTATGGACTTAGACACCTTATCCAACAGACTCCCACTTGGATAAGTCTAATAACTATATTTGCGTATGTTACCTCAGGAACCAACCAGCAATCGTAGCTCTCGAAAACTCTGTTGAACTATGAAGCGCCATTTTAGATAAGTGATCATATAATCCTCTGTTCTCATGATATCAGCCGGACAAATACATGGAACAACGTCATACTTATTGTCTAGCAGTTTGTTTCCTTATTTTCGATTTGTTTGACAAAGAACTTAATCGAACACATCAATTTAGTTCTGACCGGCCGGTACATAGGTCACAACAAAATCATCGAGGGACCCAAATATCGCTTCTATTTCTAGAAGGAACAGATAAACTTCGACTCATATGCTTGTTCTACTACTTGTTGAATTGTACACAAAGGCACGTTTTATAACATCAAGTTATTGATGCGTTTACGTGCAATCAATGCACAACCAACTCATAGGTAACAACTCATATCTCTAGGTTTGAAGATTTATATGATATTACCATCTCACGATCACTCGAGATAAATTCCATGAAGTGATACAAGTGAGCGTGGGTTTATTCCAATACTCATAACTTATGAGCACTCATGAATGTTGTAGCAACCATTGCTATGACTAAACCCATTTAGCCATCTACAAACTCGATTCATGGCAGTCTTGATTCATACCTACTTCCAACATATGAACGACTGTGGAGTGTTTAAATAACTTAGTCATTCGGAAAGAATAACCTAGCTATTTTGGAAGTCAAAACATGCAAAGTGAAACACAATAATAATCGAATCCAATATGGTCTCAGAACCCTTTTGAATATAAATAGAACCACCTTTTATTTATCACCATATTAATTACACATTATTCATTGTATAATGTTTCAAACAATCAACTTAAGACTTGAATTAAAACAACAGTCGTCCCATGCTCCTAGCATGTACACTTTGTTTTTTTAAACAATAGTTATGCCATACTCCAAGTATGCACACTATGTTTGTCTATGATCCTTACATTGTGATGTAGATCAATTGAACATGATTCCATTGATACTCATTTCACAATCCCAAATCCTTATTGTAAATGTGAGAATCCCTGATTCCTATCATTTACCAAAAAATATGTTAGATTTTAAACTTTTATGCAATATTCCTCTTGTAATGATTATGCACAAAGTCACCAAAACCTTGTCACCAGCCATTACAGAGTATTCCAAAGAAGGTCAACTTCTATGGAACGGAAGTCTCATATTCAAAGTACATTGCTTTGAACATCGTTCTTGCATTAAGGTTTTCTAATCTTACATAGACTGAACAACTTCCACCTATGGAGACATTTCCATAGTCCCATTTTGACTATCACTTCCGAATAAGAGTTACTTCTTTTCAGAATATGTCAATATGGTCCTTTCCAACAAGTTACATCATACTTCCAACTTTCCCTGAGCAACCAATCTTTGGCGAACCTCAGATTTGTCCTCGACAATTGCTTAATCACTTTAGTCATATCCAGTTCTAGACTTTTCCCTTCTCAATGCCTTAAGCATTTGGAAAATTTAGAAAAGATGAATATTATAGCACATGCAATCGATCCTATATCCGAAGCATATGGGACACGATTCATGATGTTTGACATAAAGACATGATACTAGACAAGTCTTTTGCTACAATATTTTTTATTTGCCATGTTTTCAAAATTTAACTATGAAGAGGGATGTCGTAATCATTATCGAATTTTAAAAACGCAATATATATAGAATTTATTCAAGTTGAACCATTCCAACATAAAATTCATATATATATATATATATATATATATATATATATATATATATATATATATATATATATATATATATATATATATATATATATATATATATATATTCTTGACTAAAGATGATTAAAATCTCAATCTAAACTTTAGAATTGAAACGAAGTATAATGTCCTCTCCCTTAATTATAGCAAAACAACTTTTCAACCCCTGCATAACACTTATGCTCCCACTAGCTCTGACATATTTCCAGAAATCTGCTGGACTTCTGAAATTTAGATTCATACATCCTTTCTTAGATAGCTCACACGTGTGCCTAAACAATTTTCAGAACTATGCAAAGGGATGTCGTAAACATAGTCTCAATTGCTTAGGCATTTGCCATTTCTCATAAGTCCATGTTAGTGTGCCGGTTAACCACACGCGCTCCACTAACGACTTTTGAAAATGCAAATAACACAATTGATATCTACGTAAAATCTACTTAGTGAAAGCGTTTCCTCACCATCATTTTCATGAATCGGAGAGAAACCTTATGACACTTAGATTTTATAGTGTATGAGTTCCTATCATTGTGAATTTGTCAAAACCATAATCACAAGATAAGGTTAGTGACAAATTCAGCCTTACATGGATTAAACTTGTTCAATCCTAGTTTCTTTTCACCTTGGTAGCACAAGGCCCACCAATGCTTCCAAGTTGAACTCTGATAACTCACATGCAAATTCAACTTATTTGAAGTAGGTACAGAAATAAGAATTATGTCAACACGATAGGTTGCAAACCTTAAGTCGTGTGCTAGTGATAAATTACAGATTTTACTCTTGATTAAATCTTGAAACTCTTTCAGGATCTTTAAGGCTCCCACTGTCCCCTAGACATATAAGTTTCCCTAGTCAAGAACCATTCCTTGACAAAACAAATATTCAAGGGATAGTGCGGATTCTTATCAAGACTAACACTTCACACAATTGGTCTTAGTTGGTCTTTGTCTCATCCAAGACATCACAACTTACCAATCTCAAATGTATAAGAGTAGAAAACATTTTACTCTTACATTTGACTAGTGTTAATAAATCTCCCTTTATGTCACTCAAGGTTACAATCTTGGAGTATGACTCTAAGAATTGTTTTGGAACGAATTATGACTCATCTTCTTGATTTTAACCAATCCAATAATTCATGACCTCTCTTCTTAGCCATAACAATGCACTAAGACGTCCTTAGAGTATGAATTTGTGATATGGTTTCATAATCATTAAGATGATCATGAAATACGATACTAAAGTACTCTCCTATCCTTTCAGATTTGAGAAACTTTTATCTTTCTGCCTAATTTGATTCTTCTCATTTGATTTGTCATACATTGTAACCTTTCCAATGTTACAGAATTATACTTAACCTCATAAGTATAATCATATTTACTAATCTTTAGTAAATCATGACAAATCAATCTTTGTGATGGACCTTGACCAACGCACACCCAGTGTACCTAATTCCTTTGTCCTTCAATTGACTCACATATACATGTGATCAAAGAATTAGTCTTAATTTTCAAAGATGAAAATTCTCATTCATTCCTCCGCCTCATCATATTTGCACTAACACTTCACATCCTAAATAAATAATCTGAGCGCCTTTTGCCTTTTGAAATATAAGACCATCATTACATTAAGAAAAAAAACTGTGAATCTGAAAAATACCATAAGTACCATAGACTATAATTTTTGGAAACCATAAAGAACTTCGTGCAAGATTGTGCCAAAGAATAAGAAATAAAGCAAAGTAAATATGTGGGATTTAGTGATGTCATATATGACACGAAACTGAGAATCCCGGGAACCAATCTATTCCTTCAAAGTCAAGAGAGACTGAGAAGTGTCTCGGTGGTTTTGTTGGGTTTTGAGCAATCTAACACTTCCTAAGTGTGCATGCAACCCTAATAAACCTTGGATCTATGTTTGTCTAAATACATGCAAAATAATAATTTTCCAAGGTTCATAACCTATCTAACATGGCATAGGGTACTTTTAAACATAAAAGAATTAGATGAGATTACATACCTTTTGATGATGAGTTTGAATCCTAAGGAGTTTGAGGGCCAACCACAAACTCTTGGAAAACTTTAAGAGAGTGTATACATACTTATAAAATCTGCCACACACTAGTGTCGCTAGTGGCTATTTCGTGCAACATAAGCATGCTTATATAGTGTACATGATTAAGGTGAAACCCTAATAACCCATGACCTTTCCTTTTCCAAGGATCCATGGGTTAAAAGCTCCATTGTGACAACCCCAAATCTAATTCCGTTACAAATCCCATTTTCACTAACGGAACATGTCACTATACGTTATTTTATGTAATATTTGGAATTATCAATATCCAAATATCTAAATTTATGCATGGCTTAATATTATCATAAGAAATATAACTCGTTTGTGTTAACCCCGTTTAACCTAATAGAGTTGTTTTACCTTTTCAACCACTTCACCCGGGTAAAAAGTTTTAACCCAGTAACTTTAAACATCGGGTAGTTGTGTATCGGGTGCGATACCCGAGACATATTCAATGGGTGTGCACAACATTTGAACACTCATTTACTACACACCCACTCTCTCTCTCTCTACTTTCTCTCTCTAGACTCGAAATCGGCCCCGATTCCGCTAATTTCCGACTTCCAAACGTAAGTACTCACCCTCTATCTTAATCTAGACATTCTTCATTGAATTTAGGGGCCAAAATCATGGAAATCAAGGACCATAAAGGAGTTTAAGGCCTAAGAAGCTCCTTGGGCCGTAAACCCCCAAATTCATGCCCAAGACCAAGTTTTTCCTTCCTTTAAGCTAGTACACTAATTAAGGCTTATAGCTAGAAGGGTTTGGACACTAAAACACAAGATTTTGATGCTTAAAAAGGAGTTTACGGCCCAAGCTTGTGCTTAGGCCGTAAACACCTCAAACACCCCACAAATCCATGTTTAAGGTTCCAAAAACTCTTCTAGGGTGTTTAGTAATTTAGACTTGACAACAAGGAAGGCTTAAAGGCATTAAAACATCATCATTTGAACATAAAAAGTGGAGTTTACGGCCAAGGCTAAGCTTGGTCTGTAAACACCCAAACTTTTGTGTCAAACAAGCCCCTAAACTACCCTAAGGCATGAAAGGAATTTATCTAAGGCCTATGGAAGTGTGTTGTACCATTAAACACTTCATTTTGACACCAAATGAAGAGTTTACGGCCAAGGATGTTCTTGGGCCGTAAACTCCCCATAAATATGTGCCAAATTGTTCCAAACTCACTATAGGGCCTTCTAGGATTTTTCTAAGCCATTTGGGGCCATGTTGTACAAGTAAAACCATCATCTTAAAGGACTTATAGGAGTTTACGGCCCAAGAACAAGTCTTGGCCGTAAACTCCCCAAAAATATCACAAAATACGATGTTTAATCCTTCCCTCTTGGTCCAAAACACACACCACTAAATCAAGGAAGTGAGATAAGGCCTTAAACACACATTTTGGAGTGTCACAAGAGTTTACGGCCAAGCCTAGGGGGATTACGGCCGTAAACTCCCAATGGATGGCTTTTAGGCCATAAACTCTAAGGAAGTGAACCCAAGGACCCTCCCGTAAATCATCCATGGCCTTGTACCGCTCCCGGGGACCCTTTCTAGGCCTTAAAACCCCGAAAACGACACTAGAATGTCCAAATTCTATAATGAAAAGCATAAGATGATTAACTTCTTGTAAAATACATATTTCATATGACATTAGGGTCCTAAAAGGTGCTCAAGTGGTTATTTGGTACCAAACGCTCAATCGACATTATTACCCGATTTTCCCGATTCACCCGATTTCCGCGATTTCAGGTGAGTTCATACCCCTTAATGAACCTTTCAAATGTTTTAAATGTTTTAGGGGGGAGATACAAGTTGCTTACAATGATTTATGTACAGTTTTACAGAACAAATTCCGCAATACGAGGATTAATCACATGTGATTTACTACCCCTAGTTCAAATCACATGTGATTTGTCCCTATGCTTTAAAAATGAGTTTTACCCTTTTCAAATTATTTTTAAACAGTGATTTAGAATTTAAATGTTCTTTTGGGAAAATACTTTTACTTAATCAATTTACTTATAAAATGTAACCACTCTGATATATTTATATAAGTAAGACTTGGAGGACTTAGGACCGATATCTCGCCTTATTTCCTGTTCTTGTTTGATTGTGGGCTTAGGGTAGTAGTTATCCGTCCGACTGTCGTTGATTTCTTAGTTATATATCTGTATATCAGTATGGGGTACAAATGTTACTGCTTTCACTTAACAATAAAGTCACTAACATGCTAAGAACCATCCCCACTAAGATAACCATAATATGTATGGTTACGACTGCTACAGTTGCTACTCGCTAAAGTCATTACTATCTACACTATAATACCCACTATTACTAGACGATACACTAATAAGAGAATACACTATGATCAACACTAAAAGAGTACTACACTATAACAATAGAGAAAACACTAAACAAACAATAATATACTAACCCACTACGAGATACTCTATTCGCTATCCACTACGCCCGGAGTTTTCCAGCATGGAGACGACTCTACGGGGCAGACGCTATTACATCCCGACTGTTAACTCAGTCCGCGCCGTACAGGCCCAGGGATGCCACTACTTCACTTCACTATGCATGACCAGGAAGGTCATGGGATCCTCTATCATCCTCACTACTAGTAATGTACAAGGAATACACTACAACTACTCTAAAATACTACACTAAATGCTAAACTACATCCCGAAGTAAGTAAGTTTCTATCACTAAAGGAAGCTCGCACCTCTATCATTGATCACGGGCTTAACTTATCCTATCACGTTTGTTATTGGGAGATTTGTCAATGTATTTTTTTACAATATACTGTTTTCAAAGAAACAGAGAATGCATACTTTTCACAATTTGTCACTTACAATGTATTTCCCGGAAAATATAGGATTTTCTAAGTTTCTACTACTTACGAACGTAAATGATACATTTTTAACACTAATGCTTTGTATACTAAAACTCACACTAAACTCTTATGAACTCACCAGCTTTATGCTGATAATTGTTTTCAAAATAACTTGTATCTTCAGGTCAAAGATAGACAGGTACAGACGCGGCATTTTTGGAGAAGGTGGAGCACACAAGATCCATCTCTTATTTTTGAATTACTTTTGAGTGATTGTTAAACATTACAAAACACACTTGTAATTAAAATGCTATGTAAATGCAATGGTTGTATGTTTCTTGTTTTTACTATTATGCAATTGTGATGATACTGTTCACTACGTCATCCACCCCGAAACGTATTCTGCCGTTATCGGTTTTGGGGTGTGACAGATTGGTATCAGAGCATTGTTTATAGTGAATCAAGTATATCAACCTATAAAAGATATACGAACTATAAACACTTCGGGACTAAAACACTCTGATCAAAAATATATACTGTTAAGTATCTAAAAGATCTAACTAAGTATATATATACACACATCACTATGAAACACATGAATCAGTATCGTCCTAGAACAAAACAAAAGTATTAAGATTGTTGGGCAGCACAATTGGCTTAGAGACATATAGTCACATTCAGGAGGATGTAGCCTGATCAACTACGTTTTCCTGAGGGTGACTAGCATGTGCCTAAGTTCGGTTGTGATGTTGCAACAAGTCTAAAAACTTACCAACAATACCACAATAACGCTAACATAAGAATACTATAGGAGTATTCTGTATCTCTAGACTATACGTATGTGTTAACAAAAATGGTCATTACTAGTAGGACAATAGTTGCTAAGTGGATACACCACGATTACATGTGATTAGGGCGCTATAGACTCAGAATCTGCAGCCTTTGCTTCATTCCCTGTTCTTGTTTGATTGGGGGTCTGAAGTTAGGGTGGTTTATTCGAAGGACTATCTTGCTTCGATTACATGTAATCGGTATGCACTATGCAAGTATTGGGTCAACTGGTAATGATTCCTCCTACAAGTATCTTAGAATAGTACGTCTATTAATCTTCTTTCCCCCTTTCTCGCGTAGATAGCATGGCTGGCTTCCATCTACCCGGTGATCCGTACTTTCCGAACCAGGGCAATGGAGGATGGCTCGAAGAGGAGTCAGACGACGATCACCCTATTCCTTTGGATAATCATCATGCTGAAGGCTTCTCGGATAGCTCGAGCTCCGAGCCGGAAGTCAACAACCAACCTCCTGATGCCTCGAACCCTAACCCCCGACCGGCATTTCAGGGCCCCACTCCTATGTGGGCAATATCCTTGCGTCGATGGAGCGAGGAGCAGGGTCAGCCTTTACCTTACAATGGAGACCGAAGTTTCTACAACATAAGCGAAGGGGGATCAGCAGATCGGGTTTTGCCCATCATGATCCGAAGAATTGTCAGGAATGTTGAGCAAAGTCAAGCTGCCATTGGTCGAGTTGTAGAAGTGGATGCTAACTCAAACCTCAACACTGTTCGCATCCGCCAACTCGAAGAAGCCATGGACAGGACAAGGAGGACCAACGAGGCTCTGCAGCATCAGCTGGCTGCATCCCGAGCTGAAGTTAGGGAACTCCGAGCACGCCAAAGGACTCAGGATCGACACCTTCAAGAAGTTATGCGTCAACTAGAGGATCTGAGGATTCGCCCAACAAGCAATCGTTACCAGTAGAAGACATCTAGTTACCTCACTCTTTGTTTAAAGGACTAGCCTTTTATCTCTATGTTCCGTAGGTCTCTTGTCTGTAAACATTCCTAGTTCAAAAGTACTCTAGTTGAACCTCTAAACTGCCAACATTTTCTCTATGGTGTGATGTAAGACCTACTGCTAGGTCAATTTTCATGAACTTCTGTTGCATCATTAATACCAGTATATTGGCAGATGATTTCTCTATTACTATAACTTTTACCCTGATCTTGGATTATGTTGACTTAATCCATGAAACACTCTATTCATATTCGCAATAGGCTCTTACTATTGCTATCATTTCTATGATCTTCCAGTGAAGGATGCCTCCACGAAAGCGTCCCCACAGAGGAAGACCTGAAACTCAAACCCCTCCTCCACCACCTCCTCCTCCTCAGTTCGATCCGGTGTTGTTCCAAACGGCTGTGACTGCGGCTGTAACAGCAGCCATGGCCCAAATGAACTCGGGCGATGCGAGTGGTGGAAATTCTAGATTTGGTGAAGTCCACCAACGAGTGCAGGGATGCACTTATAAAGACTTCATGAATTGTAAACCTGCTTTCTTTGATGGGACCGGAGGAATTCTGGCATTGTCCCAATGGTTCGAAAGAACCGAAGCTGTGTTCGAGATGTGCTCTTGTCCCGAAGAGAGCAAAATCAAGTTCGCTACTGCTACCCTCACTAACCGGGCTTTGTCATGGTGGAATGGCCATGTCAACGCATTCTCCTTGGTCACAGCCAATGCCATGGGCTGGGACACTCTAAAAGATCTTATGAGAGGAGAGTACTACCCTAGGGGCGAAGTTCAGAAGCTTGAGGAAGAACTCTGGAACCTCAAGATGAAGGGGACCGACATAATGGCTTATACGGCCAGGTTTTGCGACTTGGCGGTTATGTGTCCCAGCATGATCCCCTCTGAAAGCAAGAAGATTGAACGATACATCTGGGGTTTAGTGCCCCCGTATCGAGGAAATGTTCTGGCCTCACGCCCTACCACTTTCGACAGCGCCAAGGAATTGGCCCAGAGTCTGATCAACCACGAAATCTCCTCCACTCCAGTAACAACAACCACTGCATCTTCCGGATCATCTGATAGAAAGAGGAAACGATGGGATAAGAAGAAAGGCAAGAAAACTCAAACCGCCTCCAGGGATCAGCAGATTGTGGCGGTTCATGCTGCCACCATCCCAGCCGCACCAGCTGCTCCAGTCCCACCAAAGGCTTACAGTGGGAACTTGCCTAAGTGTCCCAAGTGCCCTTTTCACCACAACGGTCCATGCCGTGAATTGCAGTGTTCCAACTGCGGACGGAAGGGCCATACTGTCCGATTTTGCAAGGCCCCTCCCAAACCTATCACACAGGTTCCTGGTACGGGAGTGACCCCAACTTGTTATGGTTGCGGTGAAGCGGGCCATTTTAAGAAGAACTGTCCGAAGGCTGCAAATGCTGGGGGAGCTGGAAGGTTACTTGTTATCGGTCACAATGAAGCGGTAGCCGATCCCACGGTGGTCACGGGTACGTTTCTTCTCAACAACTCTTATGCCTGTGTCTTATTCGATAGTGGTGCAGAAAGGAGCTTCATAAATCTAAACTTTAAACACTTACTTAAACAAACCCCTCAACCACTAAAAGAAACATTCGTCGTAGAAATGGCTAATGGGAAAACAGAAAGCTCTAACGAAATCTATATAGGTTGTACTCTCATGTTAGATGATCACCCCTTTTTAATCGATCTTATACCAGTCTCAATCAAAAATTTCGATGTCATTGTTGGTATGGATTGGCTAAGCCTTCACTACGCCGACATCCTATGCTCTGAGAAAGCCATTCGCCTGAACTTTCCGAATCGAGAGACCCTAGTGATATACGGAGATAAGCCAAGTACAAACCTTTGTATCCTCTCTAGTATTCAGGCTCAGAAATACTTGCGCAAGGAATATCGCGCCTTTCTTGCTCACGTCGTCGACACTAACCAGAAATCGAAAGATCCAAAAGACATTCCTGTAGTATGCGATTTTCCTGACGTCTTTCCGGAGGATCTTCCAGGCCTACCTCCTAAACGACAGATTGAATTCAGAATCGACCTAATCCCAGGAGCTACCCCCGTAGCTAAGTCGCCCTACCGTCTAGCGCCCGCGGAAATGCAAGAACTATCCGGTCAACTCAACGAACTGCTCAGCAAGGGCTTTATAAGACCGAGCTTCTCACCTTGGGGAGCTCCAGTCTTATTCGTGAAGAAAAAGGATGGGTCATTTCGATTGTGCATCGATTATAGGGAACTCAATAAACTCACGATCAAAAATCGCTATCCTCTCCCTCGTATCGACGACCTATTCGACCAACTCCAAGGAGCAAGTTACTTCTCCAAGACTGATCTTAGATCGGGGTACCATCAGTTACGGGTGCTCGAGGAAGATGTTCCAAAGACAGCTTTCCGAACCCGCTACGGACATTTCGAGTTCGTAGTGATGCCTTTTGGACTGACTAATGCCCCCGCGGTATTCATGGACTTGATGAATAGGGTATGTCGTCCATATCTAGATCAGTTCGTCATCGTCTTTATTGACGACATACTTGTCTACTCTCGAAGCGAGGAAGAGCATGGAAGTCATTTACGATTAGTCCTGGAAACCCTGCGATCCGAGAAGTTGTATGCAAAGTTCTCTAAGTGCGAGTTTTGGATCCGGAGAGTTGAATTCTTAGGGCACGTGGTCAGTGAAGACGGAATCCACGTGGACCCCTCCAAAATCAAAGCTATTGAGAACTGGTCAGCACCAAAGACGCCTACGGAAATTCGTCAATTTCTAGGCCTCGCTGGCTACTACCGTCGGTTCATCCAAAATTTCTCTAGGATTGCGAAACCTCTCACCATGCTAACACAGAAGGGTGTATCATTCGACTGGGAAGAGAAACAGGAGAAGGCATTTCAGACCCTGAAGCGAGCCCTATGCACCGCACCAGTATTATCCCTTCCCGAAGGGACAGAAGAATTCGTCGTATACTGTGATGCATCCAATCAGGGGCTCGGTTGTGTTTTGATGCAACGAGGCAAGGTTATCGCCTATGCCTCGAGACAGCTAAAGAACCATGAAGTGAACTACACTACTCACGACCTCGAGTTAGGAGCGGTCGTCTTTGCATTAAAAATCTGGAGACACTACTTGTATGGGACGAAGAGCGTGGTGTACACTGATCATAAAAGCCTCCAACATATACTAAACCAAAAAGAACTCAACATTAGACAGCGTCGATGGGTCGAATTACTCAACGATTACGACTGTGAAATTAGATATCACCCGGGGAAAGCCAACGTGGTAGCAGACGCCCTGAGCAGAAAAGAATATTCCGGATGAAGAACCAAGTCGTTGACAATGACTATACACTCACATCTATCCACTCAGATCAAAGAGGCTCAGCTAGAAGCTTTAAAGCCTGGAAACGTGACGGGAGAATCCCTGCGCGGAATGGATAAAAATCTGGAGGTTAAGGGTGACGGAGCCTATTACTTTATGGACCGAATCTGGACTCCACGCCATGGAGGTTTCAGAGATTTGGTTATGAGGGAAGCACACAACACTCGTTACTCCGTCCACCCGGGTTCAGATAAGATGTATCTGGATCTCAAAAAGCTATACTGGTGGCCAAACATGAAAGCGGAGATCGCTACCTTTGTAGGTAAGTGCCTTACTTGCGCGAAGGTCAAAGTAGAATGTCAAAAGCCATCAGGACTCCTCCAACAACCAGAAATACCAGAATGGAAGTGGGAGCGAATCACAATGGACTTCATCACCAAGCTGCCCAAGACAGCAGGTGGATTAGATACCATTTGGGTCATCGTGGACAGGTTGACCAAGTCCGCCCATTTCCTACCCATCAAAGAGACGGATAAGATGGAAAAGCTCACTAGGATTTATATAAAAGAAATAGTGCGATTGCATGGCGTCCCTATATCTATTATATCAGACCGAGATAGTAGATTCACCTCTAGATTTTGGCAATCATTGCAAAAGGCACTGGGGACGAGGCTGGACATGAGTACAGCCTACCATCCGCAGACCGACGGACAAAGTGAGAGGACAATCCAAACATTTGAAGACATGCTGCGAGCTTGTATGATCGACTTCGGGAAATCGTGGGATACACACTTACCTCTTGTGGAGTTTTCCTACAACAATAGTTATCATACGAGCATCAAGGCAGCTCCGTTCGAAGCCCTCTACGGCCGGAAGTGTAGATCCCCTTTGTGCTGGGCCGAGGTGGGAGACACTCAGTTAGCTAAAGGACAAGTTCCTGACAGCGCCCTCACTGGTCCAGAGATCATTCGAGAGACGACTGAGAAGATTGTACAAATACGTGAACGACTAAAAGCCGCTAGGGATCGACAGAAAAGCTACGCCGACAAACGAAGAAAACCCTTGGAATTCCAGGTGGGAGACCGAGTCCTTCTGAAGGTCTCGCCCTGGAAAGGCACTATACGCTTTGGGAAGCGTGGAAAGTTAAACCCAAGGTACATAGGGCCTTTTGAGATTCTTGCCAAAATCGGCCCTGTAGCTTACAAACTAAACTTACCCCACGAGCTAAGTAACATACATCCTACCTTTCACGTCTCAAATTTGAAGAAATGTCTGTCTGACGAGACTCTTGTGATACCCCTCGATGAGATCGAGATCAACGAGAACCTCAACTTCGTGGAAGAACCTGCTGAGGTTTTGGATCGTGAAGTAAAACGGACGAAACAAAGCCGCATCCCAATTGTGAAGGTTCGGTGGAACGCCAAGCGAGGACCGGAATTCACTTGGGAGCGCGAGGATCAAATGAAACTCAAATATCCTCATCTCTTTGCTTAGTAATATTGTAGTAGCGTATCTATTGTATTCTAAATTTCGGGACGAAATTCCCCTAACGGGGGGATGATGTGACAACCCCAAAACTAATTCCGTTACAAATCCCATTTTCACTAACGGAACATGTCACTATACGTTATTTTATGTAATATTTGGAATTATCAATATCCAAATATCTAAATTTATGCATGGCTTAATATTATCATAAGAAATATAACTCGTTTGTGTTAACCCCGTTTAACCTAATAGAGTTGTTTTACCTTTTCAACCACTTCACCCGGGTAAAAAGTTTTAACCCAGTAACTTTAAACATCAGGTAGCTGTGTATCGGGTGCGATACCCAAGACATATTCAATGGGTGTGCACAACATTTGAACACTCATTTACTACACACCCACTCTCTCTCTCTACTTTCTCTCTCTAGACTCGAAATCGGCCCCGATTCCGCTAATTTCCGACTTCCAAACGTAAGTACTCACCCTCTATCTTAATCTAGACATGCTTCATTGAATTTAGGGGCCAAAATCATAGAAATCAAGGACCATAAAGGAGTTTACGGCCTAAGAAGCTCCTTAGGCCGTAAACCCCCAAATTCATGCCCAAGACCAAGTTTTTACTTCCTTTAAGCTAGTACACTAATTCAGGCTTATAGCTAGAAGGTTTTGGACACTAAAACACAAGATTTTGATGCTTAAAAAGGAGTTTACGGCCCAAGCTTGTGCTTAGGCCGTAAACACCTCAAACACCCCACAAATCCATGTTTAAGGTTCCAAAAACTCTTCTAGGGTGTTTAGTAATTTAGACTTGACAACAAGGAAGGCTTACAGGCATTAAAACATCATCATTTGAACATAAAAAGTGGAGTTTACGGCCAAGGCTAAGCTTGGGCCGTAAACACCCAAACTTTTGTGTCAAACAAGCCCCTAAACTACCCTAAGGCATGAAAGGAATTTATCTAAGGCCTATGGAAGTGTGTTGTACCATTAAACACTTCATTTTGACACCAAATGAAGAGTTTACGGCCAAGGATGTTCTTGGGCCGTAAACTCCCCATAAATATGTGCCAAATTGTTCCAAACTCACTATAGGGCCTTCTAGGATTTTTCTAAGCCATTTGGGGCCATGTTGTACAAGTAAAACCATCATCTTAAAGGACTTATAGGAGTTTACGGCCCAAGAACAAGTCTTGGCCGTAAACTCCCCAAAAATATCACAAAATACGATGTTTAATCCTTCCCTCTTGGTCCAAAACACACACCACTAAATCAAGGAAGTGAGATAAGGCCTTAAACACACATTTTGGAGTGTCACAAGAGTTTACGGCCAAGCCTAGGGGGCTTACGGCCGTAAACTCCCAATGGATGGCTTTTAGGCCATAAACTCTAAGGAAGTGAACCCAAGGACCCTCCCGTAAATCATCCATGGCCTTGTACCGCTCCCGGGGACCCTTTCTAGGCCTTAAAACCCCGAAAACGACACTAGAATGTCCAAATTCTATAATGAAAAGCATAAGATGATTAACTTCTTGTAAAATACATATTTCATATGGCATTAGGGTCCTAAAAGGTGCTCAAGTGGTTATTGGGTACCAAACGCTCAATCGACACTATTACCCGATTTACCCGATTCACCCGATTTCCGCGATTTCAGGTGAGTTCATACCCCTTAATGAACCTTTCAAATGTTTTAAATGTTTTAGGGGGGAGATACAAGTTGCTTACAATGATTTATGTAAAGTTTTACAGAACAAATTCCGCAATACGAGGATTAATCACATGTGATTTACTACCCTTAGTTCAAATCACATGTGATTTGTCCCTATGCTTTAAAAATGAGTTTTACCCTTTTCAAATTATTTTTAAACAGTGATTTAGAATTTAAATGTTCTTTTGGGAAAATACTTTTACTTAATCAATTTACTTATAAAATGTAACCACTCTGATATATTTATATAAGTAAGACTTGGAGGACTTAGGACCGATATCTCGCCTTATTTCCTGTTCTTGTTTGATTGTGGGCTTAGGGTAGTAGTTATCCGTCCGACTGTCGTTGATTTCTTAGTTATATATCTGTATATCAGTATGGGGTACAAATGTTACTGCTTTCACTTAACAATAAAGTCACTAACATGCTAAGAACCATCCCCACTAAGATAACCATAATAGGTATGGTTACGACTGCTACAGTTGCTACTCGCTAAAGTCATTACTATCTACACTATAATACCCACTATTACTAGACGATACACTAATAAGAGAATACACTATGATCAACACTAAAAGAGTACTACACTATAACAATAGAGAAAACACTAAACAAACAATAATATACTAACCCACTACGAGATACTCTATTCGCTATCCACTACGCCCGGAGTTTTCCAGCATGGAGACGACTCTACATGTATAGATCTATACGGGGCAGACGCTATTACATCCCGACTGTTAACTCAGTCCGTGCCGTACAGGCCCAGGGATGCCACTACTTCACTTCACTATGCATGACCAGGAAGGTCATGGGATCCTCTATCATCCTCACTACTAGTAATGTACAAGGAATACACTACAACTACTCTAAAATACTACACTAAATGCTAAACTACATCCCGAAGTAAGTAAGTTTCTATCACTAAAGGAAGCTCGCACCTCTATCATTGATCACGGGCTTAACTTATCCTATCACGTTTGTTATTGGGAGATTTGTCAATGTATTTTTTTACAATATACTGTTTTCAAAGAAACAGAGAATGCATACTTTTCACAATTTGTCACTTACAATGTATTTCCCGGAAAATATAGGATTTTCTAAGTTTCTACTACTTACGAACGTAAATGATACATTTTTAACACTAATGCTTTGTATACTAAAACTCACACTAAACTCTTATGAACTCACCAGCTTTATGCTGATAATTGTTTTCAAAATAACTTGTATCTTCAGGTCAAAGATAGACAGGTACAGACGCGGCATTTTTGGAGAAGGTGGAGCACACAAGACCCATCTCTTATTTTTGAATTACTTTTGAGTGATTGTTAAACATTACAAAACACACTTGTAATTAAAATGCTATGTAAATGCAATGGTTGTATGTTTCTTGTTTTTACTATTATGCAATTGTGATGATACTGTTCACTACGTCATCCACCCCGAAACGTATTCCGCCGTTATCGGTTTTGGGGTGTGACATCCATGGATCATGCATGGACTTCCATATAAGCCTAGCCCATTAACAAATGAGTGTTAGCCCACACTATATAAAACCAATAGCCCACAATCTAATAAGTCTCCCTTTTAATCTCTAAATTAATTCATAATTAATTTAAGACTAAGGCTAATTAAATAACATGACTTCATATTAATATATTATAACTTATAATATATTAATAATCATATGTGTATAACTCTCATAAAATTATCCATAAATAGTTTGGATGAAATGCAACCCAAATGGACCATGTCGGGTCGGGTCAAGTATATACCAAATAAGTTATGGACTTAGACACCTTATCCAACAGACTCCCACTTGGATAAGTCTAATAAATATATTTGCGTATGTTACTTCAGGAACCAACCAACAATCGTAGCTCTCGAAAACTCTGTTGAACTATGAAGCGCCATTTTAGATAAGTGATCATATAATCCTCTGTTCTCATGATATCAACCGGACAAATACATGGAACAACGTCATACTTATTGTCTAGCAGTTTGTTTCCTTATTTTCGATTTGTTTGACAAAGAACTTAATCGAACACATCAATTTAGTTCTGACCGGCCGGTACATAGGTCACAACAAAATCATCGAGGGGCCCAAATATCGCTTCTATTTCTAGAAGGAACAGATAAACTTCGACTCATATGCTTGTTCTACTACTTGTTGAATTGTACACAAAGGCACGTTTTATAACATCAAGTTACTGATGCGTTTACGTGCAATCAATGCACAACCAACTCATAGGTAACAACTCATATCTCTAGGTTTGAAGATTTATATGATATTACCATCTCACGATCACTCAAGATAAATTCCATGAAGTGATACAAGTGAGCGTGGGTTTATTCCAATACTTATAACTTATGAGCACTCATGAATGTTGTAGCAACCATTGCTATGACTAAACCCATTTAGCCATCTACAAACTCGATTCATGACAGTCTTGATTCATACATACTTCCAACATATGAACGACTGTGGAGTGTTTAAATAACTTAGTCATTCGGAAAGAATAACCTAGCTATTTTGGAAGTCAAAACATGCAAAGTGAAACACAATAATAATCGAATCCAATATGGTCTCAGAACCCTTTTGAATATAAATAGAACCACCTTTTATTTATCACCATATTAATTACACATTATTCATTGTATAATGTTTCAAACAATCAACTTAAGACTTGAATAAAAACAACAGTCGTCCCATGCTCCTAGCATGTACACTTTGTTTTTCTAAACAATAGTTATGCCATACTCCAAGTATGCACACTATGTTTGTCTATGATCCTTACATTGTGATGTAGATCAATTGAACATGATTCCATTGATACTCATTTCACAATCCCAAATCCTTATTGTAAATGTGAGAATCCCTGATTCCTATCATTTACCAAAAAATATGTTAGATTTTAAACTTTTATGCAATATTCCTCTTGTAATGATTATGCACAAAGTCACCAAAACCTTGTCACCAGCCATTACAGAGTATTCCAAAGAAGGTCAACTTCTATGGAACGGAAGTCTCATATTCAAAGTACATTGTTTTGAACATCGTTCTTGCATTAAGGTTTTCTAATCTTACATAGACTGAACAACTTCCACCTATGGAGACATTTCCATAGTCCCATTTTGACTATCACTTCCGAATAAGAGTTACTTCTTTTCAGAATATGTCAATATGGTCCTTTCCAACAACTTACATCATACTTCCAACTTTCCCTGAGCAACCAATCTTTGGTGAACCTCAGATTTGTCCTCGACAATTGCTTAATCACTTTAGTCATATCTAGTTCTAGACTTTTCCCTTCTCAATGCCTTAAGCATTTGGAAAATTTAGAAAAGATGAATATTATAGCACATGCAATCGATCCTATATCCGAAGCATATGGGACACGATTCATGATGTTTGACATAAAGACATGATACTAGACAAGTCTTTTGCTACAATATTTTTTATTTGCCATGTTTTCAAAATTTAACTATGAAGACGGATGTCGTAATCATAATCGAATTTTAAAAACGCAATATATATAGAATTTCTTCAAGTTGAACCATTCCAACATAAAATTCATATATATATATATATATATATATATATATATATATATATATATATATATATATTCTTGACTAAAGATGATTAAAATCTCAATCTAAACTTTAGAATTGAAACGAAGTATAATGTCCTCTCCCTTAATTATAGCAAAACAACTTTTCAACCCCTGCATAACACTTATGCTCCCACTAGCTCTGACATATTTCCAGAAATCTGCTGGACTTCTGAAATTTAGATTCATACATCCTTTCTTAGATAGCTCACATGTGTGCCTAAACAATTTTCAGAACTATGAAAAGGGATGTCGTAAACATAGTCTCAATTGCTTAGGCATTTGCCATTTCTCATAAGTCCATGTTAGTGTGCCGGTTAACCACACGCGCTCCACTAACGACTTTTGAAAATGCAAATAACACAATTGATATCTACGTAAAATCTACTTAGTGAAAGCGTTTCCTCACCATCATTTTCATGAATCGGAGAGAAACCTTATGACACTTAGATTTTATAGTGTATGAGTTCCTATCATTGTGAATTTGTCAAAACCATAATCACAAGATAAGGTTAGTGACAAATTCAGCCTTACATGGATTAAACTTGTTCAATCCTAGTTTCTTTTCACCTTGGTAGCACAAGGCCCACCAATGCTACCAAGTTGAACTCTGATAACTCACATGCAAATTCAACTTATTTGAAGTAGGTACAGAAATAAGAATTATGTCAACACGATAGGTTGCAAACCTTAAGTCGTGTGCTAGTGATAAATTACAGATTTTACTCTTGATTAAATCTTGAAACTCTTTCAGGATCTTTAAGGCTCCCACTGTCCCCTAGACATATAAGTTTCCCTAGTCAAGAACCATTCCTTGACAAAACAAATATTCAAGGGATAGTGCGGATTCTTATCAAGACTAACACTTCACACAATTGGTCTTAGTTGGTCTTTGTCTCATCCAAGACATCACAACTTACCAATCTCAAATGTATAAGAGTAGAAAACATTTTACTCTTACATTTGACTAGTGTTAATAAATCTTCCTTTATGTCACTCAAGGTTACAATCTTAGAGTATGACTCTAAGAATTGTTTTGGAACGAAGTATGACTCATCTTCTTGATTTTAACCAATCCAATAATTCATGACCTCTCTTCTTAGCCATAACAATGCACTAAGACGTCCTTAGAGTATGAATTTGTGATATGGTTTCATAATCATTAAGATGATCATGAAATACGATACTAAAGTACTCTCCTATCCTTTCAGATTTGAGAAACTTTTATCTTTCTGCCTAATTTGATTCTTCTCATTTGATTTGTCATACATTGTAACCTTTCCAATGTTACAGAATTATACTTAACCTCATAAGTATAATCATATTTACTAATCTTTAGTAAATCATGACAAATCAATCTTTGTGATGGACCTTGACCAGCGCACACCCAGTGTACCTAATTCCTTTGTCCTTCAATTGACTCACATATACATGTGATCAAAGAATTAGTCTTAATTTTCAAAGATGAAAATTCTCATTCATCATACAATACAACTTGTATGATTCCAAGTTTCTGTCCAATTGAAACTTGGGTGATAAAAACTTTCTTCATTCAGTAAATTCAGACACTACCACAAATGAAGGAATCAATCCACTTTCCAATATTGCTATTACTGGAAACATATAAGCAACAATTTTCCACAGATTCCATTGTAAGAATATTTTTAAAATAAATAAAATTAAAACCCTTTTTTTCTTTTATTTGAAAACTTTGCGGAAAAACTTATCCTTACAATCCACATGAAAACCTTGTTGTTATCTATTCATAAGCAATATATTATAACTCTTAAGCAACAGCTCAAAATTCTGATTACCGAACCATGCGATCGAAACCCACCTTTGCAATCAGAATCAACATATACTTACTTTAAGCTTCCTATCTTTTCTTTGATTCTTAAAAACACCAACATGTGACCCATTCACATTATGTAATAAGAATCTCCAAATAGAAACTTAATAGAGTTAGTCAGTGGACTTTAACTAAAGTAGAGTCAAACATTTTGACTTGATCAATCTTATGATCTTTCAGGTAAATATGGCAGCTTCGCAACCAATGCCCCTTCCTTTGGCAACAAAACACATGGACCCTTTGGTAATGACACATGAGACTATCTCAGACCTAGCCTTTCTCTTTACCATTTGGTCAACCGAGTTGACTATAGCCGATCCCTTTCCATTGGGAAGAGAAATGCTTTTCTAGATATCCAATGCTACCATTGTCAATGTCCATTTAAGACTTGGGAAGTTTATCTTTTAATCAAATTTGCTTTACTGGTGTTCCAAATCATTGCTGATTCCACAACACCAAGCAAATAGATAACATCATTAAGGGTCATGTCATAGTCTGCCTCATAGTAGTCCCAAAGAGACTCACTATGTTACTAAGAAAGTGATTGACCATCCAACTTTCACGAGACTTTGACACCCAACTCTCCCGGCTTGTCAATATGTGACTTTATCTCCAAGATGTGAGCACACATAGACTATGCTTGCCAATAGGGATTGAGTAACTTTAAACTTTTCAAGAACTTGTGGGTGAGGGAGAATAATTAGAGGAGGTGGAGGAAGTGAATCATGATGTTGACGGACACCATCTTCAAGAGATTTGGGAAGATCATAGTTGTCTGAACCAGACATCTATAATGGGAGAAAATCAAGTTAGTTGATTTTTAAGTCCTTAACACCCAATATGAAATACTAAGGCTAGGACCCAACACAATATTTTATAATTTGGAAGAGGGATGCCGTAATCCAAGATAAAAAATATTTGAAGGTAGGCGAATGACGATTCACCAATTTCCACCATGAAAAACGAAATAATTTATTAGGTTTTAATTGGATTTGAAATTCCTAGATCTTTTGAGATTCATTGAACTTTTCAATGGCATGTTTCAATCTCGAGTGTGCCCTCTCAAATTTTTTGACTGGGATGCCGAGGATCACAAAACAAGGTGTGAATAACCATACCAATTCACTTGGTACCCTTAATATTATCACCCAATCAATGTGCCGGTTAACCACACACGCTCCATTGATCTATGACAAAGATTAAGTCACCCTTCGTGATCCTTACTAGTCCAAGTTAGTGTGCCGGTTAACCACACACGCTCCACCAACGAGTTGGTAAGGTACAAAGTGTGAATTCCATGGGCTAGCACCAAATTCACATTTTTCCTAAAGTAACTAAGATTGGGAATTAAATAAAACATTTAGTTACTTTATAATAATCATTATACTTTTAATGAGAATTTAAAGTCATTGTCCTACCCGTTCGGCTAACGACCCTCCACCAGTCAAGCAAGCGGTGGGTGAGAGTGGACACCCATTAAGTTGCCATTTTATAGGCAACAACCTTATACCCACCTTATAGACCGGTTTCGTGAATGAGGCCTACTAACTGGTAAAACGACTTGTTCTTATACATATACATATATATATATATATATATATATATATATATATATATATATATATATAATAATTAACCATTAATGTTATAAAATAGTATAAGTGTTCAATTTTAACTTTTAAAACTCTAGGATGTGGAATTAAAGTTTGTGTGAGACTTTACAAATTCCAAGAGTTGAGGGCAAGTTTTGAACAATTCATAAACTTTTGAATATTCATAACTTATGAGTTTTAATTAAGTGTTTAAAACTTTTAATGAAGAGTCTCTTGGAAATCCATAACTTGAGGACAAGTTATGAAGTCCATAAAAGCATTTATTAGGAAAACTCTTCAAAAGTGTAACTTATGACTTCTTAAAAAAACATTTAAAAGGAAAAACTTTTGGAATTCCATAACTTGAGAACAAATTAAGAATTCCATTAAAACACATTAAGATCAAGAATTAACTAACAAACAATTTGCAAACAATTCTTATGATCTAACAAAACTCATATGAACATGAACATCCACATCAACAATTTCAAGAATCATATGAACACATATAAAATTGAAATTTTGATTATAACTTTGAAATTGGTCCACCATCATCATTACCACATCAAAAATAGGTTTTATGAGTCCAAAACAATTTAAGTTAATGATTCTAGACCAATTCCAGCACCAAAACTCGAAGATATGCTGTCTGGGGGTCCAACTCGTCGAGTGCATGAACCAACTCGCCGAGTTGGATGAGTTTTGCCTTGGACTCGTCGAGTCCCTTCATGGACTCGGCAATTCAGCTGTGCAGACAGCATAAAATCTTCGATTTTCAGCAATTTGCATCAAGTATTCGAACAAGCAAACCTGGCTCTGATACCACTGTTGGGTTTTGGGCAATTTAACACTTCCTAAGTGTGCATGCAACCCTAATAAACCTTGGATCTATGTTTGTCTAAATACATGAAAAATAATAATTTTTCAAGGTTCATAACCTATCTAACATGGCATAGGGTACTTTTAAACATAAATGAATTAGATGAGATTACATACCTTTTGATGATGAGTTTGAATCCTAAGGAGTTTGAGGGCCAAGCACCAATAGTGTGAATGCCTCAAATGGAATCACAAATCACCACAAACTCTTGGAAAACTTTGAGAGAGTGTATACATACTTATAAAATCGGCCACACACTAACACACACACTAGTGTCACTAGTGGCTATTTCATGCAACATAAGCATGCTTATATAGTGTACATGATTAGGGTGAAACCCTAATAACCCATGACCTTTCCTTTTCCAAGGATCCATGGGTTAAAAGCTCCATGGATCATCCATGGACTTCCATATAAGCCTAGCCCATTAACAAATGAGTGTTAGCCCACACTATATAAAACCAATAGCCCACAATCTAATTAGTCTCCCTTTTAGTCTCTAAATTAATTCATAATTAATTTAAGACTAAGACTAATTAAATAACATGACTTCATATTAATATATTATAACTTATAATATATTAATAATCATATGTGTATAACTCTCATAAAATTATCCATAAATAGTTTGGATGAAATGCAACCCAAATGGACCATGCCGGGTCAGGTCAAGTATATACCAAATAAGTTATGGACTTAGACACCTTATCCAACAGGTTTCTCGTTGAAGTATGATCAAATGTTTGTTAAGAAACTTTGAAAGGTATGTTTTTAATTTAGGCTGGTGGGGTGGCTTTCGCTTCAACCAAACTACGAACTTGATATAAGAGCGATAGTTGGATGGAGTACTTACGTGGCCAGTGTAGCCTATAACAGCAAGTAGGTGCGATAATTTTTTTGTGACTTGGTAAATTTTGGAAATCTCAAAAAAAAAAAAAAACAAAACTGGATCTTTTGGGAAGAAATACTTTAGTTTTAGACAAATTCATAAAGATCTCGTAAAAATAAAAGACATTCTATGAAACAACAAAGAAAAGTGGTCATTGTTGGTGTGTTGGTGAAAAACTAGAACATTCAATTGTTCACCGTCAATTCTTTAAAGGTTTTGGATTGTGAGTTTCACTTAGCACGTGGTAAAACGAAACTAAGATCATTAACACAAATGTTGTGTAACCGTAAACCTCAGTGGTAAATGCTTAGAGTCTCAAGGGTCACAATTTTGAAACAAATATGATGGAGAAAAGCGTTGAGGTGGTATAAGAAGCGAAAGTACCTCTGCTATGTGAAAGTGATCAAGAAGATAACTCTTTACTCAATGTGAGAAGAGTAAGGTAGCTCATGACTTAAGTGAATTTAGCAGCCTAATTGGGAAGAAACGATTTGTATATATCGAATCAGTAAGGCTTCACATAGAGTAGTTGAGGCTTTAGACAACATACAACAACATGCTTCTTGGGACATTTAGCTAATGCATAGATAAAGAAGTTTATACCTTCCCCATTAAGCGAATTTGAGTAACTCTAGTTATGTGTTGTCACGAGATTAGCTATGACCTATTTTTGGTACTTTAAATTTTTGTGAAAAAAGAAAAGAAATAAAACTAAAAACAAAGAAAAATAGTTTTGTTATCATTAATTTTCTGAAAAAGAATTAAAAAAAAAAGAAAGAAAAGTAAAATATTTTTGGTTGAGGTTTTTCTGAAAAGGAAATAAAACATAAATTTAAGACATGCTTAAACGAAATAGTATACATAATGTACAAAAAGGATACATGAGTTCCAAACCAACAAGAAAGTTGAATAATCAACCGAGAGTTCGCTTATAGAGAATGAGTGAAGCGAATTGGAGCGAGAGTTCGGTCCATTTTGTGTCTCGAGATAATCAGAAACAAAATGGAGCGAGCGTTCATCTCATTTCGCTTTACAAATACTTACAAGGTGAAAACGAAGGTGATTCTCATGGAAGCGAAGGTGGTTTTGGAACAGATTCAACTTCCATCATTCCTAAGACTTGGAGCATTCTATTAAATGATTCTTCAAGCAAGGCTTTCGTGAATATGTCAGCTAGTTGATTAGTGGATCGTACGAAGTGTATTTCCACTTTACCATCTTCTACGTAATCCTTGATGAAGTGATACCTCAGTATGATGTGTTTTGTCTTTGAGTATTGCACCAGATTATGACAAATGCTAAGAGCACTTTCGGAATCACAGTATATAGAGATATTCGTTTCATGTTCAGGCAATAGTCTCTTATTTGGCTTTGAATCCAAATGACATGTGAAGCACAAGATGCAGCAGCTATATACTCAGCTTCGGCTATAGATAAGGATACACATGTTGGTCTCTTGGACTGCCAACTGACGAGTTTGCCATCGAGAAATTAACACCCGCTAGTAGTGCTTTTTATATCTAAACCACATCCTCCAAGATCGGCATCTGAGAATGCTTGAAAAAAGAGCCTTGATTTCGCTGTTTGGACTTGGAATGCCTTTTAAGCTAGTTTAGATTTGGGCCTTGGCGGAGTAGGCCCAATAAGCCAAGGATTAAGCCAAGGTGGTTTTGGAACAGATTCAACTTCCATCATTCCTAAGACTTGGAGCATTCTATTAAATGATTCTTCAAGCAAGGCTTTCGTGAATATGTCAGCTAGTTGATTAGTGGATCGTACGAAGTGTATTTCCACTTTACCATCTTCTACGTAATCCTTGATGAAGTGATACCTCAGTATGATGTGTTTTGTCTTTGAGTATTGCACCAGATTATGACAAATGCTAAGAGCACTTTCGGAATCACAGTATAGAGAGATTCGTTTCATGTTCAGGCAATAGTCTCTTAATTGGCTTTGAATCCAAATGACATGTGAAGCACAAGATGCAGCAGCTATATACTCAGCTTCGGCTATAGATAAGGATACACATGTTGGTCTCTTGGACTGCCAACTGACGAGTTTGCCATCGAGAAATTAACACCCGCTAGTAGTGCTTTTTATATCTAAACCACATCCTCCAAGATCGGCATCTGAGAATGCTTGAAAAAAGAGCCCTGATTTCGCTGTTTGGACTTGGAATGCCTTTTAAGCTAGTTTAGATTTAGGCCTTGGCGGAGTAGGCCCAATAAGCCAAGGATTAAGCAACCTTTTCTCCCTCAAAGTCAAGATTTAGGGTTTGGATTCATGGGTTGGATTATTAACCTAATTTCTAATTAGAATTTCTTTACTTGTGATTTATTGAGAGGATTTCACAAGTTAGCAACCCGAGTATGATCTGATATCTTTAATCTGATGTGAGTTTCCTTCACTATATCCGTGGGGCGAAGGCACGAACATCGACCTAGTAGATTATGTTTGTAGTATGATGATGATCGTCGTCGTGACAATTACTTGTTATGTCTGTATCTGCTTGATGTCTCTATGACTCTTATCGTTATGATTATATGTGTTACTGGTAGGGTTAAAATAGACCTGATACCGGTTGAAAGATACCGAAGGGTGTGAATTTGACCTAGTTCCGGTTTAAAGATACCGAAGAGGATGAAATCGACCCAATATCGATTAAAAGGTACCGAAAGGGGTGAAATAGATGCAATATGGTTTTGACTGTTATACATGTATGGTATGAGGTATTTTGCAGGAACTCACTAAGCTCTATGCTTACAGTTTTCAGTTTATATTTTAGGTACTTCCAGCTCGAAAGGCAAGGGCCAGGCCTGATTGCACTGCATCCACCTATGTTTTTCCACATCACGTGGTTTTGGGATTTTGTAGTCTAATAATATTTTACTATGATATACTCTCAACTGTTTTGATATGATTATTTTATGATTGGAATGAATTTAAAAATGAGTATTTTATCTAAATTTTTGGGATGTTACAAGTTGGTATCAGAGCCTTGGTTTGAGGGATTCGGGCGTACTCTCGAGTGTGCATGAACTCAAACCGAGGATTTGGTAGACTTTCCATAAAAGGGAACATTTTAATTAAGGAATCTTAATAAAAGACAGGGGGTGTAATATGTGTAATCAGCTGAGCTTGAATAAGTCTTCCAAAAATACCCATACATGTAATATGTTTTACATTATGATATGAGAATTGCAAGCTAGATTAGGGCTAAGGATCCACTCAGGATTGCATGATAGAATGTTAGGAGAGATGTATTTATGTGGATATTGTATGAGCTTATAGATTGCATGCTACAATGATATCAGTTATCGGATAGGATGACATGTTTAGGTTGTGTTCTGATTTGAATTGATTGATGATCGAATGATGCATGCTTTGTGATTTTAGGAATATTATTAGTACCAGCTGACTAGTTGACGAATGCGTTTGATACATATTATTGGGATTAGATAAATTTAGAAGGATAGGTTTAACTCTATTACACTGCTCTTTTGAGTCCAACCATTGAAGTGTGGGAGCTTTCATTCAAAGAATTATCTAGTACTGATAGTATGTAATTGTATTCGTTCGGTATTTAGATGGTATTAATGGGAGTTCCTTTTACAACTGATAGCAGAGAGTGGTGATGAAAGCTACCCAAGGAAGTCCCTAGAATATGTATTGGCGCATAGACGTCTCATAGTATGAGGAGAATATAAGATTGGAAGGCGTGACTTGGAGGAGTCAGGGTAGTCCTTGAGGAGTATATAAATAGGTGTGGAAGGTAGTATTGGGCCGGTACTACAGGAAGCATAGGATTTATACCTGAGACCAGGAAGACAACGATGAACCCAGGAAGCTTGAGAGTGTAAACCTCTTCAATTGTTTCCTGATTGTTCATTTGGTTATGTTTCAGCATGGTGGTGACACACAATGGAGCAGGGGGTTCAGGATTTGGATCTAGTTCGGGCACGGGTATTAAACCAATTGATGAGGGATTATGCGAGTTCATTGTGTTAGAGATTACTACAGGAATCCTTGATGTGACCCCGATGATGTTTGGGTCGATCAATGAGGGTATCATGGAGCTGATGGATGATCGCCTTCGTATCTCCAAAGAAGATTTGGCTACAAGCCTGTTTACGGCTCACACTCTCTCCTTCAAGGAATTCAGGGGATGTGGGGAACCATAATTTTTTAGGGTGAAGGACCCCATTGTCATTAGATGATGGCTAGCAGATATTGAGTGTGCCCAGATGACATGCTTCTGTCCCGAGGGGTCGAAGGTGAGATTCATTGCAGGATATCTAAGGGAGCGAGCTCGGGATTGGTGGGAGGACGTTGGCTATACCTTGGGAGCCCCAGACATTGAGACCATGATCTGGTCTGATTTTGTGACCCAGTTCCAAGCGGAGTTTGCACTAGTTTTCGAGCTGCAACAACTAGCTTGGGAGTTTCTGGATATTAGACAGATGATTGAGACTGTGGCAGAGATCGCCGCCAAGTTCAGAGAGAAAGAGAGAGAGAGAGAGAGAGAGAGAGAGAGAGAGAGATCCCTATTGGTACCCCTGTATGCCGCAGAAGATGAGATGCAAAAGACTCGGTACCATGAAATGTTGAGATCAGATATTCAGGAGTTCGTCAGTGATTTTTCTTGTGTGACACTGGATGCCATGATATCTAGGGCCTAGGAACAAGAGATTGATTTGGCGCACATAAGGAAGAGGAAGGAAGAGCATGGGAAGACGACTTGGGTTTTGGTGAAGAAATCCAACGGCTTCGATTCTAGATCAAAGGGACAGCAGGGCCAGAGCCGCCATGGCAAGTGTGGCAGGGCACATGATGAAGTCTGCGTAGTAGGTGGTTCGAGCTGCTACAAGTGCAGCACAATGGGGCATTTGAGCATATATGGCACCGCTACAACTACCACCACCCATACATCAGATTTGATTTGCTTCCATTGAAATCATAAGGGCCACAAGAAGGCCAACTACCCAAGTTTAGTCTTCGGAGGACCAGTAGCAGCACCTGCTCTGGTGACTCTGAGGATTACAGATGGCCACCAGGGCAAGGCGGAAGCACCACCTGTTCGAGGCTTGGCATTTCTACTAATAGGTAAGGAGGTTCGTGCAATGCCCGATGTGGTCACTTGTATGTATCTTCTCCATATCTTCTTATTTATATTATTTTTGAAGCTTATTTGTTGTATTGTTATTTAGGGTCATTCCTTGTGAATGGTATTCCCGCGTTATTCCTTTTCGAGTCAGGGGCTACCCAATCTTTTGTATCCTTTGCACTTAGCAAGAGATTTGATGATGTTCCTAGAGAGTTGGATTATCCACTAGAGATTGAGATTGTTGATGACCGTCCGGTGCGAGTGTCGAGGGTTCAGTGGGGATGCACCTTGGAGATATCTATTGAATACTATTGATTGACTTGGTTCCGATTCCCCTGTGCGAGAGCAAGGTCATTGTCGGGATGGATTGATTGAGCCCCAATGGGGCAATGTTTGATTGTGGGCTTTAGTTGGTACGTGTTCGGGCCCTAAGTAGGGGATAGCTTGTGATCCATGGTAAGGGTGCTTAGTGTGGGCTAACTCTTTGTTTGGCAACTAGGGCCTGGCCTTACCTTAAGCAGGAATGTTCTAGGTTTGTGGCCTACCTGATGGATACTTAGGAAGGATGAGGTGACCATTGATGATGTACCAATTGTTTGGGAATACCCGGATGTGTTCTCGGAGGATTTTTCGGGAGTGCCTTCGGAGAGGCAGGTGGAGTTTCTGATTGACTTGGTTCCAGGTGCGTCTCCCATAGCCAAAGAACCTTATCGGATAACACATCTAGATATGCAGGAGTTGTCTACACAGCTACAGGAAGTGCTAGAAAAGAGATTTATTCGGCCGAGTAGTTCTTCATGGGGAGCGTCGATCTTATTTGTGAAGAAAAATGATGGGCGCAATGGATATGTATCGAGTATTGGGAGCTGAATAAGCTAACGATGAAGACCCGTTACCCACTCCCACGGATTGACGATATATTTGATCTTATTCAGGGTGCAATTTTGGTTCTCTTAGATTGGCTTGCATTCGGGTTATCTCCAGATAAGGGTAAGAGAGTAGTATATGTAAAATACGACCTTTCAGACCCATTATGGTCATTACAAGTTTGTGGTAATGCCTTTCAGGCTCGCTAATGATGTAGTCGCATTTCATGGATTTCATGAATCGCGTATGCAGGCCCATGTTGGATCAGTATTTGATAGTGTTTATTGATGACATCCTGGTCTATTCGAAGACCTAAGAACAACATGAGGAGTATCTGAGGGAGGTATTGGAGACTCTGAGGAGGGAGAGACTGTATGTAAAGTTATCCAAGTGTGTTCCGATTGCATGAGGTGCAAGTTATGGGGTACCTTGTCAACTAGATCGACATTTTGGTCGATCCGGCGAAGGTTGAAGTGGTATTGAGCTGGGATGTTCCGAGGTCTCCATCTATGTTCTGGAGTTTCCTTGGATTGGCAGGTTACTACCAGAGATTCATTCAAGATTTCTCCAAGATAGTGGTTCCTTTGACCAGGCTGACAAAGAAGACTGTCAAATTTTGTTTGGGGCTTGAGCAGCAAATTTTTTTTGAGACCATGAGGCATGCGTCCTGGATTTCAACGATGGTTAGGATATGTTTCTTCTGTTAGTGGAATTTTCGTATAACAACAATTATCATGCCAACATCGATCGACCTCCTTTTGAGATGCTCTATGGGAGGAAGTGTAGGACCTCGATACATTGGGATGAGTTCGGTCAGCAGGTCACGGGGACTACCGAGGTGGTACTCCAGACGATGGAGATGATTCAATAGGTTCGGTTTAGATTTCAGACAATGCACAATTGGCAGAAGAGCTATGTAGATAGATGTCGGTCAGACATGGAGTTCCAGGTCGGGGATATGGCACTCCTGAAGGTGTCACCTTAGAAAGGTGTCATCCGATTTAGGAAACGAGGAATGATAGACTCCAGGTACATTGGTGCTTTTAGGGTTGTAGCCCAAGTGGGCAGCGTAACGTATCGTTTAGATCTTTCTGAGAAGCATAGTCATATTCACAATACTTTTCACGTTTCTCCGCTACTAAAGTGTTTGGTTGATGATTTGTAGTGTTCCCGTAAGACAATATTCAGGCGGATGACCGCCAGAACTGCATTGAGAGACCAGTGCTGATCCTTGACCGAAAGATGAATACCTTGAGGAACAAGGTTGTGGGCTTGGTAAAGTTGTAGTAGCAACACCAGAAGGGTTCTGAGTGGACGCGTGAGCCTAAAAAGAGATAAGGGAGAATTGCCCATGGTTATTTACGATAGCGGAGCTCGAGGATGAAGTCTGATACAAGTGGAGGAGAACTGTAACGATCAAACTGCCAGGTAAAAACTTTAGCAATTATTTAATTTATTCATGGACTAAACTGAGTATGTTGGGCGGACACAAGGTACACACAACGTGTTGGGTTTTGAGCATTCTAACACTCCTAAGTGTACATGCAACCCTAAATACCTTGGATCTATGTTTTCTCTATTATACATGCAAATAAGAACTTCCAAGGTATTATCCTAATCTAGCATATAAAACGATGAATATAGTAGGATAGAATACATACCTTTTGGTGTAGAAAGTCTTCATTAAGCTAGAGTGCCTAGTGCCCCAAGTGTGACACCTCAAATGGAATCACAATCATCAAAACACTTAGAATAACTTGAGAGAATTCTACATTCTTCAAAATCGGCTAGCCCTTTCTTCACTATCTCTAGTGGCCAATTTTTCCTCAATAATAAGATGCTTATATAGTTACACAATTAGGGTAAACTCTTAATTGTCATGGCTTTCCATTTCCTTGGATCCATGGGTACAAATACACCATGGAGCATCCATGGACCATCCTATGGGTTTTAGCCCAACTTGATTATCCATTAGCCCACTATACAAGTATGGATGATTTACACAATCAACCCATATATTTAATTAGTCTTCTTTTGATCACTTAATTAATCCTAGATTAATTCTTGATCAATACTAATTAAATAATCTTATTATTCTTATTATTAATATACTAGAACTTATAATATATTAATAACCATAAGTGTCTTATTTCTCTCATTCAAGTGCATGATGGTATGCAACCCAAATGGACCATGCCGGGTCGGGTCAAGTCTTACCAAATATAGTTATGGACTTAGACATTAATCCAACAGTCTCCCACTTGGATAAGTCTAAAACTATTATTGCGTATGACTTCAGGAACCAACCGGCAATCGTAGCTCTCAAAAGCTTCTGTCGAACTCTGACCTTGTCGATGAACTCTGACCTTTGTCAGTGACTTGTCCATTAGATAAGGGATCATATATTCCTCCATTCTAGATATCATATGGACTGAGACATGGATTATAATCATTCTCTCTGTCCATTTGTTGTTTCCCGATTTCCGATTTATGACAACTGACTAATTGAACAAATCAAATCAGTCCTGGCCCGGCCGAGCACTTCCATTTGTCATCATCAAATCATCGAGGGGCCCACAGATATCGCTTTTATCCCGAAGGTAAAAGGAACGGATAAACTTCGACTCATATGGCTTGTTCTACTACTTGTTGAATCATACACAAAAGCACGTTTTATAGCACAGAGTTACCAAATGTGGTTTCGTGCAATCAATGTACTATCAACTCATAGTAACAACTCATATCTCTAGGTTTGAAGAATATAAGATATTATCGTCTCATGATCACTCGTGATAAAATCCATGAAGTGATTCCAATGAGCGCGGGTTGAATCCAATACTCAGAACTTATGAGCACTCATGATTGTTGTAGCCTTGTCCAACACCTTAGACCTCTACAACCCATCATGACAGTCTTAATTCATATCTACTTCCAAAATATGACCGACTGTGGATGGTTTGAATAACTTAGTCATTCCGGAAGAATAACCCAGTTTATTCGGGAAGTCAAAACATGCAAAGTGAAACACAATAATAATTGAATCCAATATGGTCTCAGAACTTATGAATATAAATAAAACACCTTTTATTTATCACCATATGATTACACATTATTCATTGTATACTGTTTCAGCTATCAACTTTATTCTTGAATTTAAAACAATAGTTGTCCCATGCTCCAAGCATGTACACTATGTTTTTTTTCTAAACACTAGTCATGCCACACACGAAGTATGCATACTATGTTTGTCTATGATCTTTACTTTGTGAACTAGATCAATTGAACATTACTTCAATGATTCTCTTTTCACACTCCCAAATCCTTACTGCAAATGCAAGAATTCCAACTTCATGCCATTTACTGAAATCTGTTAGATTCTAAACTTATATGCATTGATCCTCTCGCAATGATTATGCACAAAGTCATAAAGACTTGGCAACAATCATTACAGAGAATTCCAAAAGAGATCAGCTCCTTGGAAACTTCCTTCTTGCATTAAGTTTCTTAATCTTAAACAGATTGAAAATTCTAACTTTGAAACATTTCCAGATTCCATTTTGACTATCACTTCTGAACAAGAGTTGCCTCCTTACAGATTATGTCAATATGGTCCTTCTAGAATTATCACTATACTTCCAACTGTCCTTGAGCAACCAATCTTTGGTAAACCTTAGATTGTTCTCGACAATTGTTTAATCCTTTTAGTCATATCCAGTTCTAAACCTTTTTCCCTTCTTAATGCCCTAGGCATTTGGAAAATTTTTAGAAAGGATGAATATAGCACATGTAATCGATCCTATATCCGAAGCATATGGGACACGATTCATGATGTCTTACATAAAGACTAAACCAGTCTTTTGCTATAATATTTCCATTTCAATTTGCCAAGTTCTCATAATTCAGATTATGAAAAGGGATGCCGTAATCATAATCGAATTTTAGAACGCAAATAATGGACCCATATACAAAATTTCCTTATGTTAAGCCATTCCAACATGAAATTCATATATATCCTTGACTAAATGATTAAAACCTCACGATCTAAGCTTATATATTTGAGATGAAGTATAATTTCCTCTCCCTTAATTATAGCAAAACAACTCTTTCCCAATTGAAACTTTTGTTTTCTATAATTAACATTGCTAACTTGCAATACTTATCATAATTATCATGCTCCCACTAACATGATGATTATTAGCATAACACTTATGCTCCCACTAGCTTTGACATGTACTCAGAAATCAGCTGGACTTCTAGAAATCAATACTTCATTGACTTTCTTACCAAAGTTCAGATTTCTGACGCTAGATTGTTTTGATAAAGTTGTATCAAAATCATACACCTTCCCTTAGATAGCACACTTGTGAGTCTAAACAATTATGAAGAGGTATGCCGTAATCATAATGGTTAGACCTTTTTGCCACTTCTCACAAGTCCAGGTTAGTGTGCCGGTTAACCACACGCGCTCCACTAACGACTTTGAGAATGCAAATATCACAATTGCTATCTAGATAAAATCTACTTAGTGAAAGTGTTTCCTCACCATCATTTTCATGAATCGGAGAGAAACCTTATGACACTTAGATTTATATGGTGTATGTGTTCTTATCCATGTGAATTGTCAAAACCATAATCACAAGACAAAGATAATGACAAATCCAAACTCATATGGACCGAACTCAATCTTAACTTCTTGCCACCTGGCAGCTCAAGGGCCTGCCATTGCTTCCAAGTTGTTGTGCAACAAATTGAGAACTCTAAGAACTCATATGCAAAACCAACTTTAACTGGAATGGGCACAGAATATGTCAACACAATAGATTATAAACCTCAAATTGTGTGCTAGAGAAGAACTTTAGGTTTTATTCTTGATTAGTTCTTGAGACTTTCAAGACCTTTAAGACTCCCACTGTCCTCTTGACATATAAGACTCCCTTGTCAAACATCCAAGAGATAGTGCGGATTCTAATCAAGAAAAACACTTTACCCAATTGGCCTAAGTTGGTCTTTGTTTTATCCAAAACATCACAACTTACCAATTTCAAATGTACAAGAGTAGAAAACTTTTACTCTTACATTTGACAAGTGTTTTAAACCTTCTTTATGACATGTCACTCAAATGACAATCTTGGAGTATGACTCTAAGACTTGTATTGGAACGAAGTATGACTCATCTTCTTGATTTAACCATTTCAACAATTCAAGTTCCTCTTCTTAGTCATAAGAATGCACTAAGATTTCCTTAGAGAACTAATTGTGATATGGTTTCTTAATCATTAAGATGATCACAAAACTGATACTAAAGTACTCTCCCATCTTTTCAGATTTGAGAAACTTTTATCCTTCTGCCTTATTTGATTCTTCTTATCGATCTTTAGTGGTGGACTTAATCAGTGCACAAGAATGTGTACTCGATCCCTAAGTCCTTTACTTGACTCACACATCCATGTGAACAAGTAATTAGTCTTAATTTTCCAAAACTTGAAAGTTCTCATTCATCATGCTATACAACTTGCATGATTCCAAGTTCCGGTCCAATTGAAACTTGGGTGATGAGAATCTTTCCTTATTTGGTAAATCTAGACATTACCACAAATGAAAGAATCAATTTCATATTTCCACTCTTGCTCTTAATGGAATCATATAAGCAACAATTTTTCCTCAAAAGCCATTGTAAGGATATTTTAAAATAAATAAAATCAAAAATTTTCTTTTATTTTAAAACTTTGCGGAAAAACTTATCCTTACAATCCATATGAAAACTTGTTGTTATCTATTCCTTAAGCAATATCTCATAACTCCTAAGAAGTAGCTCAAGAATCCGATCTTCAAACTACGCGATACATCTACGCCATCAGATTCAGCATATTCTTTCTTTAAGTTTCTTCACTTTTCTTTCATTCTTAAAACATCACCATGTGACCCAGTCACATCATGTATCAAGAATCTCAGAATAGAAACTTAACAGAGTTAGATAGTGGACTTTACCTGAAGTAGAGTCAAACTTATTGACTTTAACATCCTTAGGTAAATTTTGGCAGCTTCGCAACCAATGCCCCTTTCTTTGGCAATATAAACATGTGGACCCTTTGATAAAGACACACAGGACTATCACAGACTTAGCTTTTCTCTTTACCATTTGGTCAACCGAATTGACTATGGCCGATCCCTTTCCATTGGGAAGAGAATGCTTTACTGGATTTCCTGTGTCACTATTGTCAATGTCCATCAAGTATTAAGGAAGTTGATCTTAACAAATAGATAAGATCATTAAGGGTCTTGTCATAGTCTGTTTCATAGGTGTCCCAAAGGAACTCACTATGTGACTTAGAAAGTGATTGAACCACCAACTTTCTCAAGACTTTGACACCCAACTCTCCCGGCTTGTCAATATGTGACTACATCTCCAAGATGTGCTCACACCTAGACCTTGCCTTGCCAATAGGGCTTGAGTGACCTTAAACTTTTCAAGAACTTGTGGGTTAGGGAGAATAATTGGAGGAGGAGAAAGAAGTATGATATCCATGGGACGTCATCTTCATTAGGAAACCTTGTTTCAAGAGATTTGGGAAGATCATAAGTGTCTAAACCAGACATCTTTTGGGAGATATTCAAGATAGTTGATCTTAAGTCCTTAATATGACACCCAATATGAAATATTAAGGCTAGGACCCAACAAACTATTTTATAACTTAGAAGAGGTATGCCGTAATCCAAGCTATAAAATATTTGAAGGTAGGTGAATGACGATTCACCAATTTCCACCAAGATAAACGAAATGTATTATTAGGTTTTAATTGGTTTTGAAACTCCTAGATCTTTGAGATTCATTGAACTTTTCAAAGGCATGTTTCAATCTCGAGTGTGCCCTTCAGGTTTTGTGACTGGGATGCCGAGGATCACAAAACAAGGTGTGAAGTAACCATGCAAATCACTTGGTACCCTTAATAATTACCCCTCAATCGATGTGCCGGTTAACCACACACGCTCCATCGATACTATGATAAATATTAAGTCACCCTTTACCTACCTTGTTAAGTCCAAGTTAGTGTGCCGGTTAACCACACACGCTCCACTAACGACTTAGACAAAGTGTAAAGTGTAATTTCATGGATTAGCACCTTATTCACATTTTTCCTAAGTAACTAAGATTGGGTATTATTAAGAGTTTAGTTACTTAGTATTTTTCATTAATACTTTTAATGAAGGGAGAATCCTAGTCCTGTCAAACCCGTTCGGCTAACGACCCTCCACCAGTCAAGCAAGCGGTGGGTGAGAGTGGACACCCATTAAGTTGCCATTTTATAGGCAACAACCTTATACCCACCTTATAGACCGGCTTCGTGAATGAGGCGTACTAGCGGTAAGACTGACTTTACTCTTATACATATATATATTATTAACTTATAATATTATAAAGTATAAGGGTTGAATTTTAACTTTTAAAATTCTAAGGGCTAACTTGGAATTAAAGTATTCATAAGTGAAAACTTTACAAATTCCAAAACTTGAGGGCAAGTTTTGAAACTATTCAAAACTAATTAATTCCATAACTTATGTGTTTAAAGTAGTTTTAATCCAAAAACTCTTCAAGTTCCATAACTTGAGGACAAGTTATGGAAGACTTTAAACTAATAAAAAAATTAACTTTTCTTTATTTTATAACTTATGGAATTAATCAAGGTTACACCTTTTTTTTTATTTTTTTTTATTTTATTAAATGAAGAGACTCTTGGTCCTCCATAACTTGAGGACAAGTTAGGGAGTCATAAAACCTTTTAATTAGAACTAGACTCTTCATTTTTGTAACCTTTGCCAATTTTTATGAGTTTTATGATTCTTAAATGTGACTTTTCATATAACTTGAGGACAAGTTACAAAAACACATTTTAGAATCAATTCTTAGATTAATTTGGATTAAAACCAACTATCACATAATTTTCATCATTAATCTAAATTCACTCATAAAACAAGATAACACAAAAAACTTTTGGTGATCCATAACTTATTCTTAAGTTATGTAATCCTTTAAAACATTAACACCAAATTTTGTAACTCCAAAAAAACTTTGAATCAATTTTTTTTTTTTAAAACCTTTTCATATCCATAACTTATGGAGGTTTCAAAAAATAAAACTCTTTAGATCAAACTTTTAAAACTAATAAAATAATCATATTATTTTATGTTTTATTAAATTTTGACCTAATTCAACTCATGAAGCAAATTATTCAAATTTTACAAATAATTAGTTTTTCACAAGAACAAGTAATTATCTTAAAATTTGACGAACTTCATGTTTTTTTTCTTTTTTTTTTTTCAACTTTGAAAATAAAATATTTGCATCAATATAACAGAAAACAACCCGTGGCTCTGATACCACTGTTGGGTTTTGAGCATTCTAACACTCCTAAGTGTACATGCAACCCTAAATACCTTGGATCTATGTTTTCTCTATTATACATGCAAATAAGAACTTCCAAGGTATTATCCTAATCTAGCATATAAAACGATGAATATAGTAGGATAGAATACATACCTTTTGGTGTAGAAAGTCTTCATTAAGCTTGAGTGCCTAGTGCCCCAAGTGTGACACCTCAAATGGAATCACAATCATCAAAACACTTAGAATAACTTGAGAGAATTCTACATTCTTCAAAATCGGCTAGCCCTTTCTTCACTATCTCTAGTGGCCAATTTTTCCTCAATAATAAGATGCTTATATAGTTACACAATTAGGGTAAACTCTTAATTGTCATGGCTTTCCATTTCCTTGGATCCATGGGTACAAATACACCATGGAGCATCCATGGACCATCCTATGGGTTTTAGCCCAACTTGATTATCCATTAGCCCACTATACAAGTATGGATGATTTACACAATCAACCCATATATTTAATTAGTCTTCTTTTGATCACTTAATTAATCCTAGATTAATTCTTGATCAATACTAATTAAATAATCTTATTATTCTTATTATTAATATACTAGAACTTATAATATATTAATAACCATAAGTGTCTTATTTCTCTCATTCAAGTGCATGATGGTATGCAACCCAAATGGACCATGCCGGGTCGGGTCAAGTCTTACCAAATATAGTTATGGACTTAGACATTAATCCAACACAACGTACTCCTATGCATGTGCGAAGCGGTGATGTTCCCGATATACGCTGGGTATACCCATGCATACGCAGGGCGTACGCAAGCTAGGGGCAAACCATAATTTTTACGGTTTACACCCTATTTTAGCTCATTAAGCCCCCTAAGTTCTTCACATTATCAAACCTCATTGCCCTTTTGAGCTACTCTCAAAACCCTATCCATCTTAAGAGTATTCTTGAGCTTACAAAGAGTTTTTCGTTGTTCTTTTGTGATCTTGAAGAAGAAGAAGTCTTGAGGAGAAGCATTAGACAGGAAGGACCTTGTAGATCCAAAGGTTGTTCATCATTTCTGGCTCATTGGAGGTATAAAGTATGAATCTTATTCATCCTAAGTCTAGATCTAAGTTTAGGAAAGAACTTAGCATATTTGGTCCCTTAACTTTGGTCTTATGGAGTATGGACTACTCCAGACCATTTGAGTTGTCCTTTTGGGCCCTTAGGGTGCATGAAGTCATAAAAATCAGATCTTGGAGGTTAGAACTCAACCATGCATGATTGGGTGACCACATAAGGGAGATAGAAGGCATAATCCATGGTTTGATTCCCATTAAATCATGCAAAAGCATAAAGTTTGAAACTTTATGGCTTAATACACTTTAATAAAATTGCATATGAATTTGGACGTTAAAAGCTTAATGGGTTAAGACATTTTGAGTAGTATGGTAGTCTGACCACTACGTTGGGTGTACTGAGCGTACTCGGCCAACACCCCGATTGTGGATCATCAACGTATGTTGGGAATATGAACCAAGTACAAAGCGCATATGTCCATTTGTGAGGCTTTGGAGTTTTGGGCTCATGACTAGATGGGCTTGTTGCCTTGATTGATTTGGCGCCTTAGGTCTCTTGGTGGTATCATGTCATTTGTGGGTGTTTGTGTATCATGGAGTTCTTGGGCCCATTTTGGGCATTATGTCCTTTTTAGTTGGACTTGGAATGCCTTTTGGGCTAGTTTGTATTTGGGCCTTGGTGGAGTAGGCCCAATAAGGCAAGGATTAAGCAACCTTTTTCCCTTAAAGTTAGGATTTAGGTATTGAACTCATGGTTTGGATTATTGACTTAATTTCTAATTAGGGGTTCTTTACTTGTGATTAGTAAGAGGATCTCATGAGTCAGTAGCCAAAGTGTGATTTGATATCTTTAGTATAAGGTGAGTTTCCTTCACTATGTCTGTGGGTCGAAGGCACCAAAGCCAAACCACTAGATTATGTTTATAGTATGATGATGATTGACTTTATGACAATTACATGTTATGCTTGTATCTAATCGATGTCTCTATGAATCTTATTGTTATGATTCTATGTCTTTGTTGTTGGGGTGATATAGACTCAATACTATTTGAAAGATATCGAAAGGGGTGAAGTAGATGCAATACTGGTTGAAAGATATCGAAGGGGGTGAAAGAGACCCAATACCGGTTGAAAGATACTAAAGGGGGTGATATCAACCCAATATGTTTTTGACTAGTATACAAGTATGATATAGGGTATTTTGAGGGAACTCACTAAGATTTGCGCTTATGGTTTTCAGATTATGTTTCAGGTCCTTCTAACTCGAAAAGGAAGGGTCTACCCTGATCGCACTACATCCACCTACATTTTCCGCATCATGTGATTTTGGGATTTTCTACTCTGATAATATTTTTATACTCTCAACAGTTTTGATGTGATTATCGTATGATCGGAATGAATTTTAAAATAAAAATTTTATCTGAACTTTTTGGGATGCTACATTATTTATGCATAATTGTTTTGTACAAAAATTTTTGTAACTTATACCTCATAAATTTCAAGAGATGACTAATATGGTTTATGATAATATATATATATATATATATATATATATATATATATATATATATATATATATATATATATATATATATATATATATATATATATATATATTACCATAAGAGCAATTTTTAAAAATAATTATTACAAATATTTAAAATGATCCAAATAGCCACTAACTTCCGTTGTTAAACATCACTGGAAATCTGGTTCACTATATTTTTTGTGAAAAAACTACATTGTTTTGTTATGTTTGACTGTGAAAACGTGGCATTGACAAAAAATTTCTATTGATTTTCGCAACTTTAACTTACGAAAATCTAGTTTATTTTTTTTTTTGTAAATTTAAGCCTCCGTATTTGATTGAGGGAAGGAAATATCTTTTTAGGTCTAAATTTGGCTCCTCGGTAAAAGATATGAAAAAATACTCTACTTTCATTCATTTTAAAAAATATGAAAAAAAATTCTAGGAAAAGATGTATCTGAAATCTATTTGTGGGGAATTTTTTAATCATTTTATTTTATGTAAAAAAGGGTATCCATGGAATATTACACTACAAATGTGAAGAAGGATATACATGGACATATTACACTCCAAATTTGAAGGTCATAAAGTCATACTTTGTATGCTCCAAAGTAGGACGGTTTTGATTTTAATTTTCCAAAGAAAACTGAAACATATAACATTACATATAAAAATACACGTACACTAAAGATATGTCTATACTTAAGTTATATCAATGAATAATTTAACGCGACCAGTTGTCCTTCATATAAAATCAAAACTAATCAAACATTTATTACTACGAGTGAATCAAATAATAGAAACAAAAATTTTAATAATATTTGTGATGGTTCATGATGATGGTTTAAAAGAAAAACACAAACTAAAACAAAGAAAACAATTAATAATAGAAATGATAATTTTAATAATATTTGTGATGGTTTATGATGATGGTTTAAAGAAAGACACAAATTAAAACAAAGAAAGCAATTAATAAGAAGAATGTCATAATCTTGCCTTGGATATATAACACATGTTTTCCAGAATGGGTCAACTAAAGAATTTTTATGGGTCAAAGATATGGTTTTTAGAGAAAACCACATCCCATGGCATAGTGGGTTCATGACCCCGACATGGCATAACAAGTTAATGAAAACGCATCTGGCTCATTTTCCATGGTGTGGCAAAGTGTTGACCATGGCATTCCAGCTGCTGCACTTTAAGCACATGTTTTATAAGGTTTCGTCCATAATTAAAGGCCTTATCTCTTGGTTTAAGGATTTTCCTTTACCTTACACCTCTCCATTTTGAAACCCTAGCCCTTGCAAAAAACTAAGAGCTTGTATGCTTGATTTTGAGGTTGTTCTTCTTGATTTGGTGAAGCTTTTAATGAAAGGAACTCCTTCTCAGTGCATGGAAGCATAGTGAAAGAATAGATCCATCATTGACCTTGTTCTTTTGAGATTCATGGTGTTGGTCATTATTGTTTGGTTTTGGTCCTATTCTTGGATGTTCATGGAGTTTGAGGATTTCTAGAGCTTAATATGAAATTCTTATGGTCATAGACATTTGTTAAGTAAGAAAATGGTATTAGTTTGGGCGGTGAAGTTTATAATTGTGGTTGTATTGTATTGTCATTCCCATGACGTGGCCAAGGATGACTTATGATGTGGGAATGTCCTGCATGTCGACTCTTTTGTATGGACATGCCTACGACGTGGTAAAAAGGTCTCCACATCACTGTTACAGTTTTCTAGGTTGTTTGTTGACTTTTCTTGACCTTTAAACATTGAATTTTGAGTAGTTGCACTTGGTGTCAAACTTAGAGGAGTTGGGTTATTGATTGATGATTCATCCCTTTTGGTATTAGTTAGTTTCATGGGATTAAGCAGTGCAAGGTGTAAGAGTGTTGTTGTACTTTTCTGTACTTTTTTTGTTCTTCAGTTTAAGTGTGTTTCTCATTATGCCATGTATCCCATTGTATATCCTTTGCATGAAAGGATAGAGGTACTACTAGAGTACAAGTATGCTAGTTAACTAGGTTAACGCCTTGTTATGCTTGTGTAAGATACGACACTTGGTGACATGGTATGCTAAACTGATTAAATATTGTATGAGGATTATATTATACTTTTTGGTGTCATGATTTGTTAGAGTAATGATATGTCACACCCCCGAACCGGAATGGCAGAAACGTCTGGGGGCGGGTGACTTCATCTTGTAATATCATAACAATGTATATAAATGAAACATAGCCATCATCATCATCATACATTCAAGAAAACAACATACATGGTTTATAGTATTTCGTTTTTTCATAAATATTACATATCAAAATAACAAATGCATTTTGAAACCAAAATACAACACTCATTCAAATCCATAGTTGTAAAGAACCGGCTCACTGTGTTCCTGAGAATAGAAGTTGTTTGAAAAGCGTCAACATATAAAATATTGGTGAGTTCATAAGCATGTTTTTATGAAAAACTTTGTAGTAGTTCGTAAATCTCCAGAAAATCCAATATTTTCTTGTAAAAATAGTTTATGAGTCTTGTTTCAACTCATGTATAATTGCGTGTGTACTCTTTGTTTGACCAGTTTGAAAATGTATAGTGAGTGACTCCCAGAAAACCCTGTATTTTCTATATTGTTAGAAATTGTGGCCTTAAACCCTAAGACCGAAGTGACGTGGCTAGTTACAAAATAGTCGACACATTGTTTGTACTTTGTACAAATTAGTGATATGTATATTCGACATAAATTTTATAATAGTATTGTTATTCTCTACATGAGTCGTTATAACCATACTAATATGACAGAGTGCCTATCTTGACGTTCTTTAGGCGTCGGTTATTTGTCACCCTAGACTGGCCGGTCTAGCTGTAGCGAACAACTCGAGTGTGGGGTGTCAACCCCGTATAGATCTATACACAAACTCCCGTTCTCCATCCCGGAGACTTTGGTTATAACTACAAGACTTATGTTGTATACTAAGTAGGTACTAGTGAAGGAATGTCTCACAAGAGTCTTAATGAAATTTACGCAAACATTTAGTTTCATTATTTATCGTTATAAATAATTTTACTAGTGTATATTTTGACTACAATCCATATGTGATAAAATATAATCGTTTTTACTGAGGTGTCAAAACATCATATTATTACTATTATTGTCACTATTGGCCCAATTAACACATAATTTGTCATCTAAAGCCCAATAAAAATAGAATTGCCGTATAGGGCCCAATTTTACCCAAATTATTATAAGAGGCCCATTTTTTTTGAAAATATTCATTTAAGGACCACTTTTACAAAAGTATTCAAAAATGGCCCAAGTTTACTATAAAGGCCCATTTTCGGCCCATTTTACTAAAATGGTCAAAAATGGCCTAGGTTTAATAAATAACCCATTTTCGGCCCTTTTATATTAAAATGTTCAATAAAGGCCTGATTTTATCAAAATTTTCAAAAATGATCCATTTTTACTAAAAAGACCCATTTTCGTACCATTTTACTTTAATGTCCAAAAATGGTCCTTGGCTGTTTTTATGGCCGAGAACTTATGAAAAATTCTATATTTTATCATGCATCAACTAAAATATTTTACATGTAGAATCTAGTTTTTCATTTTTAACAACATGGTAAGTTAACTAAGTCCAACAACTTGAGATTCAACCAGAAATCTCGAGTTCATGGACTTTTTGCATGGATTTCACAACGTTTAACACACATATCATACAACACATTCACATACAAGAAAATATACAAAGATTTACACAAGACTTTGACTTGTATCCTCCCCCAAAGAAAAAAGAAAAGCTTGAAAATAGGGGTATGAAGCTCACCTTAGGGCTTGATTGGTTTTGAAGAGGAAAATGAAGGTGGTTTTCGGTGTTCTCCTTTAGAATGATTTTCGAAACCAAGATGGTTCTAGGAGCATAAACACGAAAAGGAGGTGGTTATGAGGAATAATCTTAGAAAAATATGAAATAAAACAACTTGAGTCTGAAGTAAACTTACTAAGTTATGACCTTTGATGAGAAACTCCTGAACCAAACACTCACACTCACGATTTCTAGAGAAAGAAGGAGGAAAGTTCTTTTTAGTTTTAAAGAGAGACGAGAGGATTTTGTTGTTGAAATGAACAAATGTAGAGGGGTAAAAGGGGGGGTTTTCCGATGGGGGTAGAAGAGAGGAGAGATGATCTAACCTTGATACATGTTGGACACCTCCTAGATGCATGAAGGATACAAGCATGGATATTCTCCATGCAAAGATAAGGTGTCACACAAAGTCAACCCTCCTTGCATTTGTTTCTTTTTTTATATATAATAGGGCCGATTAAATTTTGGAGAGGGAAGAAAAGTAAGATTTTGGGCTTGGATTGGAAAGTGTAGCCAAAAACTCCTTAAGCCTAATAAAGGTTTGTAGTTGGCTCGAGTTTAGGCTTGGATCGACCAAAGAATGGTTTTCGGTCCAATACTAGGCCCAAAGAAGTGTATTAAGCCCAATAAGGATTTTTGGTTTAGGTGAGAAAGCCCAAATCCCAATAAAGATTTTCGACCCAATAGGTCCCATTAGGAGGTTTAATAATAAAATATAGCCCATTTAAACCTAAGGAAATTTTTTCACGACCCAATAAGGCCCAATATGGGTTTTATGGCCCAAAATAGTATTAAATAAGGATTTTTGGCCCAACTATGGCCCAAAGGTCGGTTTTTGGCCTAAAAGAACCAATTTGAGAGTTTATCGGCCTATTAGGGCCTAATATGAAAGTTTTGGTCCATTAAGATGTTTGGACCGAGAAAGCTTGGTTTAAGGCCCAAAGTTGAAAAAATATAGCTTATTGGGTTATATTTTGGGCTAACACGAGGAAGTTTTGACTAGAAACACAAATTTTGGATGTATAAATTTGTATTGTATTGAAATTAACTTATACTACACATAGTGTTACATAGTTACACCATAGATCTATCTTGCACATGGATAGGAAACCTAGCCCTACAATGCTAGTTGTGACATGATAGCATTAGTTGTTCATTAAATGTTTACCCTAAGGGATTGTATGCAATCAAGTTGGATAGCCTAACAACTCTTGGTCTAATGCTCGACAACATGGTTCATGTTTAATATACTGCTTTTGGGTGGACCATCTGTTTAAATGTCTATATGATTTCGACTATGTATCTTTTTAGCATTGTATGGAAGACTAGGATTTGGCCCCTAAAAATAGAATGAAAGACCAAGATGTAAATCTTGGAAGTGGAGTTTTGGCGTGGCCTGTGTATTCCGTGGGTGGGGCCTGTTAAGTATGGTTGGGCAGTTGGTGGTTGTCGAGGCCAACAAAATTAATGACCCTAAATCTTTTACACTAAAATAGTGTATAGTGGTAAAGGGATCGAATCCACGGAGATTGGTTCAATTTTATAACTCTATGAAAAATCCATTTGTAAAAATACTTGTAAAATAACAATAAATTTAAAATCGGGGGGGGGGGGGGGGGGGGGTTGGTCTTTTGAAATACTTGAAATAAACTAGAATTAAACTCAGATGTAAATAAACTATTTCAACAAAAATAAGAGTTTGATGTAAAATCATTAAGAGAATGATAGTTGACTTAAGGTTTCCTCCCTTTGACTTTTGATGAACATATCATTACAATCCAATGGTGCAATACTTGATTTAAATCCTTAATTTCACTATAGTAATCCAAGAAGTTTGAGATTACCTAGACTTTTCTTAGTTGATAAAATGGTTAAAGAAACTCATAACAATTTCCTTTGTCAAAGTCACAATTTCCATTATGCATGTAATTAGTGAAAGTCAACTAGCATTAAGAACCAAAAAGTCACCATATCCAAGAGGAGTCAAATGTTGTCACACCCCCAAACCAGAACGGCGGAAACGCTCGGGGGCAGATGACTTCATGTGGTAACGTAACAAATGAATACATAGTAAAGAAAGCAATACAACCATCATATATATAATTGAAAGTTTACATTTGTCAAAAGTTACATGTTCAAAACCAATTACAATATGATGTCAAAAGTACGAGATTAAACTGGCGCCGCAGCATCCCTTCATCAAAAGCATAATGATACCTGAAATTACTGATTTCCTGGGACATACAAGTAATTTTGAAAGAGTAGATCAGCATTTAAGCTGGTGAGTTTCATAAGTATTTAAATGACAATGTTTGTATGAAATGAAATGTTTTATCTTTGTTTGTTTGTGTTTAGAAAATCCTATATTTTCTACTAGTATAAAAGTAGCCTTCACTCAAGACCAATGTTTGTTTCTAAAAATGTATGTAAGTGTAAAATAACCAATGTGTTTTGAAAACCTTGTAAATCAATGCATTTTTAATACCCCATGTGAGTTTTATAACCATACTATTGACTCGGAATGCCTATACACAACGTTCTTCAGGCGTTGGAATGTTATGACGTTTGTCACCCCAAACGGTGGACTGCAGCTAACAGTCAGGGTGCGGGTTGTCAAGCCTGTATAGAACTATACACAAACACCATGCTCCCCCTCCAAGGGATTCTGGTATATAATACAGGACTTGAAATGTGTACTCGAACGTACGTGAAGTTAGTGTCTCACAAAACCGTGGTATAAAAACATATCTACTTGTTAAAATGTTACGTTTGTTCTTGTATACGAAAGTAAACTTCTTGAAATTCATGTTTCTAGTACATAAGAGTTAGAAATTTGTTCGTAAAACTATACCTATTATAGTTTTCTAAAAGTGTGTCTAGTTTGTTTAGAAATACCTAGAAAAGGAATCATTTGTTTATGAAAGCATAGATTTTTGGTGTAGAGTCTAAGATAGACAAGAATAATCTAAGAAAAGTTTAGTTTATACATGCATTACAACAAATTTATATTTCAAAAGATAGAAAGCTATTTTAACATATGTTATATATAAGAAAGTTCCTTTAAAGTTTGTAAATCACATGCGATTTGGATATATATAAAAGCACATAAAATAATTGTTTATGTAACACACGATAATACTCGTGGGTTTTACTTGTAATCCCCCCTCCCCCCTTGAAAGCATATAAAAGAATTTATAGAATATTTAAAAGGTAAATTAAGGGGTATGACCTCACTTGAAAGTTTGAAGATAGCGAGATGGAAAACCGGGTAGAGTTTCGTCTCGGGGAACAAATTTTCTTCGGGATTCTCGGTAATCTCGGGAGTAAAATCGACCCTTGGGACTTGAGCAAAAAGACCAGAGCTTCGGGTTTGAACGGGCACGGAAAACGAGGCAAGATTGTGAGAGAAAGGAGAGAAATGAGCATTTTTCTCGGAAGCCCTCGCATTCTATTTATAGGAAGGCTGAACCGCCTCTGTACGCGGGGCGTACGCTCGTACGCAGCGCGTACGCGTACGTCATGCATGACCGAAGCCTCGACTGCCTCGGCTTCGGATGGGACAGATCGGTGGGGAGGCAGGTCGGATGGGACGGCAGGTCGGACGGGACAGCGGGTCGGACGGGTCGGTCAGACGGGCGGGTCGGACGGGTCGGAAGCCTTGGATAGGGCGACGTGGACGATCAGAGGCCAAGTCTCTCGGGTACGCAGGGCGTACAGGGTTACGCAGCGCGTACCTCGGATGAGGACGCTGACTCCTCTTCGAATAAGGTCCGAATTTTGAATTAAATAAATATATAATTTATTTAATAAACTTCAAAAATTCATATCTTCTTCATACGAACTCCGTTTTCGATGGTCTTTATATCCACGCGTAGGTGAGACTACGCTCTACAACTTTCGTTTAGACTCCATCGGCAAGTTCTGAAATTATTTTTTTATTATTTATATTAAACTCATCGTGTTTAAGGAATTTCTTTGAAAATTCATAACTTCTTTATCTGATGTCGGTTTTTGCCAGACTTTTTACCGCTGAAATACCATTGTCGAGACCTTCGATTTTCGTTTAGGTCATTCCGGCCAAAAGTCGCTCGATCTCCGATTCGAGTTTTTAGCTGTCTGTTGCTAAGCTGAACTTGGAGAAATCATAACTTCGATATATGAAGTCGGATTTGGGCGTTCTTTTTACGTACGATCATGGTTTAAAGACATTTTAAACATAGAAGGAATTTAAATAGAACTATTTGTTCATTTTGTTATGAAAGTAAATTTTATTACTCAAAAGTGGTTACAATACTTGACCCATTTAGGTCATTACAAGGAGTTGAAATATCGGGTTGTCACATCATCCCCCCGTTAGAGAGAATTTCGTCCCGAAATTTAAAGTAGTAAAGATGCTAGTGAACATGAAAGAGATGAGGGTACTTTTGTTTCATCTGATCTTCGCGTTCCCATGTGAATTCGAGTCCCCGCTTGGCGTTCTAGCGAACCTTCACGATGGGTATGCGACTTTGTTTTGTTTGTTTGACCTCTCGGTCCATGATTTCTACTGGTTCTTCCACAAAGTTGAGGCTCTCGTTGATCTCGATCTCGTCGAGTGGAATAACAAGAGTCTCGTCGGACAGACACTTTTTCAAGTTTGAGACGTGGAAGGTTGGATGGATGTTACTAAGTTCGCGCGGTAGGTTAAGCTTGTAAGCCATAGGGCCGATTCTGGCAAGAATCTCGAAAGGCCCTATGTATCTTGGATTTAGTTTCCCCTGCTTTCCAAAGCGTATTAAACCCTTCCACAGTGAGACTTTTAATAAGACGTGGTCTCCTACCTGGAATTCCAAAGGTTTCCTCCTTTGGTCAGCGTAGCTTTTCTGTCGGTCTCTAGAGGCTTTCAATCGTTCACGAATCTGAATGATCTTCTCTGTCGTTTCTCGTATGATTTCTGGACCGGTGAGAGTGCTTTCAGGAACTCTTCCTCTAGCTAACTGGGTATCGCCAACTTCAGTCCAGCACAGAGGGGATCTGCACTTTCGACCATAGAGGGCTTCAAACGGAGCAACCTTTATGCTTGTATGATAACTATTGTTGTATGAAAATTCGACAAGGGGTAAATGGACATCCCATGCCTTTCCAAAGTCAATCACACAGGCTCTCAGCATATCTTCTAAAGTTTGTATCGTTCTCTCACTTTGCCCGTCTGTTTGTGGGTGGTAGGTTGTACTCATTTCTAGCCTAGTCCCCAGGGAACTTTGTAGTGACTGCCAGAATCTTGAAGTGAATCTACTATCTCGATCGGAGATAATGGATATCGGAACGCCATGCAGTCGCACTACTTCCCTTAAGTAAGTTCTTGTAAGCTTCTCCATTTTGTCAGTCTCCTTGATGGGTAGGAAATGCGCGGATTTGGTCAATCTGTCGACAATGAACCATATGGTATCGAGTCCACTTGTCGTCTTGGGTAACTTGGTTATGAAGTCCATAGTAATCCGCTCCTATTTCCATTCTGGTATCTCTGGTTGTTGTAGTAATCCTGACGGTTTCTGATACTCGACCTTAACCTTAGTGCAAGTAAGACATTTACTCACGAAGGTAGCAATTTCTGCTTTCATGTTAGGCCACCAGTACAGTTTCTTAAGATCCAGATACATTTTATCTGAACCCGGGTGAACGGAATACCTTGAGTTGTGAGCTTCGGTCATGACTACGTTTCTGAAACCACCATGTCTCGGGGTCCAGATTCGGTCCATGAGATAGTAGGCTCCGCCAGCCTTGACTTCTAGATTCTTTTCCATTCCTCGCAGGGATTCACCCTCCACATTTTCAGGTTGCAAAGCTTCCATTTGTGCCTCCTTAATTTGTGTGGATAAGTGGGAATGGATAGTCATGATCAGAGATTTGACCCTCCGACCAGTGTATTCCTTTCGACTGAGGGCGTCAGCTACTACGTTGGCCTTGCCAGGATGATAACGAAATTCGCATTCGTAGTCATTTAGTAACTCAACCCATCGTCGTTGTTGCATGTTGAGTTCCTTTTGATCGAAAATGTGTTGAAGGCTCTTGTGATCGGTGAAAATAGTACTCTTTGTTCCGTATAAGTAGTGCCTCCAGATCTTCAGAGCAAATACCACTGCTCCTAACTCGAGATCATGTGTCGTATAGTTCACTTCGTGTGTCTTAAGCTGTCGGGAGGCATAAGCGATAACCTTCCCTCTCTGCATAAGAACACAACCAAGTCCTTGATTCGACGCATCGCAATACACTACAAAGTCTTCTATCCCTTCGGGGAGGGATAGTATCGGTGCGGTGCACAAGGCCTGTTTTAGCGTCTGGAATGCCTTCTCTTGTTTCGCTTCCCAGTCAAAGGCCACGCCTTTCTGGGTTAATGTAGTAAGAGGTTTCGCAATGCTAGAGAAGTTCTTTATGAATCTGCGATAGTAGCCAGCGAGACCTAGAAATTGACGAATTTCTGTAGGTGTCTTTGGTGCCGACCAGTTCTCAATGGCCTTAATTTTGGAGGGGTCCACGTGTATACCTTTCTCGCTAACAACGTGGCCTAAAAATTCGACTCTTCGAATCCAAAATTCGCATTTAGAGAACTTCGCATAGAGTTTCTCCGTTCGCAGTGTTTCTAGGACTTTTTGTAGGTGCTGACTATGCTCTTCCTCACTTCGAGAGTAGATAAGTATATCATCGATAAAGACGATGACGAACTGATCCAATTAAGGGCGGCATACCCTATTCATTAGGTCCATAAATACTGCTGGTGCATTGGTTAATCCGAACGGCATCACTACAAATTCGTAGTGTCCATAACGAGTTCGGAAAGCTGTCTTTGGAATGTCCCCCTCTAGAACTCGTAATTGGTGATATCCGGATCGTAGATCTATTTTGGAGAAGTAGTTCGCCCCTTGAAGTTGATCGAATAGGTCGTCAATACGGGGTAGAGGATAGCGGTTCTTGACAGTAAGTTTGTTCAGCTCTCTGTAGTCGATGCACATACGGAACGATCCGTCTTTCTTCTTTATAAACAAGACCGGTGCTCCCCAAGGTGAGAAACTTGGTCTTATGAATCCTTTTCGAAGGAGTTCATTAAGTTGACTGGAAAGTTCCTGCATCTCTGCTGGTGCGAGATGATAAGGCGACTTCGCTACTGGGGTAGCTCCTGGAACTAAGTCGATTCTGAACTCGACTTGGCGTTGCGGTGGTAATCCTGGTAGTTCTTCTGGAAAGATATCGGGAAAGTCGCGTACTACCGAGATGCCTTTGATGTCCTTCAGTTCTTGACTTGTATCAATGATGTGCGCTAGGAATGCTCGACAATCCTTCCGCAAGCACTTTCGAGCTTGGATGCACGAAATGATGCGAAGGTTTGTACTAGATTTGTCGCCGAAGATAACTAATGTTTCGTTGTTAGGGAGATTAAGACGAACTGCTTTTTCAAAGCACATGATGTCGGCGCGAAGAAGACTCAACCAATCCATGCCGACTATGACGTCGAAACTTTTAATTTGGACCGGCATGAGATTGATTGGGAAAGAATGGCCATCTAAAGTTAACGTACAGCGCATGCATATGCAGTTAGTGTTTTCGGTTTTTCCATTGGCCATCTCTATAGTGAATGATTTTTCTAACTTGCTAGGTTTAGGTTTGAGTAAATGAATAAAATTTTGACTCACGAAGCTTCTCTCCGCTCCACTATCGAATAATATGCATGCATATGAATTATCGAGAAGGAACGTACCAGCAACTATAGTTGGGTCAGCTACAGCTTCGTCATGGCCTATTGCCAAAACTCGTCCCACACCGCTGGTGCCTGCTGCCTTAGGAAAGTTCCTCTTGTAGTGGCCCACCTCGCCACAACCGTAACAAGTCTGCCCTACACCCGCACTGGGAACTTGAGTGATCGGCCTTGCGGGGTCCTTGCAGAAACGGGTTGTGTGTCCCTTCCTGTTGCAGTTGGCGCATTGCATTTCCCGACAAGGTCCATGGTGGTGGTAATTGCATTTGGTGCACTTTGGGAGGTTACCTACATAAGGCTTTGTTGGGTAGGTATTTGTAGGAGCTGTAGTAGGTACAGTGGTAGCATTCACTGAAACCAGTTGTTTCTTTGCGGATTCCTGGGAAGACCCACCCTTCCCTTTATTCCACACTCTCTTCCTGCTATTGTTGTTGTTGTTGTTGTTGTTGTTTCCTTTCTGTGGTTCTGGTACAGAAGTGGCTGAGTTCTGATGACCTCCGTAGTCAATCAGAGATTGTGCCAGTTCCTTAGCACTTTCAAAGGTGTCAGGTTTGGAAGCTAACACGCTTGATCGAAGTTGGGGGGTCAGTCCCCAGATGTACGTTTCTATTTTCTTGCTCTCGGGAGCAATCATATCTGGACAAAGAATTGCCAGCTCGCAGAATTTGTTGGTATAAGTAGCGATGTCGGTACCAACCATTCCGAGAGTCCATAGCTCGTGTTCAAGCTTTTGAATCTCTCCCCGTGGGCAGTATTCTCTCATCATCATGGCTTTCAGGCTCTCCCAGCTTATGGAGTTTGCCACGATTAGGGTAAGTACTTTAACGTGGCCATTCCACCAAGTCAAAGCTTTATCAATAAAGGTGAAAGTTGCAAATTTGACTTTGTTGTGCTCGGGACAAGAGCAGATTTCAAAGACTGCCTCCGTCCTTTCAATCCACTGCCTCAGGGCCATCACACCACCAGTTCCATAAAATATCCGGGGCTTGGCATTAGTGAAGTCCTTATAGGTACATTCTCGAGGTGGTCCATGACTCTCGCCATGGTTGGATGGGTGTGTGCCAGATCCCGAGCCATTAGTACTCGAGTTATTGATCCGTGACATGGCAGCTGCCACCACTGCGGTGACTGCTGCTTGAAACATAACAACATCAAATTGAGGTGGTGGAGGTGGTGGTGGTACAGGTGTTTCCCCACCGTTGTTTCGCCTTGGGTTTCTACGCGCAGACATCCTTCAACTATAGGTTGAAAAGACAAGGATAAGAATTTCATAGAATAGAAAATGTATGTGTCTCATGAACTAAATCGCTATAGTTCAACAACAGATGATAGTATGAGTCTTAAAATAGAAGAATGAAAGTTATTTGTAAGACTGAAGGTATGAAACAAGTATTGGGTTTCTCAAAGACCATTCAAGGTTCGAACGAAATACTTAACATAGTAGTAATAGTGCCACTTATATTAATATAAAAGTTGTTACAACGATCATGAAAATTTGACCCCTATAAGGGTCTCCGATTACAAAGTTCGAGAAATTTAAAGACTTTTAGCCGATGTCCTAAGCTATAACAAAATTTGAGTCTTTGACAAGCACTACTTGCGACGTAGGTTGCGCTTGGAGCTTGACTCCGCATCTGATTGCTTCGACTCCATTAGACGCCTATCAAAAGCGGCTTGTTGTTCCCTCAGTTCAGCGAGGGCTGCAATCATTTGCGCTTGAAATGCTTCGGTTTGGAGTTGAGCATTGTCTTGTATCTTGTCCAGCCTACGGATGTCAGAAGTGTGAACCTGGACTTCCACATTGACATCCCGGAGTCGACTAGCTTGAACTCCAGATTGATAGGACTGATTGGCTAACTTACCCACCATTACCGGGAGTGCTCGATCAGCCGAACCTCCACCGCGGACATCATAGAAGTCCCGGCACATGCCGTAGGGAGGGCGTAGGTTTTGCTGTTGGCTCCAATGGTGGAGGTGACTTCCCCAGACGGGAGTCGGTCCTTGAAAGTTCCTTACGAAGACGGAAGGTTGAATGGGTGGTGGATCGATAACTTCCGGCTCTGAGTCGGTACCGGAGTCATCACCCACTTCTATGGGTTCCTCGTCCTCTTCGGGATCATCTTCGATCCATCCTCCATTGCCTTGGTTGGGAAAGTAGGGGTCGCCAGGGTGGTGAAATCCAGCCATTTGACTGTGATGGGATTAAAACAACTTTTAATCTATGAAGATCGATTAGATCTTGAACAAGTATATGAATAAGAAACAGCAAGAACGCAATAATAATAACAAACCAGAATGCAATATTAAGAACAAAACAGCTTAAATCAATCGTGTCGAATGATTAAATAAAATCCTTAGAAGAGCTCGATTAAGAACATCAACTGTAAAGGATTAGAAGATTACAAGAACGATTACAGGAAAATATAATACTCTTGATCAATCGCTATATCGATAATCTCTAGAATCTTAACCTAATATGCATGCAAGCATTAAACTTATATACAATACATAAAAGGCTCTCGGTTGGACAGGCCCAAACCGGAGAATACAAGGCTGATCAACGAGCCCAAAAGACGCAACATAAAAACTATCTACAGCCCAACAATCTCCCCCTTTGCGTCAATTTGGAGCGAGACCTTCACTTCTTGCTTGGGCCGGCGGCTGAAGCTGGTACCTTCTTCTTTACGGTGTTAAACAGACATTTGGTTATAGAAAGGATGGTCTGTCTAAACCGAACGTACCAATTGATCATATCATTGAAGTACTTAATATCATCAGCCGAATTGTCTTTACACTGCTTGATGATGAATAAGATGTGCTCCAAGCAAGTTGTAGTGTAAAGATGTTTGTCAGCTAAAGCGAAGAGACATTTCTGTCCTTCGGCTCTAGTGAACATCATAGAGTTTCGCCTCGGATCTATCTTGCCCATTTGCATTTGATTTAGATCACTGGCCGATCCCACAGGTTTGACTTTCGGTTTCTTCTTAAAAACTGTGGCGACCTCCTGATCCATTAGGGCCACCTCCATGATATAGCATGCCAGCATCCTTTTGACATGGTCTATGATGGGACCAAATTTAGATTCATTTGTCAGCAGGATATTGTACAAGACTATCCAATCATGAGGGTTCAGATTGGGCAGATCCGCCAGGGAGATGTTGTGTGCAGTTCTTGCAGATCCTCGGATGAGCTTGAACTTAACGTTTGTGAATCTCCCCACGGCATAAGGCTTCAGCACCCGAACACTGACGATCTTCTGGGCGCTCCATGTAAGGTATTGAGGGCGAGCGGCCTCCAGGTAGAAGTCAATGAGCTCCCTGTCAAGCTCATCGTTCGGATGCGGGACTTCGAAAATGTTAGAGAAGGCGTGGAAGATGAACGCCTTTCGAGTCAGCGGCATATCAAACTGCGAATCGACCGAGTTGTTGCAGTCGAATGATATCACCGGCTCGAGCCATAGTATGCTTGGAGTCTCTATGGCCTCTTTTATCATGCGATCCCTGGTCCAGGCAGGGAAGAGTAGCTTTCGGCTCTCAAGGAGATCGTGGGCTTCTTTTTGTTTACGTTCGGCTTCTTCAGCCTCACGTGCCACACGACTGACATCGTCGTCAGCATTGCGACTGTTCTTTCTTTTTAACATGTCCACAATTGTCTCCTTGTCTTCATATTCATCTTCATCTCCTCCCTCTGCAATGTTTTTGCCCTTGTTCTTCACACCCGAACCCGAGGCATGACCAGTTGGGGGTGGTTCGGTTGTGTGAGTTGCTTTTGGGGAAGGAGGTGGTTTCGATCCTTTCTTCTCATCTCCCCCTTGTTTCGGAATGGACACGAAACTGGGTAGGCCTTCAATTTTACTTAAGAGGTCCATGGCCGGAGAGAGTTTCTCAGCGAGGGTACGCCTCACTGAGTGGTTAAGGATGGGGTCGTGTGCTTCCAGGATGTTTGAGAGAGCGGCGTGGACATCCGAAACACACGTCTTTATGACCTCCCTCTCGGATCGAAGAGCTTCCAATTGTTGCTGAGAGTTGGAAAGCTACGTGCTCTTGACCTTAAGGGCGGTAGTCTTACTCGTCAGGACGTCCATCAGTGAATTTTCAGCCGCAAGATCCTCTTGTAGCTTTGCCAAGCGGGCATCGATGGAGGCACGAAGTGCCGAGTTGTCGTCGCTGAGGTTCTGTCTGAGGGTAGCGAACGAGGATAACTCCGTCTTTACAAACTGGGCCAATTGATGAACAACTGGTTCCAGAGTTGTTTTCGTGGCTTCGGCGCTTTCCTGCATAGACTGCAGCAGGATAGAAGCGTCATTGAATAGTTTATCGACTTTTTTCGGTCGCAGCCTCACAGGCTTGGGTGGAGGCGTCTATCGCGGCAGTAGCTGAGGCTACCGAATCTTGTTGAGCCCGTGAGAAGGCGTCAACGATCTTCTGAAGGGCAGCTTCAGACAAAGAGGACTGCTGGTTAGAAGAGGAGGCGAGAAGTTGATCAACCTTCTCGTTAAGCTCACGAAGATGCTTCCGTGTCACAGGAGCATCATCCTCCTCATCACTCTGAACTTGAAATGGACTAAAGTAGACCGAATCGAATTTCATGTGATCACCACTAAGGTATTGATCACCGCCATCGGAGGCGTCTTCTGGAGATTGAGGTGGTGGAGAAGCGGGGGGTGTGATGGGTTTGGTTGGTTCTGGTTGAGTGGGTGGGGGGTTTGTTTCGGGGGTGGTTGTGTATGGGTTTGAGGAGGTTCAGTTACTGTAGGGGTTTCGGTAACAGGTGGTGTTTCGGTTGAGGTGGTGAATATGGGTGGAGGTATAGGGATAGAGGTTGGGGGTATTGTGGGGTTTATGGTGGGAATGGAAATAGGTATTGTGGGTGGAGGGGAAGGAACTGGGGATTGATGAAGTTCCATCTCCGGGGTTGGGGACCGAGGGGGTGTGTTGCCTCGTTGAGGAGATTCGTCTCCTTGGGATCCCTCAGAGTCCGAACTCCCACCTTCGGATTCACTTGAGGAGGAGGGAATTACGAGCTTTCGCTTTTGTTGGGTCTTCCTCCTTTTCGGTTGTGGGGATGAAGCAGCCTTCGGTTGTTTGCGCTTCTTGGGAGAAGGTTTTGGGGCTTTGGATGGTTTCTTCCCCTTGTCTGCCTTCTTACCTCTGGCCACCGGTTTGTCGGCATCATGAATCGATCGCAGCATGTCCGGTGTCAGTTCCCTCGGACCAGATGGCCCTAACTCCTTGATCGCCCTGATCATACTGCTGTCTGAGGGCACACTTCCATACATAGTCTCCGGGATGGAGCCAATGAATGAGAATTTTGATGCATCCGAGACGATGATCTTCTTGGTATGGAACGTACCAATAGAAGACATCGATGCACCATCAGCAGTTGGGACATCAAACCTGTCCATGGCCCATCTTGTGATCAAGATCCAGAACCGGGCCAGCGACACCTCGGAGTGTCGAGAAGTAGAAGAGAGGCTCTGAAGCAGCTGTTGCCAGAGGACAAACCCATAATCCAGGTTTATCCCATTGTACACTCCGTACATAATAGAAAGGAAAAATACGACTTGCACCGTCAGATCCTGAGCTCCTCTCTGACAGTCCCTTGAAGAGAACTGTAAATAACCCATTCCACTAGGGCGGTAGGCAGGACTTCTTGAACCTGGTGACGGAGGTGAGGACTTCCGTGTAGCCCATGTTGTAGAACATGCTGTAGAACATTCCAACCGGAATCGTGTCCGGGTTAACACGCGATGGGTCTGCGGCAAACCCTAACAAAGTGCAGAAACGGGGGCGAGAAATTGAAGTCTTGTGATCTCCCACTTCAAAGAATACCCGGTCGACGCCCTTGTCGTAGTAGGCCGTCGCATAGACCTGAGATAGAGCCACCAGTGGCACCGTTTCAATTCTGGACAATGTCGGAGCAAGCTGGGAGTACTTGAGGAATTCGATGACCGGCGACATGTATGGATCATACGCCAGTGGATTCAGATCGATGACTAGGCATTGCTGGGGTCTGATGGGAAGAATATGAGACGTGGCATGAACAGATGAAGATTCAGCCATTGTTGCAGGTGTGGAGAAGAAGAAGAACGGTAGAGTATTTTGGGAGTATTTTTGCTTTGGGAATTATGGGGGCAGTAAAGAGGTAAAAGGTGGTGTTGATGGGTTTTTATAGTGGGAGAGGAGAGAGAAAAATCGTTTCAAATCTCTTATGGAAATATGAAACGGGTTTTTGAGTGACTGATTGGTGACAGTTGGGGCGTGCGATGATCACGTAGGAGAGAGAATGTCAGAGTCCTAGGATTACGCCGCCCAATAAGCGCCGGTTCAGAGAAAGGAACCGTTTCCATTTCCACACGCGCCTGTAACTCCAGAGGTATGACGCTTCGATATTGCACACGCGTCCTCAGATGTCAGAAAAAGCGCGGCCGTTTCAAATTCACGCGCCCTCCTTTTTTTCCGTCGTTTGAATTTCTATCCATTTAACTCCCGCCGAGTCAGCAACATTTTGTCTTTTCCCCTTTTTAAACAGTTGTTTTCAATTAATGACCCACGTGGCTAATTTTTGGCCACAACTTCATTAGTAATCCTTCAGTAATAAGCCAGCCTGTAAAATAATTAGTAACGGAATTTTTGAAAATCTAGGATTTTCGTGCAAAGAGTGTAAAAGATAAAGAAATAAAGCAACGCTTTTTAGGATAATCTGTGATGTCAATTATGACACGAAACTGATGATCCCGGGCACGAATCTCTTCCTTCAAGGTCAAGAGAGTCCTCAAAGTGTTAGTGTGGAATCCCGTTGAATGACGATCAAATATTTATTAAGAAATGTTGAAAGGCTTCTTTTAATTAGGCTAATTAAGGGTAGTTTTGCTTTGATTCAACAATTCAAATCTTGATATAAGAACGAATGTGAACAAAGTACTTGTGAGACCGGTGTAGTCTGTTGAACAAGTAGGTTGGAGTTGATTTTGTAGTGGCTTGGATTAATATGAAATCTCAAATAAAAAATTTTAAAAACTGGATCCCTTGGGAAGAAATGTTATGGTGTGTAACAATTTCATTGGGATCACGCAAAAGAAAATTTGAGATTCCATGAAGGTACATTCGTCAATTCAGTGGTGAAAACTTGATCAAGTTAATTGGTCACCGTCAATTCGTTGGTGTTGAATTTTGGGTTTCACTTAGCTCGTAGTGGCACGAAACTAAGATTATAAACACAGATGTTGTGTAACCATAAACCTCAGTGGTAGTTTCTGAGAGTCTCAAGGGTTACAGGGATGAAACGAATGTAATGGAGAAGTGTAGTGGGGATGGTGAAAGAAAACATAGTACCTCTGCTGCGAAAGTAAGGACCAAGCAGGAGACTCTTAACTCATGTGAGAAGAGTGTGAGGTAGCTCACGATTAGAATAAATAAGTTAGCCTTATTGGGAAGACAAGGTTTGTGTATACCAGGTCATGAAGGCAATTATTCAAAATCTTATAAGACTTGGGACACATACAGCAGCATGCTTCTAGGGACACTTAAGTAATTTATCAAATATATCCCCATGAACAAACGAGCACAAAAAGAAAATTTAAATAAAATATTTTTGGAGTTTTTGAAATTTATATAAAAAAAAATAATAAAAATAAGACCTAAAAAAAATTATAAAAGAGTTAAAAAAAATACAATTAAAAAGAAACTTGGAAAAAGATTGAAAAACCGAACCCGAACGTTCGGTTGGTTTCGGTTGGGAAAAAGTTGAAAAACCGAACCCGAGCGTTCGGTTGGTTTCGGTTCAGGAAAATTTTGAAAAACCGAACCCGAACCTTCGGTTGGTTTCGGTTCCACAAAATTTTGAAAAACCGAACCCGAACCTTCGGTTGATTCCGGTTTTGGAAAATTTTGAGAAACTAAGAAATTTAGATAAAAAAAATAAATAAATACTTTTAACATAGAGAAAACCAAAATAGTACAAGAAATATACAACATAGAAAGACTACCTTTGAGGTGATGAGCGAGTCAGATGATTGAACCGAACCCGAACGTTCGGTTGGTTTCGCTTCTTACGGTTGAGATTGAGAGGTAGTGTGAGGTACTGACTCTGATTCCATCATTCCTAGCCCTTGCAATATTTTATTAAATGATGCTTTTGGAAGAGCTTTGGTAAAGACGTCAGCCAGTTGATCAGTGGTTCTTACGAAGTGAACTTCGACATTTCCATCTTCCACATGATCTTTGATGAAGTGATACCTCAGTGCTACGTGTTTGGTTTTAGAGTGTTGCACAGGGTTATGACAGATCCTAATTGCACTTTCAGAGTCACAATATAGTGGGATCTTCTTCATATTGAGTCCATAGTCTCGAAGTTGACTCTGGATCCAAATCACTTGTGATGTGCAGGATGCAGCGGCGATGTATTCCGCTTCGGCAGTAGACAACGACACACATGTTTGTTTCTTGGATTGCCAGCTGACCAATTTCCCAACAAGAAATTGACAGCCACCAGTTGTGCTTTTACGGTCGAGTCCACATCCTCCAAGGTCAGCATCAGAATAGGCTTGAACGAAGAAGCCTGAATTGGATGGATACCACAGACCTAAGGAGGTGGTTCGCTTGAGATAGCGTAGGATGTTCTTTACTGCCAGCATGTGAGGTTCGCGTGGGTTAGCTTGAAATCGAGCACAATAACATACAGAAAACATGATATCAGGCCTGCTAGCAGTTAGATACATCAATGAGCCTATCATTTGACGATAGAGCGTGATATCGACAGCCGGTTTATCTAGTGAAGGGGTAAGCTTGGTGCCGAATGCCATTGGGACTTTGACTTTTGAATCTCCCATCATGCCAAACTTCGCTAAGAGAGTCTTTGTGTAAGCTTCCTGATTAATAAAGATGCCTTCGGGTCCCTGTCTTATGTTTAAACCAAGGAAAAAGTTAATAGGACCCATTGAGCTCATTTCAAACTTAGTCTCCATCAACTTTTTGAATTCAGCAGTTAAGCAGGGATTCGTGGAGCCAAAGATGATGTCATCGACATAAATTTGAACTATCATAAGGTGGTTACCTTCCTTTTTGCGAAAGAAGGTTGGGTCAACCGAACCTTGTTTGAATTTGGACATCTTTAAAAATTTTGTAAGCGTTTCATACCAGGCTCTCGGAGCTTGTTTGAGGCCGTACACAGCTCTATCCAGAATGTAGCAATGATTTGGATACTTTTCATTCACGAACCCAGGAGGTTGCTCCACATACACAGTTTCTTCAAGTTCTCCATTGAGAAATGCACACTTGACGTCCATTTGGAAAACCTCAAAGTTTTTGTGAGCAGCATAGGCCAGAAATATTCTAACTGATTCTAGCCTAGCTACTGGAGCGAACGTCTCTTCGTAATCTATTCCTTCCTCCTGACAGTATCCCTTGACCACCAGACGAGCCTTGTTCCTTATGACATTACCTTCCTTGTCCATTTTATTTCTGAAAACCCATTTAAGACCAACAACTGAAGCATCTGGAGGCGTTGGAATGAGGCGCCAGACTTTGTTCCTTTCAAACTCGTTCAGTTCGTCTTGCATTGCTTGAACCCAATCAGAGTGATCGAGGGCAGTGTTCACTGTCTTCGGTTCAACTTTTGATACGAATGAGTTAAACATACAAAACTCAACCTTTGAGAATAAGGATGTCTGTTTTGCCTTCAGTTGAGATCGGGTCAGAACCTTTTCAGACACATCACCAACTACTTGAGAGATGGGATGATCTCTGGTCCATTTGGTAAGAGGAGGGTAATTCGGATCGAAGGTTGGATCTAGTTCAGCGTTGATCATCTCTTCTAGCTCAGATTGGCTATCGTAATCAAGCGTCATATCATCATGCTCCCCCTCAATTGATGAGTCTTGAGAAAATGAGGTTCAGGGGTTTCTTGTGGTGCTTGATTTTCAAGCGTTGAAGCACCTTCGTTTGGAGGGACATCTTCGGTTGGAAAGATTCCTTCGGTTGGTGAAGGACCTTCGGTTGAAGTAGTAGAGCTTGGCTCCCCCTGGACTGGTGAGCTTGGCTCCCCCTCGACTGAAGCATTGTTGGTTGGAGATTCATCAGTGGGCGATTCTCCTTCATGCATTCTTCTTGCAGCATCTTCGACAATCTGCTTCATATGATCTAATTTGTTGTCGGCTGCACCTGCTTCTGAGAGAGAAGCTTTTTCCGGTTCGTCAAAGAGATCCAGAAAATTCTCGTACAAATTGGCGATTGAGACTGTGACTTGACCAGTATGAGGAAAAATTTCCCTGGCAGTGTCATCTATGGCCTGTAGCTTCTTGACATAGCTATCGTCGAAGGTCACATAGTATGTCTCTTCAATCCTTCTTGAACGTTTGTTTAGGACCCTGTACGCCTTGGATGTGAGTGAGTAACCCAGAAAGATTCCCTCGTCTGCTTTGACATCAAACTTGTTGCAGTGTTCTTTAGAGTTAAAGATGAAACACCTTGAGCCAAAGACATGGAAAAATTTCACATTGGGTTTTCTGTTATTTATTATCTCGTATGGTGTGAGCGTGAATCGCTTATTGAGATAGGACCTGTTCTGTGTATAACAAGCAGCAGAAATAGCGTCAGCCCAAAAATAAAGAGGTAAGGAAGCGAAACTTAACATAGTTCGGGCAACTTCACATAAGGATTGGTTTCGTCTTTCGACTATTCCGTTCTGTTGTGGTGTGTAGGGAGCTGAGAAATTATGACTAATTCCCTTTTCTGCAAGAAATTCTTCAAACTCTTTGTTCTTGAATTCGAGACCATTGTCGCTCCTGATGTTTCGAACGACCTTCTTGAGCTGGACTTCAATCTGCTTGATGAACACTTTCAGCTTTTGAGTCGCTTCAGATTTGAGCTTTAGAAAGAACACCCATGTGAATCGTGAGAAATCATCAACGATAACAAGAATATACTTGCTACCACCGATGCTCTCAATAGATGAAGGACCACACAAATCGATATGAAGCAATTCGAGTGGTTCAACAACTTTTGTGTTAATTATGGATGGGTGACTTTGACGACTCTGCTTTCCCATTTCGCATGCAGCACACAAATGCTCTCTATCAAACTTTAGCAATGGAAGACCCCTAACATGACCTCCAGTGACAAGTCGGTTGATATCTTTGAAATTGAGATGAGAGAGTCTTCGGTGCCACAACCAGCTTTCGTCGGATTGAGCTTTTGATAGCAGACATATGGCTGGGTTTCCTTTGATGGGTTTCATGTTCAGAGGAAACATTTCACCCTTTCGCTCTGACTTCAGAATCACTTTCTTTGTCTTTTTCTCTATGATTTCAGAACCTTCATCATCGAATGAAACTTTGAGACCTGTACCTCAAACAAGCTGAGATACACTGATGAGGTTGTGTTGAAGTCCTTCTACATAGGCCACCTTCCTTATTGTAAAGTCACCATTCGTTATCATTCCGTATCCCTTTATGGTCCCGAAAGAGTTATTCCCAAACTTGACGTTGCCACCATTTGCAAGAGATCTGTATTCCCTGAGCTCCTCTTTCCTCCCTGTCATGTGACGCGAGCAGCCACTGTCGATGTACCATTCTTCGTCAAACTGCTCGTCACTTATAACCTGCAAAAATTAAGCAGATTTAGGAACCCAAAGTTTCTTGGGTCCATGTGAGGTTTTCATGGAAACAGGAATAGTAAGAGAGATGTCAACTAGATATGTTCTTTTAATTAGAGTTGTTTCATCTTTCCTTTTAATGGTGAAGACTTTTATTTTGTTAGGATTGGGTTTGTTCGTTTTGGACTCAGGTTTGGATTCATCAACCTTCTGCTTTCCCTTCTGTTCAGCTGATGGATGAGGTTTTTGACAACATGTGGGATTAGCTTTAGAGTAAGATGGAGACGAGTGGATGGAAGTAGAAGAACGAGAAGAATTAGAATGAGAGGATTTGGATGGAGATGTCTTCCTGGCTGATGACTCTAGGTGACCCTTTTGCTTTTGATCGTTGGAGGGGCTGACCTTCGAGTCTTGTTCTCTTTTGACTTTAGAGCCGAACCTCTGTGTTCGGTTGGAGTTGTTCTTGGAGCCGAACCTTTGGTTTCGGTCGAAGTCCTTTTCAGAACCGAGCCCTTGCTTTCGGTTGGTGTTTTCTTGCGAACCGAACCTTGGCTTTCGGTTGGTATTTTCTTGCGAACCGAACCTTGGCTTTCGGTTGGTATTTTCTTGCGAACCGAACCTTGGCTTTCGGTTGTTGGAACTTTCAGGCTTTCTTACAGGATTGTTTTCATACTTCAGATTCTTGTCCTTGTGTGAATAGTATGCATTCTGGGAATGCCAGAATTGTTTCCTTTCAGAAAGGTTTTTCCTATATCTTTGGTTCCTCTCTATCTTCTTATCCATCATCTGCTTGGGTTGATGATGAACGTTCGCTTTCGTTTTTGTTGTCACCTTGGCTGGTTCTTTTTGAACTTTAGGAGTTTTTCTTTGAGCCGAGGAAGCAGATGGAATATCTGAAGAAGATTCAGTTTGCCCTGAGGAAGTGGAGGGAGTATCTGATGAAGTTTCACTACAAGCTGTTGGAGTAGAGGGTATGTCTTCTTTGGATGAACAATCATCCTCTTGAGGAATTTCTTTCGTACCACTGGTGCTTGGCTCACTGAAATTATCGGGTTTGTTCAAGGGTTCAGGTATGTATCTCCCTTTTCTCATCCAGGAGGTTCTTTCAGATAGACCAATGGTTTCATTTCCATTATCAATAGGAGCTTCCCAGAAGTACTCATCACAGCCATCAGCATTGTCTTCGTTAACGATAGCTGTGAGTTCAGCTGTTTGATGTTCGGTTACTCCAGTGACCTTGTATACCTGATTTGGAGTGGTCCTGACCTTTTGATATACGACAACTTTTTCTACTAATTTCGGGGACTTTTGTTGGGACAGTCTAGCGAATTCCACAGAATTTTCAGAGATAAGATTTTTGTGGTTTTCAGTTTCACTTTTAACAAATTCTGAGCAGTTAACGGTGTCCTCTACAGAAATTTCACTCATGTTTTCGTCCTCGTTAAGCTCAGATGCATTTTCAACGTCGATTTTATTTTCTGAGCTTACGTTGGCGTTTAGGGAGTTAAATTTTTGCATGGTTTCGGTTCTCAGTTTAAGTCGGTCATTTTCGTCCAAAAGGTTTTTGAGCATGTCCTTGTGGTCTTTGGACTTAATGAAGGACTCAATTTTGTCCAGTCCATACATGTAGGTCGGATTGACATCATCAGACGATATCACACTCTCACAATTGTAGGCTTCGGCATCGATTTCATCCTCCTTAAATTCTAGGAAGGGCAAAATCATGCGATGGATCTTTTGGCCTATCTCACAATCCAAGTGAAGTTGAGTAATATTGGAATATAAACGTTTAGCTATTAAACAAAAAACATTTCGTTGTTTTAACAATTTCAAATTGTCTCTCTGCAAATAAATGTTTTCGTCTTTAACTTTAACTAATTCCGACTCTTTTAACTCAATCCACATTCGCCGCTCCTCACTCTTCGACGCCGCCCTGCTTAATTGATCAGTCAGGTTAGAATTGGTGACTCGAGTTTGAGTTAAGCTACTATCTAAATGAGAAATTCTTGTATTAACATTTTTTAGTTCTTTCTCATATGAGGATGATGGTACTTTGGATGAAATAAAAACAGATTGTACCTTCTTTATCAGTTCATCGAGCTCATTGAACTACTGGCTGAGTGGTTTGGCCGTAAAGCACATATCCTCCTGCACCTTCGGTCCATTGTTTCCTCCATCGGTATTGTATCCCCTCATTTGAGATACATCAGTCACCATGAAGCATTTTCCACCACTGCTTTCCTCCTTAGCCACATAAGCCTTTCCATGAGTAGGCTTCCTCACTTCTTCGTCTTCTGAGTCAGTAGACCAAACTTCTGTGCTACCGAACTCATCGTCATTAACCGAACCCTGCACAATAAGAGCATTAATAGAAGGGTTAGCGATAGACTTCTTCTTTCTCAACTCATCCAATCTCTTCTGCAGCACGGCTTCCTCATCCTTTCCATCGTCCTTTTCAGCCATCTTCTTAAGAACACAGTCCTTATCATAGTGGTTCTTGCCACCACAATAGAAACAGCTTACTCCGGAATCGCCATCTGCTTTCGGTTCCTTCTTGGGCTCCTCAGCTTTCGGTTCATTGTTCGCTTTTTCAGAGCTGTAACTCCCCTGCCAGTTTCGGTTTTTGTTACTGGGGAATCTCTTCTTTATGAACCTCTTAGGATTGGATACCATCATGGCATAATCCTCTGTTGTGAGGTCATATTCTTCCAAGTTGAGCTCTTCATCCTCCATCACAGCTTTACTTTTAGATAGGAGGGCCAACGAACCAAGACTGGAAACGACATTCTTCTCTTGAAACACAATCTTCTCTTGGGACATTAGAATACCCACCAGTTTCGCCAAAGAGTAAGATTTAAATTGTTCATGGGCTTTGACTGTGGAAACAACTGCTCTCCATTCAGATCTTAGTCCGTTCAAGAAAGTAACCTTTTGTTCGATGAGCTTCCTTTCAATGTCGTGTTTGATCATCTTGCTAAGAAGCTGATTGAAGCGATCAAACGTCTGGGTCACTGTTTCTTCGGCCCCTTGCCTGAATTCACCAAACTCAGATAGAAGCAAGGTTTGGATGGAATGTTCAAGATCTTCGTCTGTGGAATACAGTTCGCGAAGTCTATCCCATACTTCCTTTGCCGTAGTGCATGAGCTGACCAGTCTGAATGTGTCGGACTGAAGGGCGAATCTGATCAACCTTAGTGCCTTAATGTTGCACTGGAATTTGTCTTTTTCATCTTGCGCAATATTCGTCACGTCCTTAAGCAGATCGTTGTACTCTTTTTGCGTCTTAATGACTCTGGATGTCGCAGAATGAGAAAACGGTCCATTGATGATAGCTTCCCATATGAGAAAACCATTGTCTTCCGATCCAATCACATAGTCTTCAAAATGATGTGCCCATACTTCATAGTCATGGGTGTACAAGATTGGAATCTTTGTCGTCGAACCGATGCTGTTGGAAATATTAATGGGGTTTGATTGCGTCGCGTCCATTATGATCGTAAAAACCTGTTCAAAGATCAGACTTGTAATAAAGCAGATTAGGGCAAAACAATAAATATTAAGATACGTCAATTAAGATGACGGCTCAATAAATATCAATGATTGCGGAAAAACCCTAATGGAAATCTTTTTCACAGAAAAGATGTGTATCGATTACACAGCCTCCTGCTCTGATACCAATTGATGGGATTAAAACAACTTTTAATCTATGAAGATCGATTAGATCTTGAACAAGTATATGAATAAGAAACAGCAAGAACGCAATAATAATAACAAACCAGAATGCAATATTAAGAACAAAACAGCTTAAATCAATCGTGTCGAATGATTAAATAAAATCCTTAGAAGAGCTCGATTAAGAACATCAACTGTAAAGGATTAGAAGATTACAAGAACGATTACAGGAAAATATAATACTCTTGATCAATCGCTATATCGATAATCTCTAGAATCTTAACCTAATATGCATGCAAGCATTAAACTTATATACAATACATAAAAGGCTCTCGGTTGGACAGGCCCAAACCGGAGAATACAAGGCTGATCAACGAGCCCAAAAGACGCAACATAAAAACTATCTACAGCCCAACAGACTGTACGAGAAATAGGGTTATAAGAATTGAATAAAGTTGGAACATGCAAAACATGTAAGTTAAACTAGTTTAGATCGCAAATACTCCTATAGTATTTTAATTGTTGTGTTTGATTCTTGTAATGGTTTGGTAAGGTTTGACTTGTTGCTTACTACGATCATTTCTTGATATACGTTGGTCCAATCTCGGGCAAATATAGTTGATCATGCTATATTTGTCCCAAATCAGATTACATATATCGAGTCTTAATCGTAGTGTCAACTTGTCTAAATACTTGTTGTATAGTTAGATATCATGAAAATAATTTGTTGTATGCATGTAATTGTACTTAAATGAACTATCAATTTAAGTTGAACGCAATGCTGCTTAAGCGTAAAAAGAAAATTTGTTTTGTAAAAGAGTATTAGTCCCTTAAGCATTTATAGTTTGTATATCTTATGTGGTTCGATATACTTAGTTCACTATAAACATTGCTCTGATACCAATCTGTCACACCCCAAAACCTGAACGGCGGAAACGTTCGGAGGCGGATGACTTCATGTGGTAACGTAACAAATGAATACAGAGTAAAGAAAGCAATACAACCCTCATATATATAATTGAAAGTTTACATTTGTCAAAAGTTACATGTTCAAAAGCAATTACAATATGATGTCAAAAATACGAGATTAAACTGGCGCCGCAGCATCCCTTCATCAAAAGCATAATGATACCTGAAATTACTGATTTCCTGGGACATACAAGTAATTTTGAAAGAGTAGATCAGCATTTAAGCTGGTGAGTTTCATAAGTATTTAAATGACAATGTTTGTATGAAATGAAATGTTTTGTCTTTGTGTGTTTGTGTTTAGAAAATCCTATATTTTCTACTAGTATAAAAGTAGCCTTCACTCAAGACCAATGTTTGTTTCTAAAAATGTATGTAAGTGTAAAATACCCAATGTGTTTTGAAAACCATGTAAATCAATGCATTTTTAATACCCCATGTGAGTTTTATAACCATACTATTGACTCAGAATGCCTATACACAACGTTCTTCAGGCGTTGGAATGTTATGACGTTTGTCACCCCAAACGGTGGACTGCAGCTAACAGTCAGGGCGCGGGTTGTCAAGCCCGTATAGATCTATACACAAACACCATGCTCCCCCTTTAAGGGATTCTGGTATATAATACAGGACTTGAAATGTGTACTCGAACGTAGGTGAAGTTAGTGTCTCACAAAACCGTGGTATAAAAACAGATCTACTTGTTAAAATGTTACGTTTGTTCTTGTATACGAAAGTAAACTTCTTGAAATTCATGTTTCTAGTACATAAGAGTTAGAAATTTGTTCGTAAAACTATACCTATTATAGTTTTCTAAAAGTGTGTCTAGTTTGTTTAGAAATACCTAGAAAAGGAATCATTTGTTTATGAAAGCATAGATTTTTGGTGTAGAGTCTAAGATAGACAAGAATAATCTAAGAAAAGTTTAGTTTATACATGCATTACAACAAATTTATATTTCAAAAGATAGAAAGCTATTTTAACATATGTTATATAAAAGAAAGTTCCTTTAAAGTTTGTAAATCACATGCGATTTGGATATATATAAAAGCACATAAAATAATTGTTTATGTAACACACGATAATACTCGTGGGTTTTACTTGTAATCCCCCCCTTGAAAGCATATAAAAGAATTTATATAATATTTAAAAGGTAAATTAAGGGGTATGAACTCACTTGAAAGTTTGAAGATAGCGAGATGGAAAACCGGGCAGAGTTTCGTCTCGGGAAACGGATTTTCTTCGGGATTCTTGGGAATCTCGGGAGTAAAATCGACCCTCGGGACTTGAGCAAAAAGACCAGAGCTTCGGGTTTGAACGGGCACGGAAAACGAGGCAAGATTGTCAGAGAAAGGAGAGAAATGAGTATTTTTCTCGGAAGCCCTCGCATTCTATTTATAGGAAGGCTGAACCGCCTCGGTACGCGGGGCGTACGCTCGTACGCAGCGCGTACGCATACGTCATGCATGACCGAAGCCTCGACTGCCTCGGCTTCGGATGGGACGGATCGGTGGGGAGGCGGGTCGGATGGGACAGCGGGTTGGACGGGTCGGTCGGACGGGCGGGTCGGATGGGTCGGAAGCCTCGGATAGGGCGACGTGGACGATCAGAGGCCAAGTCTCTCGGATACGCAGGGCGTACAGGGGTACGCAGCGCGTACCTCGGATGAGGACGCTGACTCCTCTTCGGATAAGGTCCGAATTTTGAATTAAATAAATATATAATTTATTTAATAAACTTCAAAAATTCATATCTTCTTCATACGAACTCCGTTTTCGATGGTCTTTATATCCACGCGTAGGTGAGACTACGCTCTACAACTTTCGTTTAGACTCTGTCGGCAAATTCCGAAATTATTTTTTTATTATTTATATTAAACTCATCGTGTTTAAGGAATTTCTTTGAAAATTCATAACTTCTTTATCTGATGTCGGTTTTTGCCAGACTTTTTACCGCTGAAATACCATTGTCGAGACCTTCGATTCTCGTTTAGGTCATTCCGGCCAAAAGTCGCTCGATCTCCGATTCGAGTTTTTAGCTGTCTGTTGCTAAGCTGAACTTGGAAAAATCATAACTTCGATATATGAAGTCGGATTTGGGCGTTCTTTTTACGTACGATCATGGTTTAAAGACATTTTAAACATAGAAGGAATTTAAATAGAACTATTTGTTCATTTTATTATGAAAGTAAATTTTATTACTCAAAAGTGGTTACAATACTTGACCTATTTAGGTCATTACAAGGAGTTGAAATATCGGGTTGTCACAAATGCTTTCACTACCATGTTGGAGGAAACGTTTTTCTGATTGTGTGAAGCAAAAACAACACAAAAATCATTTGTTCCTTGCTAATTTGAGGATCCTTTACTTAATCAAGAAATTAGCCAACTAATCACCACAAATACATTTAAACTCATGAATAAAAACATACAAGTAGTGATAATATGTTAAAACACAAAACATTGCCATAAATATTTAAGAACAAGTTCATGGATTCTTCAACATTCAACAAAAGTTCAAAGGATTCAACAAAAGTCAACCAAGATTAGTTTAGCCAAGCATGGCTAAACTCAAAGAAACAAACATAAAGAAGATTGTACCAAACATTTAACAAGAATCAAGAGGTAAAAAAGATGATGTTCTTGAGGTGTTCTTGGCCTTCAAAAGTCTTCAAAACTCCAGAGAGAATGCTCAAAAATCGGATGTCTACGAGTCTCCAAAAGATAGGCACCAACCTTCCTCAAATAGTCTTCCAAATGAAATTTCGAATTCGCTCTGCAGTGCTGTGAGCGACCCACGTGCTGTTGCGCGGGTGGTTCCTGAATGTGGCCTCTTTGAGGTTTGGTCCTCCATAGCTTAGCCCACTTGGTCTAATTCTATTCCAATCAGCTTCTAGCCCATTTTTCTTCATTTTAATCCCAATTTGGCTTCTCCAAATCCTCCATAGCTCGTAAACTTGCTCCATTAAGAATCTACGTACACTTGAATATTCTCCCGCATCTTGAAATTTTAATGTTTATTTCTCACCAAGCCTTCAAATAATCATCAAACTCTCTCCATACATCATCTCCACTACCCATCAATCCCAAAATCCTTGATGTCCTCATATTCCAATCGTTTTCCATATGTCCCGAACATTCCCGATCCACTAATCTCCATTAAATCTGCAACAAAGCTCACGAAACTAGAAAGTACCCGAAATAGTCATAGAATAACAAAAGGAAAATATGCATGGAAATTAACTAGATTATGGATGAAATGTGCTAAAATAAATTATAAAAAGAAGTAAATAAAATGAAACTATCAGAAGTGCCCGTTGTGTAAGTTTGGGTGGGGCACGTTATGTGACCTAGTTTGGGCCCATGAATTCTTGGGTTGAGCCTATTACATATGTTATATGTATACAAATAAGAGTTTTGGTTGCTCGACACTAGAGTTGAGGATTGTAGGTGGATGAATTGTATTATCATGGTATATGTTGTATACTTAGGAACTAACTATGCTGTACGTTTATAGTTGTGGATTAAACATTTTGCACGTTGTTCATAGGAAGATCTTAGCGGGACTGTACACATGCATGAAGGATATCTGTTTTTGTGGTTTTGTAGATTTAACTCTGATAATGTATGATTTTTAATAAATATAATGTTATTTAATGGTTTCTGAGACAAGGGTTTAATTTGTAATCTATCCTAAAATGAAAAATCTATTTGTAATTTCTAGGACGTTACAAGTTGGTATCTGAGACTTAGTTTGAAAGATTGGGGCGTGCCTTATGGTGTATCTAAAATCAAACTGAGGACTGAGAGATTTTCTAAATAATTTTTTGAAAGAGAATGAGTTTATTAAAGAAAACAAGTTTCTAAAATTATTTTTATAATAATTGGAGGTTATGATGCTAACATTCCTCCTAAGCTCAGGAAGTAAGTAATTCACAATATAACCATATGATCTTGTGTTTGTGCTATGAACTGTTATACATGCTAGAATGTCAGTTGTTGATATGCTCAGGAATTTCATGATAGAATTGTCTAACATTTGTGATGCCTTATAGATGAGAGAATTGTTTGTTACATGTTATTTGAAGTCTAGATTGATAATGTTAATTACTAGATGTATGTTTTAGAGTTGTACACAATCAGAATTATGTAGCCTTTGAATGATTAATTTAGCCTTATTTCTTTGTCTTGTTGGGGTCTTAAGGTAGAATCACTTATTCGACAGTCTATTTGATCTTATATTGTGTACAACTTGCAAGCACAAGGCATCCAACAGTGTTGGTAGAGATTTCTAGCAATGCGAGTGTGATTAGGAAACGAAGAATCCGACAGGGAGAGCATAGGAAGTGTAGTACAATGTATATGGTTTGACATATGTGAGGAGTTTAGTAGAGTGTTGCGAAGTGACTTGGGATTCTTAAAATGTCTTTGGAACAAGTATGGATATGTGAGGAAGGTAGTATTGAGCTCATACTACAGAAAGCACAAGATTCATATTTGGGCAAGGGAGTGTTTCAGGAATACTAGGAAACTTGTAGGTGGGTATGCATGGTGTGGGTTTGCACTGAGCATTAATTTTGATGTATTTTCATTATCTTTCATCTTCAGGGTAGCGATCTTCCATGCGCGCGAAGCAAGTTTGAGTGAGAGGGATGTATGTGACATGATAGCTGCATAGATTTAAAGGTTAATGAGAAAGGATTTTTCTGGTTTAATTAGCTCTTTCAAGGATGAGTTAATTTTAGTTACGGATGAGCGCCATAAGGTTCTTCAGTTTGATTTAGAGGCTAGTCGATTCAGGACTCGGGAGGTCTCCTTTAGGAAATTTGATGTTTATGGAGCTACTCATTTCTTAGGGCGAAAGGAACCTATCATTAGTATACATTGCATTACCAAAGTGAAGTGTGCATTTCGTGCCATATTCTATCTCGCGAAGACCATGGCCATATTTGTGAAATGTGTGCTATGCATCAGAGCTAGGGATTGGCGGTGCAAGGTTGTTTAGGGCCTCGAAATTGATGCATCTATGTCATTAGAGCATTTTGTTATTAGATTGAAGAGAGATTTTGTTCCAACAATTGAATATGGAGTATATCGCGGTGTGAAGACTACAAATATAGTTTGCTGAGATTGCTGCTAAGTTCATAGAGAGAACACTGCTTTACCCCAATATGCATTGGCGTAGAAGATGAGGATGAATCTCGTGATATATATATATATATATATATATATATATATATATATATATATATATATATATATATATATATATATATATATATATATATATATATAAGGGTTTGTTTTTATTTTTCACACAAAACCATCAAAATTAATAATATACATAGTTTTAATGATGCATTTTATTGTAGTTAATATATTTTCAACAATTTAAATAAAAAAAATCTTCAGTTTCATTACACTAACTTAAAACTATATAACTTTAAAAAAAAAAAAAAAAAAAAAAAAAAAAAAAAAAAAAAAAAAAAAACACTTGAAGTTTAGAAAACCGGAAAACTTTAAATTACATAACAAGAAATTAAAACCTAAAAATCTTTTTTAAAAACAAATAATTACTCATATTAACACATAACCTAAAACCATAAGATTCTCATTTTTTTTTACGTACGAAGGTAACTATTTTGTAAGTTTTTCATATTATTACTCTTAAAAAATTTGTTTAATATATATATATATATATATATATATATATATATATATATATATATATATATATATATATATATATATATATATATATAGAGAGAGAGAGAGAGAGAGAGAGAGAGAGAGAGGAAAATAGATTGAGAAGAGAAGGAAATAAATGTAGGAAAGACTAATCAAGCTATAGCCGAGCTCGTTCTAGCCGCACTCCTTACATCGCACCACCTACGGTGTTTGTCTTGGCTGATGTAAGTAATTGCATCTAACTAATAATATAATTTTTTTTAAAAGCTACTTTAAGTAGTTTCTCATCAATTTTTTGACAATTTCTAAAATATATCTTAATTAATTATAAAAAAAACATATTATTGTTTCTTATATCATTTTATATATTTCTGTTAGTTTATCGGTTAACTTTTACAAAACGTCATTTTTTTGTTAGCTAGCTTATATTATAGTAGTTGACTTTTCATCTATCATTTAGTTTTTTCAACCACTAACTAACATTTAAGTTAGTCGATCAATGGTTTAAGATTTACCATTTATTATATATTGTTAAAATGATAATTCAATTACAATTATGATATATTTACATTGATGTTTTGTAAAAATAAAAACCGTTTGTTATTATTTTTTTTAATAGTAATACAAATATATATAATAAACTACTCTTAAATTATTTCATTTATGTCCACAGTGAAATTTGAACCATCAATCATAAGGAGAAAATACAACACCGGATACTCATAGATTAGAAATGATATAAAAACTTGATTAAATAATAAAGTGGTCCATGTAAAAGGGACATGGCAACAATTCAATTGCACATTGTATGTTTAAGAAAATCCACGTTATTAGCATTATATGGGTTCATGTGCATCGGCTTTATTTCATGTATCACCCCTTTAAAGCGAAAGTGATGTTATTACTTTTTTAAAATTAAAATACAATTTTAAACATTTTATGCGTTATCATGTATTTTATGTAAACTCTTGCATTAATCATGATATCGACTAGGCAGCCACGTATAATTTAGTTAAAAAAATTTAGTTTAGGTTATATATATATATATATATATATATATATATATATATATATATATATATATATATATATATATATATATATATATATATATATATATATATATATTTAAATAACAATTTTTTATAAAAAGGAACCAACTAGAAAGGGACTAGATAACATTATTTAGTTAAGGTGGATCTGAAAAGCAAACATCATACAAATTATTGCCAACTTTACAAAAAATTAAAATTCATAAAAATTAATTATCACCAGACAATAAACCACATGATTTTGAGGAAATTATTGTTGAATTAGTGTTTAAGTACATAACTATATTTGGTACGTATTTGACCCGGTTAAACATGGTCTTTTTGGTTGCCTTCATCAAAGCAACTGGACAAGATGATTTATAAAGAAAGAGGATATTGTGGTTTATTAATATATTATATGAATAATATATTAAAAGAGAAATTATATTTGTTTAATTAACATTAGTTAAATAATTAATTAAGCATTAATTATTGTAACTAAAAGAGATTAATTAAAGAAAATGGACTAGAACTACAATTATAAGACATTTGGTTTTTGGTCTAAGAATCCTTATGGATTAGGGCATGGACAAAATTAAGGTGGAGTCCATCTTGAATTTGTCCAAGGGGGCTTATTCTGGAAGGTTTTGTGGACTGCTTAAGGCCTAAGCTATCCTATTAGGGTTGTGACTGAATGAGAGAACAAAATAGATTTGACGCACACGGAGAAGGATTGAGAACTCAAACCTTGAGTGAATGCTGAAGATTAATTTTTGCTTGCTAATAAATGTTCCAGCAAGACTAGAAAGACCAGTCAAGTCTTAGTTAATATATTCAACAAATGATCAAGTCATTAAATGAAGAATGAGAATAAATGATCGAGGTAAAGCTAATAAATGAAGAACAAGAAGAATGTTTGAAAGAGATTTGAAATAACTTAGTAAAAGCCAAAAGTTGAGTGATTGATTCGTTATTGACTTTGCATTGAAAGCTCCTATAAGTATGAGTGAAGGTTACAGTGAATGAACTAGAAAACCTACATAGGACTGGACAATATAAATGTTTCCGACATTCTGATTATCTAATATTTCAAAACTCTAAGAACTTTCAAGGTATTATCCTAATCTAGCATACAAATAAATTAATGTAACGAGATAGAATACATACCTTTGATGTAGAAAGTCTTCATGAAGCTTGAGTGCCTAGCCCCAATAGTGTGGAAGCCTCAAATGGAATCACAATGCACCAAAACACTTAGAATAACTTGAGAGAATTCTACACTCATGAAATCGTCTAGCCCTTTTACCCCACACACTAGTGGCCGATTTTGGTCAAGAATAAGATGCTTATATAGTTAGGGTTACACCATGTAAACCCTAATTGACATGGCCTTTCATTTCCATGATCCATGGGTACAAATACACCATGGAGCATCCATGGACCATCCTCTGGGTTTTAGCCCAACTTGATTATCAATGGAGCATTAGCCCACTATACAAGTATGGATGATTTACACAATCAACCCATATATTTAATTAGTCTTCTTTTGATTACTTAATTAATCCTAGATTAATTCTTGATCAATACTAATTAGATAATCTTATTATTCTTATTATTAATATACTAGGACTTATAATATATTAATAACCATAAGTGTCTTATTTCTCTCATTATAGTCTATCCAAGTGCATGATGATATGCAAGCCAAATAGACCATGCCGGGTCGGGTCACGTCTTACCAATTATAGTTATGGACTTAGACATTAATCCAACAGTCTCCCACTTGGATAAATCTAAAACTATTATTGCGTATTACTTCAGGAACCAACTGGCAATCGTAGCTCTCAAAAGCTTCTGTCGAACTCTGACCTTGTAGATGAACTCTGACCTTTGTCAATGACTTGTCCATTAGATAAGGGATCATATATTCCTCCATTCTAGATATCATATGGACTGAGACATGGATTATAATCATTCTCTCTGTCCATTTGTTGTTTCCCGATTTGCGATTTATGACGACTGACTAATTGAACAAATCAAATCAGTCCTGGCCCGGCCGAGCACTTCCATTTGTCATCATCAAATCATCGAGGGGCCCACAGATATCGCTTTTATCCCGAAGGTAAAAGGAACGGATAAACTTCGACTCATATGGCTTGTTCTACTACTTGTTGAATCATACACAAAGGCACGTTTTATAGTACCGAGTTACCAAATGCGTTTTCATGCAATCAATGTACTATCAACTCATAGTAACAACTCATATCTCTAGGTTTGAAGAATATAAGATATTATCGTCTCATGATCACTCGTGATAAAATCCATGAAGTGATTCCAATAAGCGCGGGTTGAATCCAATACTCAGAACTTATGAGCACTCATGAGTGTTGTAGCCCTTTGTCCAACACCTTAGACCTCTACAAGCGAACCCATGACAGTCTTAATTCATATCTACTTCCAACATATGATCGACTGTGGATGGTTTGAATAACTTAGTCATTCCGGAAGAATAACCTAGTTTATTCAGGAAGTCAAAACATGCAAAGTGAACCACAATAATAATTGAATCCAATATTGTATCAACTCTTTGAACATAAATAAAACACCTTTTATTTATCACCATATGATTACACATTATTCATTGTATACTTTTTCAGCTATCAACTTTATTCTTGAATTTAAAACAATAGTTGTCCCATTCTCCAAGCATGTACACTATGTTTTCTAAACACTAGTCATGCCATACACCAAGTATGCATACTATGTTTGTCTATGATCTTTACTTTGTGAACTAGATCAATTGAACATAACTTCAATGATTCTCTTTTCACAGTCCCAAATCCTTACTGCAAATGCAAGAATTCCAAATTCATGCCATTTACTGAAATCTGTTAGATTCTAAACTTATATGCATTGATCTTCTTGTAATGATTATGTACAAAATCAGAAAGACTTGACAACAATCATTACAGAGCATTCCAAAGGAGATCAACTCCTTGGAAACATCCTTCTTGCATTAAGTCTCCTTAATCTTACACAGATTGAAAAATCTAACTTTTGAAACATTTCCAGATTCCATTTTGACTATCACTTCTGAACAAGAGTTTCCTCCTTATAGACTATGTCAATATGGTCCTTCCAGAATTATCACTACACTTCCAACTATCCTTGAGCAACCAATCTTTGGTAAACCTTAGATTGTTCTCGACAATTGTTTAATCCTTTTAGTCATATCCAGTTCTAAACCTTTTCCCTTCTTAATGCCCCAGGCATTTGGAAAATTTTAGAAAGGATGAATATAGCACATGTAATCGATCCTGTATCCGAAGCATATGGGACACGATTCATGATGTCTCACATAAAGACTAAACCAGTCTTTTGCTATAACATTTCCATTTCTATTTGCCAAGTTCTCATAATTCAGATTATGAAAAGGGATGCCGTAATCATAATCGAATTTTAGAACACAAATAATGGACCTATATACAGAATTTCGTTATGTTGAGCCATTCCAACATGAAATTCATATATATCCTTGACTAAATGATTAAAATCTCACGATCTAAGCCTATAAATTTGAGATGAAGTATAATTTCCTCTCCCTTAATTATAGATTTGAGATGAAGTATAATTTCCTCTCCCTTAATTATAGCAAAACAACTTTTTCAACCCCTGCAACCTCACGAATTGAAACTTTTATTTTCTATAATTAACATTGCTAACTTGCAATACTTATCATAATTATCATGCTCCCACTAACATGATGATTATTAGCATAACACTTATGCTCCCACTAGCTTTGACATGTACTCAGAAAGCTCGACTTCTAGAAATCAATACTTTATTGACTTTCATACCAAAGTTCAGATTTCTGATACTAGATTGTTTTGATAAGACTTTATCAAAAACATACACCTTCCCTTAGATAGCACACTTGTGTGTCTAAACAATTATGAAGAGGGATGCTGTAATCATAATGGTTAGACCTTTTTGCCACTTCTCACAAGTCCAGGTTAGTGTGCCGGTAAACCACACACGCTCCACTAACGACTTTGAGAGTGCAAATATCACAATTGCTATCTAGATAAAATCTACTTAGTGAAAGTGTTTCCTCGCCATCATTTTCATGAATCGGAGAGAAACCTTATGACACTTAGATTTATATGGTGTATGAGATCCTACCCATATGAATTTGTCAAAACCATAATCACAAGACAAAGATAATGACAAATCCAAAATCATATGGATTGAACTCAATCTTAATTCCTTGCCACCTGGCAGCTCAAGGGCCTGCTATTGCTTCCAAGTTGTTGTGCAACAAATTGAGAACTCTAAGAACTCATATGCAAAGCCAACTTTACTGGAATGGGCACAGAATATGTCAACACGATAGGTTATAAACCTCAAGTCGTCTGCTAGTAAAGAACTTCAGGTTTTATTCTTGATTAGTTCTTGAGACTTTCAAGACCTTTAAGACTCCCACTGTCCTCTTGACCTATAAGACTCCCTTGTCAAATATCCAAGAGATAGTGTGGATTCTAACCAAAACAAACACTTCACACAATTGGCCTAAGTTGGTCTTTGTTTTATCCAAAACATCACAACTTACCAATTTCAAATGTACAAGAGTAGAAAACTTTTACTCTTACATTTGACAAGTGTTTTAAACCTTCTTTGAGACATGTCACTCAAATTACAATCTTGGAGTATGACTCTAAGACTTGTATTGGAACGAAGTATGACTCATCTTCTTGATTTAACCATTTCAACAATTCAAGTTCCTCTTCTTAGTCATAAGAATGCACTAAGATTTCCTTTGAGAAATAATTTTGATATGGTTTCTTAATCATTAAGATGATCACAAAACTGATACTAAAGTACTCTTCCATCTTTTTAGATTTGAGAAACTTTTATCCTTCTGCCTAAATTGATTCTTCTTATTCGCTCTGTCATACATTGGAACCTTTTTCCAATGTCTCAGAGTTACACTTAAGCTTGTAAGTATAATCATATTTACTGAGCTTTAGTAAACTATGACAAATAGTCTTATCAATCTTTTGTGGTGGACTTAATCAGTGTACAAGAATGTGTACTCGATCCCTTAGTCCTTCACTTGACTCACACATCCATGTGAACAAGTAATTAGTCTTAATTTTTCCAATACTTGAAAGTTCTAATTCATCATGCTATAAAACTTGCATGATTCCAAGTTCTGGTTCAATTGAAACTTGGGTGATGAGAATCTTTCCTTATTTGGTAAATTTAGACATTACCACAAATGAAAGAATCAATTTCATATTTCCACTCTTGCTATTAATGGAATCATATAAGCAACAATTTTTTTTTCTCAAATGCCATTGTAAGGATATTTTAAAATAAATAAAATCAAAAATTTTTCTTTTATTTCAAAACTTTGCGGAAAAACTTATCCTTACAATCCATATGAAAACTTGTTGTTATCTATTCCTAAGCAATATCTCATAACTCCTAAGAAGTAGCTCAAGAATCCGATCTTCAAACTATGCGATAGAAATCCATCTACGCGATCAGATTCAGCATATTCTTTCTTTAAGTTCCTTTACTTTTCTTTGATTCTTAAAACATCACCATGTGACCTAGTCACATCATGTATCAAGAATCTCAGAATAGAAACTTAACAGAGTTAGATAGTGGACTTTACCTGAAGTAGAGTCAAACTTATTGACTTTAACAGCCTAAGGTAAATTTGGCAGCTTCGCAACCAATGCCCCTTCCTTTGGCAATATAAACATATGGACCCTTTGATAATGGTACAAGGGACTATCACAGACTTAGCTTTTCTCTTTACCATTTGGTCAACCGAGTTGACTATGGCCGATCCCTTTCCATTGGGAAGAGAATGCTTTACTAGATATCCAATGTCATCATTGTCAATGTCCATTGAGTTTTAGGAAGTTGATCTTAGCAAACAGATAATATCATTAAGGGTCTTGTCATAGTCTGTTTCATAGGTGTTCCAAAAGAACTCACTATGTGACTTAGAAAGTAGTTGAATCACCATTTTTCTCAAGACTTTGACACCCAACTCTCCCGGCTTGTCAATATGTGACTACATCTCCAAGATGTGACCACAGCTAGACCTTTCCTTGCCAATAGGGCTTGAGTGACCTTAAACTTTTTTAAGAACATGTGGGTTAAGGAGAATAGTTGGAGGAGGTGAAAGAAGTATGATTTCCAAGGGACATCATCTTCATTAGGAAACCTTGTTTCAAGAGATTTGGGAAGATCATAGGTGTCTAAACCAGACATCTTTTGGGAGATATTCAAGATAGTTGATTTAAAGTACTTAATATGACACCCAATATGAAATATTAAGGCTAGGACCCAACAAACTATTTTATAATTTAGAAGAGGTATGCCATAATCCAAGCTATAAAATATTTGAAGGTAGGTGAATGACGATTCACCAATTTCCACCAAGATAAACGAAATGTATTATTAGGTTTTAATTGGTTTTGAAACTCCTAGATCTTTGAGATTCATTGAACTTTTCAAAGGCATGTTTCAATCTCGAGTGTGCCCTTCAGGTTTTGTGACTAGGATGCCGAGGATCACAAAACAAGGTGTGAAGTAACCATGCAAATTACTTGGTACCCTTAAGTGTTTACCCCTTAATCGATGTGCCGGTTAACCACACACGCTCCATCGATACTATGATAAATATTTAGTCATCCTTTACCTACCTTGTTAAGTCCAAGTTAGTGTGCCGGTTAACCACACACGCTCCACTAACGACTTTGACAAAGTGTAAAGTGTAATTTCATGGATTAGCACCTTATTCACATTTTCCTAAGTAACTAAGATTGGGTATTATTAAGAGTTTAGTTACTTAGTATTTATCACTAATACTTTTAATGAAGGGAGAATTATAGTCCTGTCAAACCCGTTCGGCTAACGACCCTCCACCAGTCAAGCAAGCGGTGGGTGAGAGTGGACACCCATTAAGTTGCCATTTTATAGGCAACAACCTTATACCCACCTTATAGACCGGCTTCGTGAATGAGGCGTACTAGCGGTAAGACTGACTTTACTCTTATACATATATATATATATATATATATATATATATATATATATATATATATATATATATATATATATATATATATATATATTATTAACTTATAATATTAAAAAGTATAAGGGTTGAATTTTAACTCTTTAAAATTCTAAGGGCTAACTTGGAATTAAAGTATTCATAAGTGAAAACTTTTCAAATTCCAAAACTTGAGGGCAAGTTTTGAAACTATTCAAAACTAATTAATTCCATAACTTATGGTTTAAAGTAGTTTTAATCCAAAAACTCTTCAAGTTCCATAACTTGAGGACAAGTTATGGAAGACTTTAAATTATTAAAGAATGTAACTTTTCTTTATTTTATAACTTATGGAATTAATTAAGGTTACACTTTATTTATTTATTTATTAATGAAGTGACTCTTGAACCTCCATAACTTAAGGACAAGACTCTTCATCTTTTGTAACCATTGCCAACTTTTATGAGTTTTATGAAACTTAAATGTGACTTTTCATATAACTTGAGGACAAGTTACAAAACACATTTTAGAATCAACTCTTAGATTAATTTGGATTGAAAACAACTATTTCACTCAACTTTTCTATTAATCTAAGCAACTCATAAGAACAAGATAATTCAAATCAAACTTTTTCATGTAATTAGTCTAAACCTTAAACTAATACAAAACATGAATCTATTGACAATTATCTTTGAAATTGGATTAGCATGAGCATTACCACATCAAAAACAAGTTTATAAGTTCAAAAACAGCTTAGGGTATATGTTCCTAGTCCATTTCTAGCCAAAACCCTCGAAAATATGTCGTCTGGGGCTCCTACTCGGCGAGTGCATGAACCAACTCGGCTAGTAAGATGATTTTACTCATGGACTCGGCGAGTTCATCAGTGGACTCGGCGAGTCCAGTGCCCAGAAAGCCAGAAAATCGAATTTTTCAGCATTTTTCAGCAATTTGCATCAAGTATAATAAAAAACAAGCCTAGGCTCTGATACCACTGTTGGGTTTTGAGCATTCTAACACTCCTAAGTGTACATGCAACCCTAAATACCTTGGATCTATGTTTTCTCTATTATACATGCAAATAAGAACTTCCAAGGTATTATCCTAAGCTAGCATACAAATAAATTAATGTAACGAGATAGAATACATACCTTTGATGTAGAAAGTCTTCATGAAGCTTGAGTGCCTAGCCCCAATAGTGTGGAAGCCTCAAATGGAATCACAATGCACCAAAACACTTAGAATAACTTGAGAGAATTCTACTCTCATGAAATCGGCTAGCCCTTTTACCCCACACACTAGTGGCCGATTTTGGTCAAGAATAAGATGCTTATATAGTTAGGGTTACACCATGTAAACCCTAATTGACATGGCCTTTCATTTCCATGATCCATGGGTACAAATACACCATGGAGCATCCATGGACCATCCTATGGGTTTTAGCCCAACTTGATTATCCATGGAGCATTAGCCCACTATACAAGTATGGATGATTTACACAATCAACCCATATACTTAATTAGTCTTCTTTTGATCACTTAATTAATCCTAGATTAATTCTTGATCAATACTAATTAGATATTCTTATTATTCTTATTATTAATATACTAGGACTTATAATATATTAATAACCATAAGTGTCTTATTTCTCTCATTATAGTCTATCCAAGTGCATGATGATATGCAAGCCAATGGACCATGCCGGGTTGGGTCAAGTCTTACCAATTATAGTTATGTACTTAGACATTAATCCAACACTATGAAACGTCACATCAATACAAAGACAAACATAATAAATGCACAAAGACAAAATATCGTGACTCCGGATTAGTATTCATTCCAGACATGAGAATCATTCTAGAATGCCTTCAGTTTCTCATCTTCTTTTCTTCTGGTCCGGACATATTCCGGACCACTCTTCACATTTGACTTCTGACAATTTGTTTCGGAACACAAGTACTTCAGAATTGAGACTTAGGATTGCTAGAGGTTCACTTTCAGGTTCCAACAATCTCCCCTAAGTGAACTTAACAATCCATTCAATTATACTGCTTCTTCCTTGATGAATGTGTAAGCTCGGAAAAACCATTCTCTGACTTCAATGTACCAGGTTAGTTGACTTACGAACTATGCTTTGACCTATTCCAGAGATTTAGACTTTGATGCGCGAGAAATGAACTTCCGAAGTGTTTTGGTTGGGACTAGGTGTTTGTCAACGACACGGAAAAAGTCCTTCTTGTTTGTCTTCTTGGTAGTTTAGACAAACCCTAAAACTGGGTCATCGATTGGACCATCTTCAAGTAATTCAGCTTCCAGAAGAACAAATGTGATCTTCGCAACGAAGTCTTCAGTTCTGTAGAGATGAACCAGCTCATAGTCACATCTGCAGAATTCCGCAACGTAATCTTTTAGGAAGCTTAGAGCAGCATGAAAGGCACCCATGCTGTTATCGTTGTTTTGCATTCCTATAAAGTGAGCAGTGAGAGTTAGAATTTCATTCGGATTCATCGAAGGGAAGTCAGCATCAGTAATGGTTCGGTAGGAAGGCTTGTTCCGGAAGACGTGAAATCAAAATAGTGGGCAGTTGAGTTTGAATTTCATTAAGATTTTTCTTGCAAATCCATGGACTTTGGTGATTCTTTTCAAGTCCATACTTGCTTAAGCAGTTGAGCATTCTTGGAGTAGAATGTTTCAATCCTTTCTCTTTTGGTCCGGAGGATCACTTCCGGATCATCATTTGGGTGAAGAGGAGAAAATTTGATGTAGTACTTGCTGTATGGAGAGAGAGGAAGATTGAGTTTTTCGAAATCGTTGATGGGAACATCGTAGTACAAGCAAGGAAGGATTTCGTGATCACGGAGTATGCCTTCTCGGCAAAGAGGAGATATCCCACGCATCAGATCCGGTTTGGCCTTAAGAGCTTGGATCCAGATGTTGTCTTCTAATGCCTTGTTGATTTCCTCCTGAGACCATCCTTGTTTTTGCTTAAGAGGATGTCCGGAGTGGAAGGCTTGCTGTTCAGCTGTCATTGGCATTTTGCCTTTGTCTCTTTTCAGAGCGGCCATGATGACCTGCATATTTTCATCCACTACATATTCCGGAGTAGGGTTCAGAAGAGGATCTTCCGGAATTATAGGGTTTCAAAGCACTCCATGGATGATGACAATGGGCCCCTTGATGAAGTGTAGGTTAAAAGCCCAAGGCTTGTCTTTTCCTTATAAATAGTCATGTATTATTCATTATTAGGGTTAAGAGTGAGGCAAAATGTAGCCGCCACGGTGTGAGGTTTCTTATGTAGTGTTAGATTCTTTAGTCTATGATTAAAGTGTAATTCAGTCCTTATATTTGAATAATTTGAGTGATCATTCAACATAATCTTCATATTTGTGTTTGTTCTTATTTTCCGCATCTTGTTCATCAAATCTCAATTAGGGTTTTAATCTCAACAAGTGGTATCAGAGCGGGTCTTTGAAGATCTATTGATTTTTGAAGTATCGGTTCTTGATTTGATGATTTTCTGCACAAGTTATTGAAGATTGTTGGTGTTTTGGCGGTATGGAATCAAGATTTTTGTTCAACTTACTGTTCATGGGGATTTATGTTGTTCATTTAATGTTCATCGTGGTAAAAATAAATTCTTCCCTCTTTGGATCTGATTAATTTGTCTAAGATCAATGAGCCACATTTGAGGCCGCATAATCGACTCTGATTCCGTTTTATCACACTTTTGATTCGATCCAATATTGTTCATTTGGCCCAATTATTCAATTCGTCCCTGTTCATGCATGTATTTGATAATGATTCATTTTTTGGCCCTCATATTATATCCATGTTTCTGATAGCGTGCTGTAAATCATCGATATGTTTGAAAATTACCAACAATCGTTGATTTCTCTGAGATTATGGCTTATCAACATTTGTATATCAATAATTCCCGTTTCCTTGTACTGTTCATTGTTGGTTGTTTGGGTCATTGATCGTGTTTGTTGTTACCATGTACTGCAATCAACAAAGCTTATCTATGTTTGTCAAATCTATTGCTCATCCGTTCCTAAGTCGATTTCTGTGAACAACGCCATTATCGGGATCAATTTTGATTTTATCAATTGATTCTATCTTTTCAAAAAGTCAATATGTTCGTTCTTTTGCTCCAACGTCAATTTTTCTTATAGATTATATCGATTCTGTGATGTGGAAGATGAATTGGTGTCTCAATTATTTAAAGTTTTGTTTGAGGTACCAACATATATTGCGAATCAAGAATACATATTTTGCAGTGTGATGGACAGATGAGGATCGGATGAACAGAATTGGGTTTGTTTGTGGTCAAAAACAAAAAAGTCAAAATTAGAACAAATGTTTAACCTGTGTATGTAATCAGAAACAAGGTCTGGGAATCATGACTCATATTTGCAATTGGAATCAAGCCTATGTTTGGAATTGATTTGGAATTGCCAAGCGGGTATTGCTAAAAGTCAAAATTGGAATGAAGGTCTCGGAATCAGAACCAATTTCCTATCTCAAAACTAGATTTCCTGAATTGTGATGTTAGCTGGAATGAATTTGAAAAGGAACCGAAAATGAAAGACATCTACAGAATAGTGATGTTGGATGGCATCAAATGGAACGAGATGGAATGGTCTTTGTGTGTCTGTTCGCGCTTTGCAGGTCAAAATTGGTATTGCAAAATCTTTGGTGCGAGTGAACTCACTGAGTATGAATGTAATCAGATTTGAGAGTTTATCGGAATAAAATCGTAACAGGACTCAATTGGTATGCACAATGGTCAACAGAAAAGTCAAAATCGCTTTGAAAGCCTTACCTGTGAACGCTCGTTTACTGTGCTACTCTTTGGGGTATAATTGACGATATTGAAATGAATCTATGATTGGGTTCGTCTGTTGCCTTGGAACGAATGAAGGGAAAACATAAAGCGAACCTGGGGTTCGAATAGTGTGACATCCCCAATTTCACGGCCAGAAAAGACCGATTTGTTTATGCTTTGTTTTATAAATCAGAGTGATCGTTTAAAGAAAACGGTTGCGGAATTTGTTCCCAAAATAAAATATGGTAACCAATTGTCAAAACATTTCTCGAAAAGAATGTATTTCCATTAAATAATAAAAACTCGGGATGTCATGTTCGTTACAGACCAAAAGCATAAACAATATAAAATAGACCTTACAATAGTTATTCAACTACTGATCTATAATCCAAAATCTCTCGTCAAGTCCTCCAACTTATACCCTTGTGTCATTACCTGTAATGAAAAGAAAACTGAGTGGGTCAGGCTTGGGATCCTGGTGAGCATATAGGGTTTTCAACCCACAATAATATAATTATTATATGTAATCAACAAACAATCAACCCAATTACCCATCCCCATTATCTTCTTAAGGTTTTACCCTAAGAACCAACTATCCTTCATTCATTTATTCATAAGGAATTTGGCACGAATTCCATTGCTGCCAAAGCTTATTTATCAAGCACTAAATCCATAGTTATCTGGCGCTAAGTCCATAGTCACCAAAGTTCACTTAACAAGCGCTAACTCCATAGTCGCAAAGGTCTACTCAACAAGCGCTAACTCCATAGTCGCCAAGGTTTACTCAACAAGCGCTAACTCCATAGTCGCCAAGGTTTACTCAACAAACGCTAACTCCATAGTCGCCAAGGTTTACTCAACAAACGCTAACTCCATAGTCGCCAAGGTTTACTCAACAAGCGCTAACTCTATAGTCGCCAAGGTTTACTCAACAAGCGCTAACTCCATAGTCGTCAAGTTTGTACAATAAGTGCTAACTCCATAGTCACCAATTATTCCATCTACCTATGTTCTACCCAACAACTTTGTAGATATAAATACTTACACAGTTTAAATCATTTAACACCTGTATAAAACTCCAATTTCCATGCCCATCTCAAATAGACAAATAACATATAAACACATAGCACGTATTTCATAGCAAATACTTCACATTTATGTGTTAGAAGAAAGTAACTACACACCCACACATATAAACAACAATATACTTAATACACTCAAACCATACTTGTATTATTATCGTGTTTATGAAAGGTAGTATACACTCACTTGATCAGAAGATGATCGGACAGCACTACGACTTGCAGAAGTAGTAATCCTCAACAGATCTGGAAGATCTCCACAAAAATCAAACTTCTCGCGGGCAGAGCTTCGACTCGGGAACCGCACTTCTCGGGATCTTCGGGATCTCGGGACTTGCCTCGGGGCTCGAGAATAATACCGGGGCTTCGGGGTATTTCTGGCACGCAAATCGATGCAAAACGGGAGAGAGAAGAGAGAAAATTGGCAAAAGAGCCGGCTGCCCTCGCATCCTATTTATAGGAGGCTAGAGCCTCGGAGTACGCGGGGCGTACGCGTCCGAATCCGTCACTCCATGCGTCATCTGAAGAACTCGAGTGCGAAGGTCGTCATGCTTCGCTGTACACAGGGCGTACACTCGTACGCGGGGCGTACTTCGGATGAGTCCGATGACTCGTCTTCGGATAAGGTCGGGATTTAATAATTAAATTTAATTATTAATTCATTAATAAACTTCGAAAATTCATATCTTCTTCATACGAACTCCGTTTTCGACGTTCTTTATATCCATGCGGTGGTGAGACTACGCTCTACGACTTTCGTTTAGACTCCGTTGGCTAATTTTGGCTTTTATTTTTATTATTTATTTTTAATAGGTCGGGACAGAAAATTTCGTTATAAATTCATAACTTCTTCGTCCGACGTCCGTTCTTGCCTAACTTTTCGTCGTTTCGCTACTAACAACGAGATCTTCGATTCTCGTTTAGATCGCTAAGGCTAAATATCACTCTAACGTGAATTCACTTTTTACGTCATTCAACGTTGTGCCGGTTCTGTCGCGAAACTTCAACAGGTCATAACTTCTTTGTTATAACTCGGATTTTGGCATTCTTTATATGCACGGGAACCTTGTAACATATACTACAACTTAGTTAGGATTATTCATCCTAAATAATATTCTATCAAAAAGTCATTTTTGACGCTTATTGTCTCTAAATTGACTAGCCCTGATCTACGGGCGTTACAATTATCACCCCTTAGGATGATTACGTCCCGGAATCATCAACGAAATAGGATTCGTGTACTGACTCGATAAGTTATCTCTCCATTCTAAGTAATAAGGTTGATGCTCAACCCTGCATCTGCTCTTCGTACTACGTTGGACTTTAGATCGACATCTTTAAGTTACAAAATAAATCCTTATTGTGGACTCCTTCTTTTTCTAAGGATAAATACATTCATTTATCTATTGTAACTAACCGATGGGTCGTGCCCCGATGACCTCTCATCACGGTCGGACTCAATTAATATGACCACTAGGGTCGGAATAACCATCATCCTACTAGCCATTACCGAAACAAGGGAAATGACAAACTTGAATAAAACGAAACCAATTACTAGTTTCTTGATAACCTTGTGACTTCCCATGATCCAAGCGCGAGTCCTGTGCTTCTGCTAGTATAGATCTCTACTACCATTCACACCTACTCATATTCGTCCCAAGTATTGTCTCGCAGTTAACCAAGTCACCATACATAAATCATATAATCATTCAACACATCAGATAACAAAACCAGGGTTTATATTAATTCTTGAAACTATTACACAAAAGTTCAAGTTCACCCTATACTATGCCTCTAGCAGGCTATGCTTCCTGATACATACTTTATATATTAATATGAAGTCTTCATCTTTTAATCCTCCCATCCTTTTCTGCTTCGTTGAGGAACATGTTGAATGCCCTTGGCTGTGGAGGTGTGTTTTTCTGTGGGCAGTCTTTAGAAATATGACCTTCTTCATTACACCTATAGCACATCTTCTTGATAGGTGCGCACTTGTTGGCGTAGTGCCCTGTCTTCCCATATTTTGTAGCAAGTCATCTCCTCGCTACATTTCCCGAAGTGTTTCTTCTTACACTTCTCACACCACTTACCTTCATCTCTTCCCCCAGATTTCGAGAATTTGCTTTCTTTGTCGATTATTGAAGATCCTTCACGCTTCCTTTTCTCTCCATCTTCAGCCCTTTCAAGACCCTTTTCTTATATTTGGGTCTCAACATTTTTGGCTGCCCAGATGGCGGCTTTCAGAGTGGTTGCTTTCTTGACTATCGGACCAAAGTCCGCTGGTAATCCATTGGCAAACTTGTTGACCTTGGAAAGTTCAGTCGGAATTAGGTATGGAATAAGCTTCATCTTCTCCGTAAAGCTCGTAGCGTATTCAGTAACGCTCAATTTTTCCTTTCTTCAGATTCTGGAACTCATTGTTGATTTCCGGAAGATCTTGCTCAGAGCAGTATTGGAATTTCAGTTGCACCACGAATTCTTCCCAAGACATCTTGCTAGCTTCCCCCTTGGGCATCGAACCAGCCAGTAACTTCCACCAGCTCAATACTCCAGATTTTAACAGAGGGATTGCAAGAGCGGTCTTCTGTCTGTTGCTACACTCGCAACTTTTAAACATTGTCTCCATTTCGGAGATCCAGTCCATGACTTGCACCGGTGTCGGGCTCCCAGAAAGACATGGTGGTTTGGATGCCATGAAATCCTTGTACATGCATCCCCATCCATCATTTCCCCTATCCTGGTTGTTTTGGCGAACTATTGGTGGGTTGGCTTGACCAACGGTCCCACTGTAGTTTCCTCCTTCAGACTGTCCTCCATTTACTTTGGGCTCTGCAACTTGAATTGACAATTCCTCGCGATTCTGCCTGATCAGACGTCTGGTTTCTTCCATCTGATTATTCAACATTGCCTGGATCATCACTTGAACTCCGGCCATTGTCATTGGTTCAGGCGCTGCTGCCACAACATGTATTTGTTCAATTATTGGTATTTGATTCCTGCTTTCATCAGCATCTCAACTCCACTCCTCGTTCTCACCATTTTTGATCTATACACTGAATAAGGTGAAATTAGATCCTTAGTCACGATAGATATTCAAATAATCCTTATCACTCTGAAACGTTTACATGTTAGTTCTAATATCGTAGACGCATGCTTAGAATCCTAAACACATAAGGTTTCCAGATCCGGTCGGCAACAGACCATAGATCCGAACAATTAACATCATATATGACAAACATATAACAATTAACACATAATAGCATTTTAGGCAATTTTTTTTCCTAAAATAAAATAGTGCATGTGCCAATTTAGGTGTACTACCTAAAATATAATGGACACACTCAACTCACAATCATTGCTTAGCATTCTAAGTTTAAGTCTAGAAATAAATCCGTATTCCTAGTTCGCTTAAACTAATGCTCTGATACCAACTGTGACATCCCCAATTTCACGGCCAGAAAAGACTGATTTGTTTATGCTTTGTTTTATAAATCAGAGTGAACGTTTAAAGAAAACGGTTCCGAAATTTGTTCCCAAAACAAAATATGATAACCATTTATAACAACATTTCTCGAAAAGAATGTATTTCCATTAAATAATAAAAACTCGGGATGTCATGTTCGTTATAGACCAAAAGCATAAACAATATAAAATAGACCTTACAATAGTTATTCAATTACTGATCTATAATCCAAAATCTCTCGTCAAGTCCTCCAACTTATACCCGTGTGCCATTACCTGTAACGAAAAGAAAACTGAGTGGGTCAGGCTTGGGAGCCTGGTGAGCATATAGGGTTTTCAACCCACAATAATATATTTATTATATGTAATCAGCAAACAATCAACCCAATTACCCATCCCCATTATCTTCTTAAGGTTTTACCCTAAGAACCAACTATCCTTCATTCATTTATTCATAAGGAATTTGGCACGAATTCCATTGCTGCCAAAGCTTATTTATCAAGTACTTAATCCATAGTTATCTGGCGCTAACTCCATAGTCACCAAAGTTCACTTAACAAGCGCTAACTCCATAGTCGCAAAGGTCTACTCAACAAGCGCTAACTCCATAGTCGCCAAGGTTTACTCAACAAGCGCTAACTCCATAGTTGCCAAGGTCTACTCAACAAGCGCTAACTCCATAGTCGCCAAGGTTTACTCAACAAGCGCTAACTCCATAGTCGCCAAGGTTTACTCAACAAGCCCTAACTCCATAGTCGCCAAGGTTTACTCAACAAGCGCTAACTCCATAGTCGCCAAGGTTTACTCAACAAGCGCTAACTCCATAGTCGCCAAGGTTTACTCAACAAGCGCTAACTCCATAGTCGTCAAGTTTGTACAATAAGTGCTAACTCCATAGTCACCAACTATTCCATCTACCTATGTTCTACCCAACAACTTTGTAGATATAAATACTTACACAGTTTAAATCATTTAACACCTGTATAAAACTCCAATTTCCATGCCCATCTCAAATAGACAAATAACATATAAACACATAGCACGTATTTCATAGCAAATACTTCACATTTATGTGTTAGAAGAAAGTAACTACACACCCACACATATAAACAACAATATACTTAATACACTCAAACCATACTTGTAATATTATCGTGTTTATGAAAGGTAGTATACACTCACTTGATCAGAAGATGATCGGACAGCACTACGACTTGCAGAAGTAGTAATCCTCAGCAGATCTGGAAGATCTCCACAAAAATCGAACTTCTCGCGGGCAGAGCTTCGACTCGGGAACCGCACTTCTCGGGATCTTCGGGATCTCGGGACTTGCCTCGGGGCTCGAGAATAATACCGGGGCTCTGGGGTATTTCTGGCACGCAAAATGATGCAAAACGGGAGAGAGAAGAGAGAAAATTGGCAAAAGAGCCGGCTGCCCTCGCATCCTATTTATAGGAGGCTGGAGCCTCGGAGTACGCGGGGCGTACGCGTCCGAATCCGTCACTGCATGCGTCATCCGAAGAACTCGAGTGCGAAGGTCGTCATGCTTCGCTATACGCGGGGCGTACGCTCGTACGCGGGGCGTACTTCGGATGAGTCCGATGACTCGTCATTGGATAAGGTCGGGATTTAATAATTAAATTTAATTATTAATTCATTAATAAACTTTGAAAATTCATATCTTCTTCATACGAACTCCGTTTTCGATGTTCTTTATATCCACGCGTAGGTGAGACTACTCTCTACGACTTTCGTTTAGACTCCCTCGGCTAATTTTGAATTTTATTTTTATTATTTATTTTTAATAGGTCGGGACAGAAAATTTCGTTATAAATTCATAACTTCTTCGTCCGACGTCCGTTTTTGCCTAACTTTTCGTCGTTTCGCTACTAACAACGAGATCTTCGATTCTCATTTAAATCACTAAGGCTAAATATCACTCTAATGTGAATTCACTTTTTACGTCATTCAGCGTTGTGTCGGTGCTGTCGCGAAACTTCAACATGTCATAACTTCTTCGTTATAACTCGGATTTTGACGTTCTTTATATGCACGGGAACCGTGTAACATATACTACAACTTAGTTAGGATTATTCATCCTAAATAATCTTCCATCAAAAAGTCATTTTTGACGCTTATTGTCTCTAAATTGACTAGCCCTGATCTACGGGCGTTACAACTAGGCTAAGGTTTCACTTTTTGTTTGCATCGTGATGCTTGATTTCGCTTTTGTATCAATGGCTTTGGTATGTACCTGGAATGAAATTGTGTTCGGTTGGTAGCTCTTGGAACGAAAGCACTTGGAACAAAAGTAATGGAACGAAAGGAGGATGAACCAAAAGCGAAACTGTGCCCAGACCGAACATGGTTTCGGTTCAATGAACTTGGACCAAAATTGGTTTCGGTTGCTTGTACTCAGAGCAAACCTATTGGAGTCAATGTTTATATGTGCCAATTTCAAGGTTTCGCGTCTAGTTCGAATCATCGTTGAAAGATCAACTAGAGTATGATGCAGTGTTCGTTCAATCTCATCTAAATGGGGAACATGACTAATGATTACATTTTTGGTCCCTGCAACTCCAGCGAATTGGCACTTTTGGTCCCTATTGTTTTCATAGTTTGGTTTTTTTTGGACCATTTCCAGTTTTGCTTCAAATAAAGGGGTATATTGATGCTGAATTACCATTCCAGCCCCTGTCTTTCAACAAGTGATAGTTTCTACTCTATATTCAGAAAAGTTTACAAATTTGAGGGCTGGTGAATAGTTTTGAATTCTTTAATGCACATATTTTTTCGTGAACAAAAAATTATGGATTCCATCAAGTCTTGGCGGTTCGAAAAGTTGTTTTTCGTGATAACGACAAACTTTCGCAACTTTTTTGGATTTTATACTTCATTGTATATATCATTTTGTCGCGGGGGAGCACAATAATTTTTATCCATTCAAGACCATTCTGATGACCATAAGAAGGATTTATAATCATGTTTTCGATTATAAATCGGGGGAGAATTTGGTGTTGCCATTCGAAATTGGATGACTTTTCAAAGTTGAAGATTTTTGATAAAGCTTGTGGTAAAATTATGAAGGTAGCTTTTACAGTGGAAGTTCTTCATCGAGCTCTGCTAAAGCTTTTACAAAGAAGTATCCTTTACAGCGGAAGTTCTTTATCGAGCTCTGCTAAGGACTTGTTATATCTCCGACTTCTAGTATTTTCTCGATCAAGTGGCATTACGAATCTTAAAGTTTGGGTTGTTACATGATATTTTTTGATGGCTTATATCATTAGCTTATTTGAAGATCATTGTGACATGGAGGGGAGCTCTTCAAAGACAAGAAGTGATTCAGTTTCTTTGTTCTGAAATAGGTTTTCATGGCGGGTTTGGTTTTCATGATGATTTTTTTGGGATTACATTCGAAAATGAAGTTTAAAGACATTACTTAAGTGCTTGATTTATATATCCTAGAGCCCGTGTTTGAAGACTATTGAAGAATCAAGATTCGTGGATTGCTTCATCTATTCCTCGTTGCAAGATCTTTTTATTTTCTAGATGCTTGTTTTGGAAGTTAAAGCATTCTCATCCATTCCATACTTTGAGGGGGAGATTGTAGGGTTTCAAAGCACTCCATGGATGATGACAATGGGCCCCTTGATGAAGTGTAGGTTAAAAGCCCTAGACTTGTCTTTTCCCTATAAATAATCATGTATTATTCATTATTAGGGTTAAGAGTGAGGCAAAATGTAGCCGCCACGGTGTGAGGTTTCTTATGTAGTGTTAGATTCTTTAGTCTATGCCTAAAGTGTCATTCATTCCTTATATTTAAATAAATTGAGTGATCATTCGACATAATCTTCATATCTGTGTTTGTTCTTATTTTCCGCATCTTGTTCATCAAAACTCAATTAGGGTTTTAATCCCAACAGGAATGTCATCAGGGATCCGGAGAGGAGAGCCTTGGTCTATGGTAGCAATTTTAAAAAGCCAGAATAGGTGGCAACATAGAAGGAGTGACTCGGGAGGCTTGAGCTGTGAGGAAAGATTTGGCTTTGGCCATTTGAATAGCCCTTTAAAGAACATCTGGTAAAGAGGATGGCCAAGAGGTTACTGACCATATCCTCTTCTCTTCCTCAGTCAATGCCTTTGGGAATAGCCTCTTCGGAGCCACGAGACATAGAACTCCTTTGGTGACATACTTTTCTTCTATATTGTCTTCTTAATCATCAGAGGAATTTCCTAGAAGTCCGGACACCACTTAGACTTCATCGTCGGAATTCAAGTCTTCATCTCGGAGTGTGAACTCCGAGGCAGGTTTCCATGGTTGGCTTGGACATTCTCCCCCTCTTGCATCGGGAAACCTCCAGACTGCTGCAACATAAGTGACTCCTTCATGCCATCGAATTGTTCAAACACTTTTAGAAGACCAATGTTGAGTTTTTTGGTGAGAGTATCATAAGCTTCGAAGGTGGGTGCATGAGCAGCAATGTGATCGGACAGATGCCCTAGGACGGCTAACATATCATCAAACTTTCGATTCAGAACATCGACAATGTTTTAAGTGGATAGAATTAGTTTGATGAGGACTTATTGAATGATGAAATTCATCTCGTCCTTCTTCTTTATCTCCTTCACCAAAATTCGGATTTCTTTCTCATGACGCACATGTGTTTGCTTAATAAGGTCGTTGGTAGCAGACACCATGTCGTCATGGACTTTGAGCATAGAGGTAATGGTGTCAAGATAGTGTTCAACTGAAGCATCGTAGTTGGCTTTAACTTGCTCAAGTGAATGCTTGAGCCGGATAGATATCAGTTGATCTAGTTGGGCTTCACGTTCCACAACTGAAGGTATGGAATGTTGTGAAAGAGACTAAAGGATGGCATCGAGTTTGGAATCAAGTCTGTGTTGGATTAATGTCTAAGTCCATAACTATAATTGGTAAGACTTGACCCGACCCGGCATGGTCCATTTAGGTTGCATGGCATCATGCACTTGGATAGACTAAAATGAGAGAAATAACACTTAAGGTTTATTAATATATTATAAGTTCTAATATATTAATAAGATTATTTAATTAGTATTGATCAATAATTGATTTAGAATTAATTATGTGATCAAAAGAAGACTAATTAAATATCTGGGTTGATTGTGTAAATCATCCATACTTATATAGTGGGCTAATGCTCTATGGATTATCAAGTTGGGCTCAAACCCATTGGATGCTCCATGGTGTATTTGAACCCATGGATCCAAGGAAATGGAAAGCCATGACAATTAGGGTTTACCCTAATTGTAACAACTATATAAGCATCTTATGGATGTGAGAAATCGGCCACTAGATATGCATGGAGGGCAAGCCGATTCTTGAAGTGTTCTAATTTCTCTCTAAGTTATTCCAAGTGCTTATGGTGTTGTGTGAACCATTTGAGGTGTCACACTTGGGGCACTAGGCACTCAAGCTTCATGAAGACAAGCACAAACAAAAGGTATGTTATTCTAACTTGTGTTATTCAAAGTTTTGTGTGCTAGAATAGAACAATACCTTGGAAAGTTGATATTTGCATGTATAATAGAGAAAACATAGATCCAAGGTATTTAGGGTTGCATGTACACTTAGGAGTGTTAGATTGCTCAAAACCCAACAGTGATATCAGAGACTAGGCTTGTTTTCTTGTTGTACTTGCTTAAACTGCTTAAAAATCGACTGTTGGTGCTGTCTGCCTAGCAGAATCGCCAAGTCCATGAAGGGACTCGACGAGTCCAAGGCAAAATGCATCCAACTCGCCAAGTTTGTTCACGCACTCGACGAGTTGGACCCCCAGACAGTATATTTTCGAGTTTTGGTGCTGGAATTGGTATAGAATCATTACCTTTGACTGTTTTGGGCTTATAAAACTTGTTTTGAATATGGTAATGATTATGTTAAACCAATTTGAATGCTATAATAAAAGTTTCAAGTTGATATGTGTTCATGTTATTCTTGAAAATTGTTGATTTTGAATGATCATGCTTATGAGTTTTTCTAGATCATAGGAATTGTGTGCAAATTGTTTGTTGATATAATTCATGATCTTGTTGAAAATTGTATGGAGTTCATAACTTTTCCTCAAGTTATGAATTTTCAAGAATTTTATGTTTCCTTGATTTATGAGTTAGTTTAGATTGATAATGAGAAAAAATTATGTTTTAGTTGTTTTCAATCCATATTAGTCTAAAAGAAGTTCATAAAATATGTTTTTGTAACTTGTCTTGAAGTTATGTGAAAAGTCATATTTATGAATCTTAAAAACTCATAAAAGTTTTGTAGGTTACATAAAATGTAAGAGTTTTTTCCATTAAATACTTAATGACTCCATAACTTGTCCTCAAGTTATGGATGTTGAAGAGACACTTCTTTAAAGTGTTTTTAAAGAATAAGGGGTTACATTAAAATGAAGAGTCTTCATTTTAATGAACAATTAAACTCATAAGTTATGATTTAAAGAGTCTTTAAATAGTTTCAAAACTTGCCCTCAAGTTTTGGAATTTGAAAAGTTACTCCTCATGTATACTTTAATTCCAAATTAAACATTGAAATTTTAAAAAGTTTAAAATTCAACCCTTATACTATTATTATAATTTTAATTATATAGATATGTAAAAGAGGAAGTCAATCTTACCGTTAGTAGGCCTCATTCACGAAGCCGGTCTATAAGGGGAGTATAAGGTTACTGCCTATAAAATGGAAGTTTAATGGGTGTCCACTCTCACCCACCGCTTCCTTGACTGGTGGAGGGTCGTTAGCCGAACGGGTAGGAATTGACAATAACTCTCCCTTCATTAAAAGTATAATGAAAAATACTAAGTAACTAAACACTTATAAATTCCCAATCTTAGTTACTTAGGAAAATGTGAAAAGGTGCTAGCCTATAAAATTACACTTTGTACCTTAGCAAGTCGTTAGTGGAGCGTGTGTGGTTAACCGGCACACTAACATGGACTAGTAAGAGTGGCAAAGGGTAACTTGACTTTATTATAGATCGGTGGAGCATGTGTGGTTAACCGGCACATCGATTAGGTAATATTGTTAAGGGTACCAAGTCAATTTGTATGGCTATTCACACCTTGTTTGTGATCCTCGGCATCCCAGTCACAAATTTGAGAGGGCACAATCGAGATTCGAACATGCCATTGAAAAGTTCAATGTATCTCAAAAGATCTAGGAGTTTCAAAACCAATAAAACCTAATAATAAAATATTTCGTTTTCATGGTGGAAATTGGTAAATCGTCATTTACCTACCTTCAACTATTTTATAATTTGGATTACGGCATCCCTCTTCCAGTTATAAATAGGTTGTTGGGTCCTAGCCTTAATATTTCATATTGGGTGTTATATTAAGGAATTTAAATCAACTAACTTGAATTTCTCCCATTATAGATGTCTAGTTTAGACAACTATGGTCTTCCCAAATCTTTAGGAACAAGCTTCCTAATGAAGATGATATCCCAAATGGCAATCGAGGTGAAAGATCAATCCCTTTGTTGGGCATTTGTGGGACAAGAAATCATACTTCACTTCATCCACCTCCTCCAATAAATCTCCCTATCCCACCAGTTTTAAGACTTGATAAGTTCTAAGTCACTCAATCCCTATTGGCAAGCAAAGTCTATATGTGCTTAGATCTTGGGGATTAAGCCACATATTGACATGTCGGGAGAGTCGGGTGTCAAAGTCTCAAGGTAGCTGGCTGCTGACTTGGTTCTTCAGTCACTCCCTGATGACAGGTCGCGACAAGACCCTTAATGATCTTACCTATTTGCTTGATGATGCTAAATCAGCAATGATTTGGAGCATTAGTAAAGCAAATTGGATTGGAAGATCTACTTTCCAAACCTATTTGGACATTGAAAATGGTGACATTGGAGGTCCAGGAAAAAGCTTCTCTTCCTAATGGAAAGGGATCGACCATAGTTAACTCGGTTGACCAAATGGTAAAGAGAAAGGTTAAGTCTGTGATAGTCTCATGTACCATTTCCAAAGAGTCCATATGATTCTGTTGCCAAAGGAAAGTCATTGGTTGCGAAGCTGCTAAATTTACCTAAAACATCTTAAGGATGGTAAAGTCAATAGGTTTGACTCTACTTCAGGTAAAGTCCATTGTCTAACTCTATTAAGTTTCTATTCTGAGATTCTTATTGCATAATGTGACGAGGTCACATGTTGATGTTTTAAGAATCAAAGAAAAAGTGAAGAAACTTAAAGGAAGTATATGCTGATTCTGATCGCGAAGATGGATTTCGATCGTATGGTTCGGTGATCAAAATTTTGAGTTGTTACTTAAGAGTTATGATATATTGCTTAGGAATAGATAACAACAAGTTTTCCATATGGATTGTAAGGATAAATTTTTCCGCAAAGTTTTAAAATAAAAGAAAAATGGTTTTGATTTTATTTATTTTAAGTATCCTTACAATGGAATTTGTGAAAATTTGTTGATTATATGTTTCCATTGATAAGCAATACGGGTAAATGGATTTGATTCTTTCATTAGTGGAAGTGTCATAATTTACCAAATAAGGAAAGATTCTCATCACACAAGTTTCAATTGGATAGAAACTTGGAATCATGCAACTTGTATTATATGATCATGAGATTTTTTTTATATATTTGGGAAATTAAATCTAATTCCTTGTTCACATGTATATGTGAATCAAGTGAAGGACAAAGGGATCGGATACACTTAGGTGTGCGCTAATCAGGTCCACCACAAAGTTGATAAGATTATTCATTATGATTTACTAAAGTTTAGTAAATTTGGTTATACTTACAAGTTTAAGTATAGTTCTGGATCATTGGAGAAGTTTCAATGATAAACATAATGAGTAAGAAGAATCAAATAAGGCAGAAAGATAAAAGTTTCTCTAATCTGAAGAGATGGGAGAGTACTTGAGTATCTTGTTTTATGATTATCTTAGTGATTATGAAACCATGTCACAATTGATCCTCTGAGGACACCTTAGTTCATTTTGTTTGACTAAGGAGAGGAATCGTGAATTGTTGAAATGGTTAGATCAAAAGATAAATTATACTTCGTTCCAAAATTAAATCTCAGAGTCATACTCCAAGATTAAGCCTTGAGTGACATAATCTTAAGAGAGGTTTAAAACACTTGTTAAATGTAGAGTAAAATGTGTTATTACTCTTGTACATTTGAAATTGGTAAGTTGTGATGTTTTGGATAAAACAAATACCAACTAAGACCAGTTGTGAGAAGTGTTTAACTTGATAAGAATCTGCACTAACTCTTGAATATTCATTTTTCTCAAGGAATGGTTCTTGACAAAGAGAATCTTATATGTCAAGAGGTCAGTGGGAGTCTCAAAAGGATCTTAAGATAGATTCAATAACTAATCAAGAGTTTTGTTAATCACTAGACCACGACTTGAGGTTTGTAACCTATCGTGTTGACATATTCTGTGCCCATTCCAGTTAAAGTTGGTTTTGCATTGGAGTTCTGAGAGTTCTCAACTGGTTGCATAACTTGGAAGCAATGGCAGGCCCTTGTGCTACCAGGTGGCAAGAAATTAAGACTGCACAAGTTCAGTCCATATGAATTTGGATTTGTCATTAACCTTGCCGTGTGATTATGGTTATGTGAAATTAACATGGATAGGAACACATACACCATCAAAATCTAAGTGTCATAAGGTTTCTCTCCGATTCATGAAAATGATAGTGAGGAAACTCTTTCACTAAGTAAATTTAAGTGGATAGCAAGTGTGAAGTTTGCATTCTCATGTCGTTAGTGGAGCATGTGTGGTTAACCGGCACACTAACTAATGAGAATGGCAAAGGTTTAGACTCACATGTGAGCTATCTAAGGAAAGGTTTAGACTCCAGGTGTATGATTTGATAAAGTCTTATCAACGCAATCTAGTATCAGAAATCTAACTGATTTCTAGGTACATGTCAAAGCTAGTGGGAGCATAAAGTGTTATGCTAGTTAGATAATAATCATTATGCTAGTGGGAGCATGATGATTATGTTGCAAGTTAGCAATGTTAATTATACAAGACAAAAGTTTCATCTCGCTTTGAAAAAGTTGTTTTACTATAATTAAGGGAGAGAAATTTATACTTCATTCCAATTCTACAAGCTTAGATTGAGATTTTAATCAACTTTAGTGAAGAATATATATGAATGTTATGTTGGAATGGTTCAACATAAGGAATTTCTATATACGTTGCTTTCTCAAAATTCGATTATGATTACGGCATCCCACTTCATAGTTCGAATTATGAGAACATGGAAAATAAAAATTTTATAGCATGAATCGTATCCCATATGCTTCGGATATAGGATCGATTGCATGTGTTATAATATTCATCCATTCTAATTTGTCCTAATGCTTAGGGCGTTAAGAAGGGAAAAGGGATTAGAATTGGATATGACTAAGATGATTAAGCAATTGTCGAGAACAATTTGGGGTTTTCCAAAGTTTGGTTACTCATGGACAATTGGAAGTATAGAGTAAGGATCGTATTGACATATTTTGGAAAGAGGCAACTCTTGTTCAAAAGTGATGGTCAAGATGGGAATATGGAATGGTTTCCATAGGTGGAGGTTATTCTTTGAATCTGTGTAAGATTAAAGAACTTAATGCAAAGAAGGATGTTCAAATGAATGTACTTTGAATTTGAGACTTCATATCCATGAAATTGTTTTCCATTGGAATACTTTGTAATGTTTGTTGCCAAGTCTTTGTGACTTGTGTGAATATCATTACAAGAGGATCATTGCATAGATTACAGTAAATGACAAGAACTTGGTATTCTTACATTTACAATAAGGATTGGTATTGTGAAATGAGAATCATTGAAGTCATGTTCAATTGATATACATTTCACAGAGAGATGACCATATGTAAACATAGTGTGCATACTTGGAGTATGGCATAACTATTGTTTAGAGAAACATAGTATGCATGCTTGGAGCATGGCATCACTACTGTTTCAATTCAAGTATTAATTTGATTAATCGAAACATGAATAACGAGCAATCAATATGGTGCTTAGATAAAAGGTGTTTTATTTACGCTCAAAGTGTTGAGGCCATATAGGACTAGTATCATTTTGTGTTTCACTTTGCATGTGTTGACTTCCAGAATAACTAGGTCATTCTCCCGAATGACCAAGTTATTCAAACCATCAACAATCGGTCATATGTTGGAAGTAGATATGAATCAAGACTGTCGTGAATTTGGCTTGTATGATTTGTCTAAAGTGTTTAGACAATGCAATAGTTGCTACAACATTCATGAGTACTCATAAGGGCTGAGTATTGGATTCAACCCACGCTCATTTGGATTCACTTCATGGATTTTATCACGAGTGAATCATGAGACGATAATATCTTATATTCTTCAAACCTAGAGATATGAGTTGTTGACTATGAGTTGGTTATACATTGATTGCACGTCAACGCATTGGTAACTCGATGTTATAAAACGTGCCTTTGTGTATGATTCAACAAATTGTTAGTACAAGCATATGAGTCGAAGTTTATCGATTCCTTTTACCTTCGGGATAAAAGCGATATCTGTGGGCCCCTCGATGATTTAGTGATGACAAACGTAAGTGCTCGGCCGGGCCTGGACTGATTTGATTTGTTCAATTAGTCAGTCGTCATAAATCAGAAATCGGGAAACAACAAATGGATAGAGAGAATGATTATAATCCATGTCTCAGTCCATATGATATCTAGAATGGAGGAATATATGATCACTTATCTAATGGACAAGCCATTGACAGAGGTTAGAGTTCATCGACAAGGTCAGAGATCGACATAAGCTTTTGAGAGCTACGATTGCTAGTCGGGTTCTGAAGTCATAATTGCAATAATAGTTTTAGACTTATCCAAGTGGGAGACTGTTGGATTAATGTCTAAGTCCATAACTATAATTGGTAAGACTTGACCCGACCCGACATGGTCCATTTGGATTGCATGACATCATGCACTTGGATAGACTAAAATGAGAGAAATAACACTTAAGGTTTATTAATATATTATAAGTTCTAATATATTAATAAGATTATGTAATTAGTATTGATCAATAATTGATTTAGAATTAATTATGTGATCAAAAGAAGACTAATTAAATATATGGGTTGATTGTGTAAATCATCCATACTTATATAGTGGGCTAATGCTCCATGGATTATCAAGTTGGGCTCAAACCCATTGGATGCTCCATGGATGCTCCATGGTGTATTTGAACCCATGGATCCAAGGAAATTGAAAGCCATGACAATTAGGGTTTACCATAATTGTAACAACTATATAAGCATCTTATTGATGTAAGAAATCGGCCACTAGATATGCATGGAGGGCAAGCCGATTCTTGAAGTGTTCTAATTTCTCTCTAAGTTATTCCAAGTGCTTATGGTGTTGTGTGAACCATTTGAGGTGTCACACTTGGGGCACTAGGCACTCAAGCTTCATGAAGACAAGCACAAACAAAAGGTATGTTATTCTAACTTGTGTTATTCAAAGTTTTGTATGCTAGAATAGAACAATACCTTGGAAAGTTCTTATTTGCATGTATAATAGAGAAAACATAGATCCAAGGTATTTAGGGTTGCATATACACTTAGGAGTGTTAGATTGCTCAAAACCCAACAGTCTGGAAACCTTTTGATCCAATTTTGTGTTGAGCTCTATTACGGATGTTTCGATTGAGGAGACCTTCTTCTTAGTATCCGAGACATTCGTTTGTATTTCGAGGAGAGCGAAAGGATCAATTGTAATCACTAGCTGATGATTCGAAGTCAGAGTCTTAGTTGTGCGGCGGAGCTTGTCGTGATGAAGTATGTCTGGATGGACTAGGCTTAGTTGTCGCATCATCTTCTTGTAGCTTGGAGTGGGAACCACCATCCGGAGTGGTTGAAGAAGATGATTTGAAGTCAAAAGCATACATGGAGGTTGATGGCTTGGATTGAAGACGGATGGACGACATGAACTTGGGGTCCGGAAAAGATTTGCCTTCATCAGTGAGCAGTATTTCTTCAGAGAGTTCTTCATCCGGATCAGTTTGGAAGACGTTGGTGTGAGTGGTGATTAGTGGTTGTTCCGAAGCTAGTTCTCTATCAGCATCATCTTTTGTAGGAGGAACATACGTAAGGTTGCTTTGATAAGCTCTCTTGTACATTGAAGTAAGAGTAGCCTCCACTTGAGCTTGTGTCGGATCCGAACATCTGGAAACTACCCTGTTTACATAATCTTCCCATTTGGGAACGTTAGCACCTGGTCGTCCTATAAACCTTCCGGGTATCAAACCAGTTGAGGCATCCGGATCCGGAGAGACTGCTCCAGCACCGGAAAGCTTAGGGTCCGGAACAGGGTTCCGAAGTGTGTGCGTGTGTGAGAAACGAAAGGGATATCAAATGAGACTCATGGGTGTGTTCCAGGGGGTGCTAGTAACTATGTTCAACATCGACATCACCTTTTAGGGAAGGTGAGGGTGGATTATGTGGAGACTCCCCGTGAGTGTGTGCGTGTGACATTGAAACATTGAGGGGTACCTCATATGAGTCAGCTGTTGGGGTGTTCGTACGGCCAGAGCCAGCCTGAGTGTCATGAGCATCTTCTTTTGGAGAGGAAGAGCTGACTATGGGTCTCTTTTGAGGCTTTGGCTTTATGCGAGAACTCTTCCATTTGGCGAATTTCATAATCTTGGATCTGCACACGGAAGGTTTGGCCTTTTCCGAAACAGGGCCACCCCTTGCTGGGTCAAAGTGGTCGAATAACTGATTCTTCTTTAAGCTCATATCCCATTGGGAAAAAAAAGAAGTTAAAGTGGAATCACCAATTCTAAACCTGTAGAACCTTGATTAAATATTACCCTTATGTATACATTCCTCAGTGATAGATCAACGCATGAATCCTTGGATTAAACTTGACGTACTGCACGAGTGGTACTTTGGGGATTTCTTCGGAAAAGAAAATAACTATGAGGTACTCCTAGCATGAGTACTTCAGTGTTCTAATATGACGGTTTCGCTAAAAAGACATTTATTGATAAAGAGATGTACGTATGAAGCTGTTTTTGTGAGGATCAAATTGAATCTAGTCGTATGATAATGTTGGAATCATACTGACACTTAAAGACATTAGATTTGAACATAAGACGTTTACAGACAAAACACAACCATGCAACCATGAACAGAGTTACAATACTTTAGATTTACTACAAGACCATTGCTGCGAATAAGGTATACTAGAAAAGACAAGTATACGCAGCATGATCATCCTTATACTGACAGGATCTCGCAAAAAGGTAAGACTCTAGTTGCACTAGTTCTGGATAGTTTGTAAGTCTGTTACAACAACACGCCTAAATTACATTAACGAGGGTTCCGGAGTAGGCTCTCCTGTAGCTGTGATCCTGAGAATCCTCCCATCTGCACCAGAGTTCTTTGCTATAGGGCAACCCTTCTTGAAGTGCCCTATCTCACCGAATTGGTGGCATGACTTGCTAGTACTTGCATTTGTGACGGGATTGCGGTGTTTAGACAGTGTTATGTGGACACGAATTCCTTCCTCATTACTCGACTTTGAAAATTGCTTCCTAAAGCGTTCTGCCGGAGTTGCCACTGGTGGTTGTGGCATGGCAAGTCTTTGGGCTCTCTTGTGCTCCTTTAGGGCTTTACGATATCGTCTTTTCCTTTCGGTCTTTAGGCTTCGCAAGTCCATGACTGTTGCCACTTGTTGGTTTCCCGGTTTGGTACTACCATCGGAACTCTTGGCCCCATTGTCAGTCTTGCTTGTGTTGCCTGAGTTGATGTGCGTAAGGAAAGTTGTCACAGCAACTGCTACTGTAGCTTGTAATGTAGCGGCGTCGATATGGAGGATAGGGGTTTCGTTGCTCGGCTGATCATTTTTGGATGACGACATGATTCTGTAACATGAAAGATAAGGATTTTGTGAGCGATTCTGGTTGACCCTAGGTGTAGTTCGACTGTTATGTAAAGAATAGAATTATGTTTTCGAAAATTTGACCTACATCGCTATGATGCAGTCCTAGTACTAAGTGGAGGTGTGTTTATTAAGGGGTTGACCTACATCCCTATGCTGCAGTCCTAGTAACAGGTAGAAGTAAGTTTGTAGAATGGTCTCAAGACGTTGGTCGTTCAAGCAGAGGTATCGTTGGTTGGTGAATAACAAGATCCAACCACTAAAAGAGACTTGGAAATGTCTCCGGAGCTAAATTACTATAGTCCAATGACTTGACTAAAGCATGTCTCAGATAGACTCAAATGAAAGAATGATAAGAGTACTTGAATAAAGAATGACACAGAAGTTAGCCGACTGTCAAAATCTTTGATATTCATGACATAAAAGTTCGGGAAAATGACCTTGTAAAGGTCTTACATCATATCCAGAGAAAATAGTTCTCGACAGCATAAGGACCTAACCTAAAGTACTTACATTACAAGGTAATTTCATAGAAAATGCCACATCGGGCAAAGACAGAAAACGATTACTTTCTAACAAGGAAGGTAAGGTAAAAAAATCTACTACTGACAACGGTCATCCCTCAGGTGAACTCTCAGTTCATCCAGTTGACGTTCTACATCAAGTAGGTGTCTTTCGTACACCCTATGGAGTACTCGGCGCTCTATGACTTCGGCTCGTGATTCTGCCAGTGCGTGAAGTAGGGTTTCATGGTTTCTCTCTGGTCTCTCGCAAGAATCTTCTAGACGTATGGTGCGGAGGGTATGCATTCTCGCATCGACGACAACTTCGGTAATCTGATGTAGGGCGGTCCTGCCTTGAATCTCATTTCGGGCCACTCTACGGACCAAGATTAGCAAGGTTTTGTCTGTTGAGCCCCCATTGCTTAGGTCATAAAAGCTTCGGTAACCATTAAATGGCATGGGCTGATCTTGTCCTTGGCTCCATGTTTCCAAGCATTCCACCCACTCAGGCGTCGGGCCATGAGAAGCCGGACAAGGGTTAGGAATTTGAAAGGGAGCTTCTTGGAGTAGGTTCTCAACCTCTAGTTCGGAATTAGAACTGTCTGAAAGGTCTTCATCATGGTGATCATTCAAAGGGATAGGATGGTCATTCTCTGGTTCTTCTGTAAACCAACCAGCTATGACTTCGTTCGGAAGATACTGGTTGTCGTGGGGATGGAGTCCAGCCATGTTATCTATGCGAGAATTTGGGTGAGAAAATAATTATTAGATGAACTATCTAGATAATTATTTAGAAAATCTTCATCAGTTACATTGCTATCTGTGAAGTGCATACCAGTTATATGTAATCGAAACAGGATAGGCCTTCGAATAAGTGACCTTAACTCCATATTCACACAGAATAGGGGTGAAGTAAAATTTTCACAGATTCTAAGTCTATAACATCCCAATTACATATAGCCTTAGTGTATCCACTTAGCAACTATCAACTTAGAAATGAAGATCCCATTTTAGTTGTCAAGTATAACGTACTTATAGTAACACTAAATACTTCTATAGTATTTTAAGTTTAATGTTATGTTCTACTGTTCTCATTGTGGTTGGGTTGGTAAGATTTTAGCATTGTTGCAACCACACAATTAAACTTAGGCACATGCTAGTCAACCCTTGGATAATATAAGTGATCAGGCTATATCTTCCCAGTTTTGATCATATGTCTCTAAGCCCACTTGCGTTGCCCAACAATCGTAATTCTTTTGTACTGTCCTAGTGACACTGATTTTAGCATGAATGTAGGCACGTATACTTACTTAAACATTTTATTATTTACAGTATAAACTCTTGGTCAGAGTTTTTTTAATCCCTTATGTATTTATAGTTAGTATATCTTTTATGGGTTGATATACTTAATTCACTATAAACAATGCTCTGATACCAATCTGTCACACCCGAAAACCATTGAACGGCGGAAACATTCTGGGGCGGAGGAAGTCATGTACAATATCACAACAATGACAAGTAGTAAACAAGCAACAACCTCATCCATTGCATTAATAATATAATTTTAATACAAGTGTGTTCTGATATGTCTAATAGACACTAATGTATAAATCAAAATGAAAGATGAGTCTTGATCGAGTTCCATTTTCCTTAATCCTTGCAGCGGTACCTGTCTATGATGACCTGAGGATACAAGTATTAAAGCTGGTGAGATCATAAGTATTTTAGTATCTTAATTTGTATGTAAATACTTGTATGTATTTGAATTGTAAGTGTGACAACCCGATATTTCGAGTCAATGTAATGTAAAACCGATCAAATTTAAGTCAAAATGTAACCTTCCTAAAATCTTATTCGGATTAAATAAAGTAGTAAGAATCATATCAAGGTTTGCGTACATAAAAAGAACGTCCAAATCTGACTCCGGATGAGGAAGTTATGAAATTTTGAAGAAATTCCTTAATCACGTCATTTTAATAAATAAATAATAAAAATAATTTCGGAATTAGCCAACGGAATCTAAACGAAAGTCGTAGATCATGGTCTCACCTTCGCGAGGATATAAAGAACGTCAAAAACGGAGTTCGTATGAGGGAGATATGAATTTTTGAAGTTTATTTAAAATAAATAAGAATTTAATTATAAATTCCCGGTAATATCCGAAGAGGAGTCATCGGATTGGACCGAAGTACGCCCTGCGTACCTTCGTACGCCCCGCGTACTGAGATCGAGGGTCTCGGATCGTCCACGTCGCACTATCCGAAGAGTCCGACCCGTCCGAAGCTCCGACCCGTCCGACCCGACGTCCCATCCGACCCGCCGTCCCATCCGACCCGCGTACCCAGCAACCCGTCCCATCCGAACCGAGGCAGTCGAGGCTTCGGTCATGCATGACGTACGCGTACGCGCTGCGTACGAGCGTACGCCCCGCGTTCGGAGGCGGTTCAGCCTTCCTATAAATAGGATGCGAGGCTTTCCGAAAATGTTGCTCATTTCTCTCCTCTCTCTCACAACTTTGTCTCGTTTTCCATGCCCGTTATAACCCGAAGCTCTGGTCTTTTTGCTCAAGTCCCGAGGGTCGATTTTACTCCCGAGATTCCCGAGAATCCCGAGAAAAATCCGTTTTCCGAGACGAAACTCTGCCCGGTTTTCCATCTCGCTTTCTTCAATCAATCAAGTGAGTTTCATACCCCTTAATCAACCTCTTAAATATTCTAAATGCTTTTATATGCTTTCAAAAGGGGGGAATACAAGTTAAATACTTATAGTTATTGTTTCAATCACATGTGATTGTACTAATCACATGTGATTAATAACTAGGGAAATCAGTGGTTTTATCACTATTCAAACTATCTATCAAACTGTTTTACTTCTAAATGTTTTCCAAACCCATTTACTTTTCGAATTTACACTGCAACTGTGATTTAAGCAAGTGTTCCTTATACTTAAACTATTTTAATCAAATCTACACCTTCAAATGGTTTTATAGATTGACATCAAGTCAATCTTTCTTTAAAAATAATACTTATGTTTCAAATGCCTTATAAATACTTATTTATGCTTTTATATTACAAATTGCATGCCCATATATGTATAGACGTATAAATAATGTTTAAAGGACTTAGGAAGGCTATCCACCTTGTTTCCTTTTCCTCGATTTGGATGTGGTCTGATAGGATTTTGGGTGACCATCCGAAGGTCGTTTCCATATTAATTATATATCAAATATACATATATAGACATGAAAGTACTTCCATAATCATATGTACTAAACGCACTGTTAACAAGTTACCATCGGGGTAACACAGAATCATACTATTACAACTGTTAGATCAATGAGTCAGTTCATTCATGAGTCTATACTAGGAAGAGAATATATACAACTATACTACAAGAACATATACAACTATACTAGAACAAGAAACATTTCATCACACATGCAAGAATACGATAACAAATGTGATCCACTGTATCGGAGCATGCCTTAAATGTCATGGCCCGAGTTGTAGCTAGAATTCTCTTGGAGGGAGAGCGTTGAGTTTGCGTATAGATCTATACTGGATTGACTATCCTACACCTTGCTGCTAGCTACAGCCGGACCTGCAGGTCTGCGGGTGCCAAACGTCATTCCGTTATTACGACCGTTCTTTATGTCGTTGTTATCAGTCGATAGTATGGTGCAATTATCACATTATACCTTAATATAAATCCGGTTTAAGGTAGTAGTAATTAGTACAACAGTAGTTCTTATTATACAAAACTACAGTACTACAATGATTTACCCATTACATATTTTGGTGATAATCTCACTTAAGCATTAATGTACACACTATATTTTATCAAATGATAGTTATACTTGGGTAATCACACACTTTTACAACAGACGAGTTTACAAAACAGTTAAGCCTTGGTAGAAGGTTACTTTTATAGAAAATATAGGATTTTCTGAGAGATTCAAACTTCTGCAAATACTTTTAAACATTTATTTACATTTTTACAAACTTATACATTGGGACAAGTTCAAACGTTTTTGACAATGATCATTGACACTAAAATACTTATGAACTCACCAGCTTAATGCTGATAAACTCTTTCAAAATAACTTGTATCCTCAGGTCATCAGTAGACAGGTACCGATGCCAGCTTTTGAGATGATGGAGCGTACTCAAGACTCATCATTTTATTATTTTGATTTACGTTATATTTTTGGTGTCTAAAACTGTACAGAACACGCATGTATTAAATTTATATATTTAATGCAATGGATGATGTTGTTTGCCTATTTACATTTACTGTGTTGTGATTACCTTACATGACGTCCTCCGCCCCAGAACGTTTCCGCCGTTCTTGGTTTTGGGGTGTGACAGATTGGTATCAGAGCATTGTTTATAGTGAATTGAGTATATCAACCCATAAAAGATATACTAAACTATAAACCCATTGGGGATTAAACTCTGACCAAGAGTCTATACTTAAAATAATAAAATATTTAACTAAGTATACTAGTCTGCATTCATACTAAAATAAGTGTCGCAATGACAAGAACAAAAGTATTACGATTGTTAAATATCACAAGTAAGCTCGGGGATGTATGGTCAGTCCTGGAAATGGCATAGCCTGATCAACTATGCTGATCCTAGGAGTGATTAGCACATGCCTTAGAATGGTTGTGATAGGTTAGCAAGTCTAAAAACTTACCAACAATACCACCAGAAGATCAATAGAACTTAAACTTAAAATACTATAGGAGTATTTTGCGCTACTAGTTACACGTATACTATATTCTTATAACTCTATTCTCGCGTAGATCTTGATGGCTAGATATCCATCATGGCGACCCGTACTTTCCCAATGAAGGCAATGCCGGGTGGATCGATGAAGAGCCCGAAGTTGATCATCCAACCCCTTTGAATGATCACCTCGCAGAAGGCTTTTCAGATGGGTCCGACTCCGAGCCTGAAGTCAACAACCTACCGATTGTAGGTCAAGCCCCGAACAACAACCCTTACCATACTTTGGGGACCGAACCTTTTACAACGTCAGCGATGGTGGCTCTACTGACCGAGCTCTGCCTGTCATTATCCGCAGAATAGCTTGTATTGTCGAGCAAGGTGGAGCAACCGTCGACCGGCTCATAGAGATGGATGCCGACTCAGGTGTCAACACAGTCAGCATCCGCCGTCTTGAAGAAGACATGGAACGGACCCGGAGGACAAATAAAACCCTGCAGTAACAGTTGGCTGCCTCACGAGCTGAAATATTGGAACTTCAAGCTCGTCAGAGGACTCAGGATCGACCCATTCAAGAGGTGTTTCGTCAAGTATCCGACCGCAGTACTTGCCTGGGATTTTCCCATCGCCGTTGGTTGATGTCTAGTACAGCTCCGTCTTTTAATTAAAGGATAACCTTTAACATCTGTGCTCCAAGTAGCGCTTGTGTGTAAAATGTTTCTAACTTCCGTACTCAAATTTGAAATCTAAGGACTGTCAAGCTTTTCTTTATGGTATGATGTATGACCTACTGTTAGGTCGATTTTCCCTGAACTTATTACATCAGTAATACCAGTAAATTTTTGAGATCTATCTATCTGGGGAAAAATCTATACACTTGTGCTTTCCTACTAATAATGCTTGTTGTGGTTTCAAGCACCCCTTCAACTGTTGGACTATGTTTAGTTAGTCCATGTGTCACTCTCGCGTTGCTTACAAATTGATTCTTACCATCTTTCTTATCTTTTTAAACTTTCAGCTGAAGGATGCCTCCTCGCAAGTCTCCCAGGAATAGGAATAATCCTGCACCTCCACCACCTCCTCCGCCTCCGGTCATCGATACTGTAGCCCTGAATGCTGTCGTAGCTGCAGCAGTGGCAACTGCCATGGCTCAGTATCACTCTTCTGATGCCAGCAGAGGTGGTACCCCTGTGGAATCTATTCCGGTCGAAATCCCTGTGCGCTCAAGGGAGTGCTCTTACAAGGATTTTACAAACTGCAAGCCGAAGCCTTTCTATGGCACTGGCGGAGTCATTGCTCTCTCACAATGGTTCGAGAAGACTGAATCAGTCTTCGAAATTTGTTCATGCCCTGCTGCATGCAAGGTGAAATACGCCGCATGCACCTTTGAGGGTAAAGCCCTAACGTGGTGGAACGGCCACGTCAAAGCGCTAACTCTCGTCGTAGCCAACGACATGGGCTGGGAAACAATGAAAGACCTCATGACTGAGGAATACTGCCCGAGGGGCGAGATCCAGAAACTGGAGCAGGAACTCTGGAACCTGTCAATGAAGGGCACCAATGTGGTCGCTTATACTGCCCGATTCAGCGAGCTGGTGGCCCTCTGCCCCAATATGGTTCCCACCGAGGGGAAGAAGATCGAGAGGTACATATGGGGACTAGTGCCTCCGTATCAGGGGAATGTGCTAGCGTCAAACCCCGCTACCTTCGACAGCGCCAAACGATTGGCACAACGACTCATTGACCATGGAGTCAAAACCCCTGCAACCACAACCACCCTAGCCATCCCGGAACCCTCCAAACCCGCCGATACTAAGCGGAAACTCTGGGATGAAAGGAACAAGCAGCAGTCTGCCAAAAAGCAGCAATTGGTGGCAATTCATGCCGCAGTAACCTCTACGGCTGCTACTACTGCCCCGGTTAGTCGGTATGCTGGAAGTTCTCCCAAGTGCAACAAATGCAGCTACCACCACAACGGCCCCTGCCGTGAATTGCAGTGCTCTAACTGCAACAAGAAAGGACACACCGTCCGATTCTGTAAGTTCCCGGCACAACCTATCAACCAAGTCCCTGGCTCTGGCGCGAGCCCGACCTGCTATGGATGTGGCGAAGCAGGCCACTTTAAGAGGGACTGCCCCAAAGCTAGGAATGCTGGAGGAGCAGGGAGGGTACTAGCTATTGGCCACGGGGAAGCAGTTGCTGACCCGACAGTAGTAACCGGTACGTTCCTCCTCGATAACTCCTATGCATGCATTCTATTCGATAGTGGAGCGGAGCGAAGCTTCGTAAACCATAAATTTGCTCGCATGCTTAATCAACCACCGCACGCACTCAAAGAACTATTTACAGTAGAAATGGCTAATGGAAAAACTGAAAATACGAGTAGCATATACTTAGGTTGTACCCTAACCCTAGACAACCATTCATTTCCAATCGACCTCATGCCAGTCTCAATAAAAAGTTTCGACGTCATCATTGGCATGGACTGGTTAAGCCTTCATCGTGCCGACATCATGTGCTTCGAGAAAGCAGTCCGTCTAAACCTCCCGTCTAACGAAACTCTTATAGTCTATGGCGACAAACCCAGTGCAAGTCTTCGCATCATATCAAGTATTCAAGCACAGAAATACCTGCATAAGGAATACCACGCATTCCTTGCTCACGTCGTCGACACGAACCTAGAAACGAAAGAACTAAAGAACCTCCCAGTAGTGAGCGACTTCCCCGACGTTTTCCCAGAAGAACTACCCGGATTACCTCCGCAACGACAAGTCGAGTTCAGAATCGACTTAGTCCCAGGAGCTACCCCAGTAGCCAAGTCGCCCTACCGTTTAGCACCAGCCGAGATGCAAGAACTCTCTGGTCAACTTAACGAACTGCTCGGCAAGGGCTTTATAAGGCCAAGTTTCTCACCTTGGGGAGCACCGGTCTTGTTTGTTAAGAAGAAGGACGGATCCTTCCGTATGTGTATTGACTACAGAGAACTCAACAAACTGACGGTCAAGAATCGTTATCCTCTACCACGCATAGATGATCTATTCGACCAACTGCAAGGGGCGAACTATTTTTCTAAGATTGATCTGAGATCCGGATATCACCAGTTACGAGTGCTAGAGGAGGATGTGCCGAAGACCGCCTTCCGAACTCGTTACGGACATTACGAGTTCGTGGTGATGCCATTCGGATTGACCAATGCGCCCGCAGTCTTCATGGATCTGATGAATAGAGTATGCCGACCCTACTTGGATCAGTTCGTCATCGTTTTCATTGACGACATCCTAATCTACTCCCGAAGTAAGAAAGAACATGGCGATCATCTGCGACAAGTTCTAGGGACATTACGAAAAGAGAAACTGTATGCGAAGTTCTCGAAATGTGAATTTTGGATCCGAAGAGTCGAATTCTTAGGACACGTGGTAAGTGAAGAGGGAATCCACGTGGACCCATCCAAAATTAAGGCCATTGAGAACTGGTCAGCACCGAAGACTCCTACATAAATTCGTCAATTTCTAGGTCTCGCTGGCTACTACCGCAGGTTCATTCAGAACTTCTCACGAATAGCGAAGCCTCTTACAACCCTAACCCAGAAAGGTGTGGCCTTTGACTGGGAAGAGACACAAGAAAGAGCGTTCCAAACGCTCAAACGAGCCTTGTGCACCGCACCAATACTATCCCTTCCCGAAGGAATAGAAGACTTCGTAGTTTATTGCGATGCATCAAACCAAGGACTCGGATGTGTTCTGATGCAGCGAGGTAAGGTCATCGCCTACGCCTCAAGACAATTGAAGACACACGAGGTTAACTACACGACCCACGATCTTGAGCTAGGAGCAGTAGTGTTTGCTCTGAAGATCTGGAGACATTACTTGTATGGAACGAAGAGCACTATCTTTACCGACCACAAGAGTTTACAACACATTTTCGATCAGAAGGAGCTCAACATGAGACAACGACGATGGGTCGAGCTACTCAGTGATTACGAATGCGATATTCGTTATCATCCGGGTAAAGCCAACGTAGTAGCAGACGCCCTAAGTCGGAAGGAATATTCTGGTCGCAAAGTCAAGTCATTATCGATAACCATCCATTCACACCTGACTAAGCAAATTCAGGTGGCTCAACTTGAGGCCATGAAATCTGAAAATGTGTCAAGTGAATCCCTTAGAGGAATGGACAAGAATTTAGAAGCCAAGGGTGACGGAGCTTTATATTTCATGAACCGGATCTGGACACCGAAACATGGTGGCTTCCGAGACTTGGTCATGACCGAGGCGCACAACACTCGGTATTCCGTCCACCCAGGTTCAGATAAGATGTATCTGGATCTTAAGAAGCTATACTGGTGGCCTAATATGAAAGCAGAGATTGCTACCTTCGTAAGTAAATGCCTTACTTGCACAAAGGTTAAGGTCGAGTACCAGAAGCCCTCTGGTTTATTGCAGCAACCAGAGATCCCGGAATGGAAGTGGGAGCGGATCACTATGGATTTCATAACCAAGTTGCCCAAGACAACGGGTGGACTTGACACCATATGGGTCATCGTTGATAGATTGACCAAGTCTGCACACTTCCTGCCTATCAAAGAAACCGACAAGATGGAGAAGCTTACGAGAACATACATTAGGGAAATCGTACGGCTACATGGTGTACCTATGTCCATTACCTCCGATAGAGATAGTAGGTTCACCTCAAGATTTTGGCAATCACTACAACATTCCCTAGGAACGAGGCTGGACATGAGCACAGCCTACCATCCTCAGACCGACGGACAGAGTGAGAGGACCATCCAAACTCTAGAAGATATGTTGCGAGCCTGCGTGATTGACTTTGGGAAGGCATGGGATACTCATTTACCCCTTGTCGAGTTTTCCTATAATAACAGTTATCACACGAGCATCAAGGCTGCTCCATTTGAAGCTCTCTACGGCCGTAAGTGCAGATCCCCTCTGTGCTGGGCTGAGGTGGGTGATACCCAATTAGCCAGGGGGCAAACTTCCGACAGTACTCTCACCGGTCCGGAGATCATTCGGGAAACAACAGAGAAAATCGTTCAGATCCGTGAACGATTGAAAGCCTCTAGAGACCGACAGAAGAGCTACGCTGATAAGCGAAGGAAACCTTTGGAATTTCAGGTGGGAGACCGAGTCCTCCTCAAAGTCTCACCCTGGAAGGGCTTGATACGTTTCGGCAAGCGTGGGAAGCTTAATCCGAGGTACATAGGGCCTTTCGAGATTCTTGCAAGAGTCGGCCCCGTAGCTTACAAACTCGAACTACCAGACGCACTTCGTAACGTACATTCTACATTCCACGTATCTAACTTGAAAAAGTGTCTATCCGACGAGACTCTCGTAATCCCACTCGACGAGATCGAAATCAACGAAAGCCTCAACTTCGTGGAAGAACCTATTGAGATCATGGACCGTGAGGTCAAGCAGACAAAGCAAAGCCGTATCCCTATCGTGAAGGTTCGCTGGAATGCCAAGCGAGGACCGGAATTCACTTGGGAACGTGAGGATCAGATGAAACTGAAATACCCTCACCTTTTTGCTTAGTTATTTGTAAATTCTAGCTTGCTTAAAATTCTAATTTCGGGACGAAATTCCTTCTAACGGGGGGATGATGTGACAACCCGATATTTCGAGTCAATGTAATGTAAAACCGATCAAATTTAAGTCAAAATGTAACCTTCCTAAAATCTTATTCGGATTAAATAAAGTAGTAAGAATCATATCAAGGTTTGCGTACATAAAAAGAACGTCCAAATCTGACTCCGGATGAGGAAGTTATGAAATTTTGAAGAAATTCCTTAATCACGTCATTTTAATAAATAAATAATAAAAATAATTTCGGAATTAGCCAACGGAATCTAAACGAAAGTCGTAGATCATGGTCTCACCTTCGCGAGGATATAAAGAACGTCAAAAACGGAGTTCGTATGAGGGAGATATGAATTTTTGAAGTTTATTTAAAATAAATAAGAATTTAATTATAAATTCCCGGTAATATCCGAAGAGGAGTCATCGGATTGGACCGAAGTACGCCCTGCGTACCTTCGTACGCCCCGCGTACTGAGATCGAGGGTCTCGGATCGTCCACGTCGCACTATCCGAAGAGTCCGACCCGTCCGAAGCTCCGACCCGTCCGACCCGACGTCCCATCCGACCCGCCGTCCCATCCGACCCGCGTACCCAGCAACCCGTCCCATCCGAACCGAGGCAGTCGAGGCTTCGGTCATGCATGACGTACGCGTACGCGCTGCGTACGAGCGTACGCCCCGCGTTCGGAGGCGGTTCAGCCTTCCTATAAATAGGATGCGAGGCTTTCCGAAAATGTTGCTCATTTCTCTCCTCTCTCTCACAACTTTGTCTCGTTTTCCGTGCCCGTTATAACCCGAAGCTCTGGTCTTTTTGCTCAAGTCCCGAGGGTCGATTTTACTCCCGAGATTCCCGAGAATCCCGAGAAAAATCCGTTTTCCGAGACGAAACTCTGCCCGGTTTTCCATCTCGCTTTCTTCAATCAATCAAGTGAGTTTCATACCCCTTAATCAACCTCTTAAATATTCTAAATGCTTTTATATGCTTTCAAAAGGGGGGAATACAAGTTAAATACTTATAGTTATTGTTTCAATCACATGTGATTGTACTAATCACATGTGATTAATAACTAGGGAAATCAGTGGTTTTATCACTATTCAAACTATCTATCAAACTGTTTTACTTCTAAATGTTTTCCAAACCCATTTACTTTTCGAATTTACACTGCAACTGTGATTTAAGCAAGTGTTCCTTATACTTAAACTATTTTAATCAAATCTACACCTTCAAATGGTTTTATAGATTGACATCAAGTCAATCTTTCTTTAAAAATAATACTTATGTTTCAAATGCCTTATAAATACTTATTTATGCTTTTATATTACAAATTGCATGCCCATATATGTATAGACGTATAAATAATGTTTAAAGGACTTAGGAAGGCTATCCACCTTGTTTCCTTTTCCTCGATTTGGATGTGGTCTGATAGGATTTTGGGTGACCATCCGAAGGTCGTTTCCATATTAATTATATATCAAATATACATATATAGACATGAAAGTACTTCCATAATCATATGTACTAAACGCACTGTTAACAAGTTACCATCGGGGTAACACAGAATCATACTATTACAACTGTTAGATCAATGAGTCAGTTCATTCATGAGTCTATACTAGGAAGAGAATATATACAACTATACTACGAGAACATATACAACTATACTAGAACAAGAATCATTTCATCACACATGCAAGAATACGATAACAAATGTGATCCACTGTATCGGAGCATGCCTTAAATGTCATGGCCCGAGTTGTAGCCAGAATTCTCTTGGAGGGAGAGCGTTGAGTTTGCGTATAGATCTATACTGGATTGACTATCCTACACCTTGCTGCTAGCTACAGCCGGACCTGCAGGTCTGCGGGTGCCAAACGTCATTCCGTTATTACGACCGTTCTTTATGTCGTTGTTATCAGTCGATAGTATGGTGCAATTATCACATTATACCTTAATATAAATCCGGTTTAAGGTAGTAGTAATTAGTTCAACAGTAGTTCTTATTATACAAAACTACAGTACTACAATGATTTACCCATTACATATTTTGGTGATAATCTCACTTAAGCATTAATGTACACACTATATTTTATCAAATGATAGTTATACTTGGGTAATCACACACTTTTACAACAGACGAGTTTACAAAACAGTTAAGCCTTGGTAGAAGGTTACTTTTATAGAAAATATAGGATTTTCTGAGAGATTCAAACTTTTGCAAATACTTTTAAACATTTATTTACATTTTTACAAACTTATACATTGGGACAAGTTCAAACGTTTTTGACAATGATCATTGACACTAAAATACTTATGAACTCACCAGCTTAATGCTGATAAACTCTTTCAAAATAACTTGTATCCTCAGGTCATCAGTAGACAGGTACCGATGCCAGCTTTTGAGATGATGGAGCGTACTCAAGACTCATCATTTTATTATTTTGATTTACGTTATATTTTTGGTGTCTAAAACTGTACAGAACACGCATGTATTAAATTTATATATTTAATGCAATGGATGATGTTGTTTGCCTATTTACATTTACTGTGTTGTGATTACCTTACATGACGTCCTCCGCCCCAGAACGTTTCCGCCGTTCTTGGTTTTGGGGTGTGACAGTAAGTATTTGTATGTATATGAATTGTAAGTATCGAAGATGTAAATGAACTGTATGTATGAAAATGTTTGTAAAACAACTGTAAACATTTGAAAAGCCCTAGAAATCCCTATGATTCCTATTAGTAACAAAAGGAGTCTTCTACCAAGACTTAACTGTTCTCAATGTAGTCTTCTACGAAGACCTAACTACTCTGAATTTAGTCTTCTACCAAGACTTAACTGTTCTGAATGTAGTCTTCTATCAAGACCTAACTATTCTGAATGTAGTCTTCTACCAAGACCTAATTGCTCTGAATGTAGCCTTTTACCAAGGTATCTAGTGTCTGTGCGTATGTCTGTTGTAAGAGTATGTATTTTCCCAGGTATGACTATCATTAACCAAAAATATAGTTTCTACATTACCGTGCGTCGTGTGAATGTTCACGAAGTGAATGTAATGGGAAAACGAAATAGTACTATGGTGTAGTGTCGAACTACAACCGTACCAATTACCTTAAGTCTAGGGTAATCTTGTAAGCACTGTAGCATTTGTAATAAATAACTACATCGGTACTCAGCTGCCTTATTTGAGGGATAAGGTATAATGTGATGTCTAGATCCCATGCTGTACGCTCCCCTATCAAAGGGATTTTGGGACCTACCCACGACCCCTGCAAATCTGCAAGTTGTGAGCATCCACATTAATATGATCATGTATACTCGATATAACTATCACAATTGCGTTGTGATTCATCAGTATAGTTAGATCCTGAACTGGGTCCATGCTATAGCACCTAGTGACATCTGTTCTATGTATATGTAAGTGTACTCGTGTAAGTGTGATCATGTCATTGTACTCATGTAAGTGTGACCATGTAAACGTATCTATGTAATAGTATAGTAATGTACTGAAATGTTCTATCTGTAATGTATGTTCTCTCTATCTAACAAGTATAGTAAAGTACTATAGTGTTCTAGCAAGTATTGACTCATGAATGAACTGAATCATTGTATGTTATCACGTTCTCGTAATAGTTCTAGTATCTTCCTAAACTACCCATATGGTAGTTTACTAGTAATCTAACTGGGACGTATGAACATGGATGTATACCCTTGCTACCCAAGGGCATTGGATGAACTGGAAGGACCTTTTATGACTATATATGTACACATGATATATAACTAATATTTAAACGACCTTCGGATGAGTACCTGATATCCTATCAGACCACATCCAAATCAAGGAAAAGGAAACAAGGTGGATAGCCTTCCTAAGTCTTTTAAACATTACTTATATAACTATATATATAGAGGCATGCAATTTATAATATAAAATCATAAAATAAGTTTTGTAAAACCTTTGAACATAATTATCATCTAAGAAAAGATCGACTTGATGTCCATTTATAAAACGTTTTGAAGGCATGGGTTTGATAAAAACAACTTTAGTATAAGGAAACATTTGTTTGAAACACAATTGTAAATGAGTTTGAAATGTAACATACAGAGTAATATATGCAGTGTAATAAAGAGCTTTAAACACATAAAGTGTTTATGAAAAACATTTGAAGTAAACTGTTTGGTAAAACGGCTAATGAGTAGCCAACCATTTGAATGTTGCTTATTAATCACATGTGATTAATATAATGACTAGCATTATTCTACTTGTATCCCCCCCCATAAAACATTTAAAAATAGTTAAAACATTGATTAAGGGGTATGAACTCACCTGTAGTGAGTGGTTCTGATGAAAATGTTGGGTCAGTTGCTAAGTATCAAGTGGTGACTTGAGTACACACGCGAATCCTATTTAGCATATATTGGCACATATATGAATATAATTAGTGTTATGAACAACTAATTAATGAATTGGGACCACCTTAGGGACTAGTGAACACTTATATTGAAGTGTTACAACCATAAATGAGTGTACGAAGGGTTAAAAGGCTATACAAGGGAGTGTATGGCCAAAATACACACAATATTTGTCTGTGCGGCCAGGTGTGCTGCCAGCACATGTGTGCCGCCATGTGTGTGGCCAGGTGTGCTGCCAGAAGCATGTGCTGCTAGAAAACATGGTGTTCTTGGTGCTCTTGGTGAAAGATGTTAGCTTTCCGGATGATACTTGAGAGGATTTTCGAGTCCTAGCTTTGCAAGATTGTAATAAATGATCAAAATGACCTAGGATAGTACTTATAGGAGGGTGTGTGCGGTTGGAGGTGTGTGTGGTTGGCCTGTGTGCTGCTGGCCGGCCGCACACTCTAGTGTGCGGCCGCACACACCAGGTTTAGTGTGTTTGGCCCGTTTTTCTAATGCTACTCTCAATCTACTCCATCCTCCGACACGTAACTCAAATATACTAAGCTTTAAGCACTTTTTAAGCACTCTTTTAGACCCAAAACTTCATTATAAAATAGCAAAACGAAGCTAACTTTAATTACAATGATGAATGTAAGTTAGAAATTTCAGGTTGTCAGATCTATTCCTTCTGGCAGTGATAATATAAGTGCGCTGCATAGGGCTCGTTTCAGTGTTTGGAATGCAACGTCTTGCTTTTCTCCCCAATTGTAGGTTACACCCTTCTAAGTCAGGGTGGTAAGTGGTTTGGAAATCTTTGAGAAGTTTTGTATGAATCTTCGGTAATAACCAGCAAGGCCCAAGAATTGTCGGATTTCCGTTGGAGTTCTTGGAGCTGACCAGTTCTTGATTGCCTTGATTTTGGAAGGGTCCACATGTATCCCTTCCTTTCTGACCACGTGACCCAGGAAATCTACTTTCCGAATCCAAAATTCGCACTTTGAGAATTTTGCGTATAGTTTCTCTTTCCTTAGTGTCTCCAAGATCTGTCGGAGGTGTTGACTATGTTCTTCTTTGCTCTATGAATAGATGAGTATATCATCTATGAACAGAATCACAAATTTGTCTAGGAAAGAGCGACATACTCTGTTTATTAAGTCCATGGACACCGCCGGTGCATTTGTTAATCCAAAGGGCATCACTACAAACTCATAGTGACCATAACAAGTTCGAAAGGCCGTCTTGGGGACATCTCCTTCCAGGACTCGCAGCTGATGGTAACCGGATCTTAAATCGACATTTGATAAGTAACTTGCTCCTTGGAGTTAGTCGAGCAGATTGTCCATGCACGATAGAGAATATCGGTTCTTGATTGTGAGTTTGTTCAGTTCTCGGTAGTCGATGCACATGCGAAAGGATCCATCCTTCTTCTTTACGAATAGGACAGGTGCTCCCCAAGGTGAGAAGCTCGGCCTGATGAATCCTTTATTGAGTAGTTCGTTTAGTTGGCTAGATAATTCTTGCATCTCTACCAGGGCTTAACGGTACGACGATTTTACTACTGGGGTAGCTCCGGGAATCAAGTCGATTCTGAACTCGACTTGACGTTCTGGTGGAACTCCTGGAAGATCCTTAGGGAAAACATCGGGGAAATCGCTGACTTCTGGAATTTTTTTGATGTCTTTCATTTCTCTTTCCTTATCTACCACATGGGCTAGGAAAGCATGGTATTCCTGGCGCAGGTATTTTTGGGCTTTAACGCAAGAGATGATTTCTAAATTTGTATCGGGTTTATCACCATAAATGATAAGAGTTTCGCCATTTGGAGGATTAAGGTGAATGACCCTTTCGTGACAAATTATATCGGCATGGTGAAGGCTTAACCAATCCATACCGATGATGACATCAAATCTTCTTATAGTGATCGGCATTAGATCAATTTGGAACGCGTGTTCACTTAAATCTAATGTGCATCCTATGTACATATCATATGTGCTATCTGTTTTACCGTTTGCCAATTCTACTGTAAATATCTTAATAAGTGATTAGGGGTTTTGATTAGGCAAGTGTTTGAATTCATGACTCACGAAACTCCTCTCCGCACCACAATCAAAAAGTATGCATGTATAAGCGCTATTAAGGAGAAACGTACCCATAACCACCGTGGCATCATCTATTGCTTCGTTCTCCCCTATTCCCAACACTCTCCCTACACCGCCAACATTCCTCGACTTATGGCAGTCTCTCTTGTAGTGCCCAGCTTTGCCACATCCAAAACATGCCTGGCCCACCCCGAATCTAGGAACTTGGGTGATTGGTTGTGCTAGTGCGTTACAGAAACGACAGTGCGCCCTTTCCTGTTGTAGTTATTATAGTGCATTACCTTACAATTTCCATTGTGATGGTAATGACATTTGTTGCACTTCAGTAGGTTTCCATCATATTGCTTTGCTGGTGCAGGGGTGGCAGGAACAACGCTGGGAGTAGTAGCGACATGCACTGTCACTAGCTGCTGTTTCTTGGAAGATTCTTGCGAAGGTTGACCCTTCCTCTTGTTCGAAAACTTTTTCTTTTTGTTGTTGTTGTTGCTCTCTATAGTTTGCTTCGGAATTGCAGTCATGAATCCTTTACTGGCGCCATGGTCAACGAGGGACTGTGCCAGCTGTTTGGCATTATCGAAAGTAACCAGCTTGGAAGCTAGTACACTTACTTGAATCTAGGGCGACAGTCCCCAGATATATCTCTCGATCTTCTTGCTCTCTAGAGCAACCATTCCAGGGCAAAGTATTGCCAAGTCACTGAACCTATTGGTATAGGTTGTGATCTCTACGCCTACCATTTTAAGGCCCAAAAGCTCTTGTTCAATCTTTTGCACTTCGCCTCTCGAGCAGTACTCTTGCATGAGCATATGTTTCAGGTTTTCCCATCCTATGGAGTTAGCCACTACCAGAGTTAGTGACTTAACGTGGCCATTCCACCACGGCAAGGCTCATTCGGAGAAAGTACATGCATCAAGTTTTACTTTGCTTCCCTCTTGGCATGAGCAGATCTTAAATATTCCTGCCGTTTTCTCTATCCATTGGGATAGAGCCATAACTCCTCCAGTCCCATTAAAGGATATGGGTTTGCTGTTGGTGAAGTCCTTGTAAGTGCATTCTCCGGAACGACCTTGGTGTTGACCATTGGTAGAGCTATTGATTCCTCCTCCTGACCCATTGTTACTCATATGTGCCATTGTTGCTGTGACAACAGCTGTTACGGCTGCCTGGAAAACAACATTGTCCATTGATGGGGGTGGTGGTGGAGGTGGTGTTAGTGTTCCTGTGGTATTGAAGCGTCGTGGATTCCTTCTTGGTGGCATGATTCTTCCATAAGTTAAAAGACGAATTCTTGATAAGTCTTCAAAAATGATTATGGAATGTTTTAGTATTATATGTTTTACGTTCCGAACATTACCGAATTTGTAAGTTAATTGCGAAATGGAAACTTTCAATAATGAGTTTATGATTTTTCCTTAGTATTTTAAGAACTTAACGAAATACTCAACGAAATGATCAATGCGTGTCAATCTCATTGATTTTAATATTCGATACATCGATCAGGAAAATTTAACCTTTACAAAGGTCTAGAGTACATCTATGAAAATGGGAAAATTTGAACGCATACGGGTTCTCGAATTGTTTACTCACAATCCGTCGGGCGTACATACAGAAAGGAAAAAGTAGCACCAAATCTCACACGATCAGTAAAAATACATAGCGCAAGAAGCGTGTGCTCTACTCCGAGCGGGTCGTACGCTGCGGACCACAATATGTTGTTGTGGAAGTCCGAGCTTGAGCCACTTGACGTTCAGCCTCGATGACGCGCCTCTTCATTGCGGCTTGGTTTTTCCGAAACTCCCTTACTTCAGCTCTAGCAGTGGTAATGTCTTTCTGGAGGGAAAATGTGTGCTCTATAGTGCGATAATGTTCTTCGTCCAGGCGACGGAGACGTACCGTAGTGATTTGGCCGGTGGCGCCAATATCCAGGATTTGGCTGCCGTTTATCCTTCTTTGCTTGCCTTGATCGGCAATGCGGCGAACCATGATAAGGAGTGCCCTGTCCGTTGAACCCCCGTTACGGAGGTCATAAAAGCCTTGTGCCATGCCGTAGGGTGGACGTTGTCCTTGTTCCCTGCTCCATTGTTTCAGATCTACAGCCCATAGGGGCATCGTGCCCTGAAAGACTCGCTGGAGGTCTGGTACGACCTGGGGACGAATGTAGACCTTGGGGTCGGAGTCAGTGCCCTCATCATCGACATCCTCTTCCTCTTCTTCGGGATCCTCGTCTAGATCCTCCTCGGAAATCTCTTTGGGATCCTCTTCTAGATCTTCCTCAATCCAACCCCCATTGCCTTGGTTTGGGTAGTAGGAATCCCTGGGGATATGAAATCCTACCATTTTTCCTGATCGAGAATAGAGATAAGAGAATTATATAGAATTTGAGTGTAAGGAGAAAATTTTATAATAAGACCAACACCTAGTCCTCTGTAATTACCTAGTGTATACGAATTACATACAATTGAGATTGAATCAACCATTGGATAAGTAGTTTCACACCAAGCCCACATCCAAACAAGGAAAAGAGCTTAGAGTGAAAACATAAATCCTAAGCCTATGCAACCTCACTCATGTGTAACCTTGAAGTATGCACTTTGCAATTATAGCCTTGTCAGTGAAGGCTTTTAGTTTTTATAAGTTTAATTTTTATTTTATTTGACGGTCCTAGTCCTAACGAACTTCAGGGTTTACTCGCTTGTTATAGTTTTTATTGTATCATAAATACTCCTTTATCATTTAAATTTCAAATTTTAATTCTACTATTAGTTTGGTAAGTTTTTGACTTCTTGCTCACTATGACTATTCCCTGACATACATTGGTCATATCTCGGATAAATATAGTTGAACAGGCTATATTCATCCTAGATTTGATTACATATTCCGAGGCTTAGCCATAGTGTCCCACTTGTCTTAATACTTTTGTATGGTTCTAACTATGACATTAAATTGTTGCATGCGTGTATTTGTACATTTATGAAAACTAACATTTTAATTTAATAAAGTATGGTAGGTGTGAAAGTGTTTTGTCAAAGAGTTTTAGTCCCTTTGCATTTATAGTTTGTATATCTTATGTGGTTCGATATACTTAGTTCATTATAAACAATGCTCTGATACCAATCGGTCACACCCCCAAACCATAACGGTGGAATTGTTTGAGGGCGGATGAATTCATGTAGTATCATAACAGTTGAATAAATTGTAAAGAAAGCAAACGCAACCATCAAAAATATAATTTAAAAAGTTACATTGCTGATTGTATTACATGTTTCAAAAGAAATTACATTATGATGATATAATAAGTTTGAAATTGACGCCTTAGCGTCCCTTCCCAAAAGCAGTTGTTACCTGTATTACTGAATCCCTAAGAAATACAAGTAGTTTTGAAAAAGTGTCAACAATTAAGTTGGTGAGTTCATAAGCATTTTTGTATAAGAATTCTATGCCTTTTTGTATAAAGAAACATTATTTGTATCTAGAAAATCCAATATTTTCCATAAATGAATAGTAGTTTTAAAGGATATTTAAACGAAATGCATAAGTATTTTCCATACCTAAAATAGTGTAAGTAGATTTATATATGTATATATAATCACTAAGGCGTTTGATAGCCTCGTAAATCAAATGTTTTAATACTTCATGTGAGTTTTATAACCATACTATTGACCAAACTGCCTGTTACAGCGTTCCTCAGGCATTGGAATGATATGACATTTGTCACCAAAGACTTGTCGGTCCAAATGTAGCTAACAGTTTAGGTGTGGGATTGTCAATCTCGTATAGATCTATACACAACTATCACGCTCTCCCTACAAGAGATTATGGTATATAACACAGGACTTAAAATGCATACGTGAAAGTACATGAAGTCAAATGTCTCACAAAGTTTGTATCAAATAGAGTTACATATGAAAAGTCCATTGTTCTTGTAAATGTAAGTATTTCCTTTCTATAGTGTTTATATAGTGTAAAATATCATGAATATCTCATAAACTATACCTATTATAGTTTTCCAAAAATGTATTTTATTTGCATGATAAACCTTAATGTGTTATTAACTTTGTATGTAAAGTATAACATTTGTAAAAATATTATTCTTATGTATTTAACATTTATATAGCAAATGTAGATAAAGTATTTGAAACTATATGTAAGGATTTGCATTTTAACATAAGTTTTTCTTGCGTTTCACTTGTATCCCCCCCCCCCCTTAAAATATAGAAAAGACGTTAAAATATAGGGGTATGAACTCACCTGGAAATATTGATGATTTGAAGAAAACGAGACTTTTCTCGGGCAGCACTTCGACCGGAAGGAAGTGAGTTTCTCGGGTATTTCGGAGCTTCGGACCTTCATCGGGACATGGATACGTAATCGGGGCGTCGGGTTAGTCTCGAGAGGCTCGGAAGTGAAAAAGTGGGAGAGAAATGGTGTGTAATAGCAATTTTAGCCAGCACCCACGCATCCTTATTTATAAGGGTGGAGGCAGCTTCGTATGCTGGGTGTACTCCGAAGTTACGCGGGGCGTAACGTGTCCGTAGCTCGTACGCTGGGTGCAACCTCGTACGCAAGGCGTACGTCATGCATGACGCCTTCCTCGTCTGCCAGTCTTCGGATGGGACGGGGGTAGAGGTCATAGGAGAGACGTCGCCGATCTGAGGCCTCGTATGGGGTACGCAGGGCGTACCCTTGTACGGTACCCCTCCTCAGTTTGAGCCTCAATCTTCTAAAATGCGTAACTTTCGCATACGAGCTCCGTTTTTGACATTCTTTATGTCCATGCGTAGGTGAGAATACAATCTACAACTTTCATTTAGACATTATTGGCAAATTTTGACATTATTTTTAATTATATATTTTTAATAGGTTGGGACAGGAAAAGACCATTAAAAATTCATAACTTCTTCATCCGATGTCCGTTTTCGTCTGCCTTTTTACCGTTATACTAATATTATCGAGATCTTCAACTCTCATTTAGATTGTGTCGGCTAAATATCGCTCGATCTCTATTTCGAGTTCTGAACTGTCTACCGTTACCCCGAAACATAGAAAATTTCTAACTTCCTCATACGAAGTCAGATTTGGACGTTCTTTTTATGTATGTTCATGTTTTAGTGATACCTATGACATTCGTTTAGATACTTAAGGCTAAAAAGTATTTTATTGAAATATAGCATTTTACACTTAATAGTGTTTCACCGGTTTTGCTGCGGCTTTTCGATTGGTCATAATGTTGAGAGAAATAAGTTGAGACACACTTGAACAAACGTTAGAACAAGTAGGATTGTGGTATTAGTTAATCTCAAAGGATCTAAAACTCAAAAATAATAAGTTAGTATGTTAGATCGTTAGATAGTTAGTTGTGGAAATATAAAGAAACACAAATGACAGCAGGTGATATATCAAGTAAACACATAAGTTGATTCATAACATGGAATGCATTCAAACTAAATTAGTAAGTGAGATCAATCTTAGTGATAGAGTCATAAGTGACTTGCTCCGAAGAGTGGTATTAAGGAGTTATGATCGAGAGGATTTCAGAGAGTAAGAAAGATATGAGAGAACTTGGAGATAATTAAGATCTAAAGATGAGTAAGAAGTGATCTATATATATTGATAAAGAGTGAGCTCTATTTATAGAGACTCAGGAAATACAAGTGATTCACTCTTTAAGAGTAGCCATGCAAGGCATACTAGACAACAGAGAGTATTAAAGAAAGAAAATAAACTATGTACAGAAAGACGACTGTAGTAGCTTGATGACTGCGGACGAGATCGCTGAAGGAGCTTGACTACGGACATCTATAGACAGCGGTAGATAAAATTAAGAGGGTCACTTCATGTATCAACAATTTACCCCTAAGTGACCTCTAATTTTCTTCACTTATCAAGCTTAAAGAATTTGATTAGGATCCACCAAATTTTCCTGACATTCTCCAACCAGGTGATCCTCCTTAAAATCTCGAACTTGACTTCGGCAATTGTATGCTTTGATTTTTCCACTGCGGATCGACAGATTTCAAGTTGTTTCTTCGTGAGGCGGTTCATAGAGGACATGGAGATGAAGTACTTGACTTGATCAGTCTTCCTTTTGAAGATGACTCCAAGTTCAGGAATGTTTGTAGCACCAAGGGTTCTTTCTTCATAGCCTTCGGTTGGCATCGGTGCGGGATCAAGAGGAGGTAGATCAAACTTTTTGGCAAGGATTGGGTGGAACTCTGCGTCGATCTTAGCAAAGTCACACACAGTTTCTCTCAGAAACATACTTGCTCTTTCAAATGCTATTTTCATCTTCGGATGTTTTTCACACTTATTTTGGAACATGTTTGCTATCAGGAAGATTTCTTCTGGGTTCATGCATGAGAAGTCAGCTTGGGTGCAGACATAGTCCTGATTCCTTCTTGTGAGTGTGTATTGCACAAAATCAGCCTTCATAAACTTGCGCGATTTGAAGTTCTTGACTGCTGAATGTCTGTCGTTGGACCAGATCTTCTCAATGGAGGACGCATGTGTAACAGCCCGGAATTTCAGGTATTGTTATAATTATGTTTTTGGGGTGTTTTAGAGGGGACTCGGCGAGTTGGAGCCTAGACTCGCCGAGTAGGATCGCGGACCTGGTCGCGGGTTCGCGACTGGACTCGACGAGTCCGGATATCGACTCGGCGAGTCTGCGCTGTTTAGCGAAAACCCTAACCGTTCAGGTTTGGGACGTATATGAGGGACTTATTGGCCTTCTGAGAGAAACCCTAATTCGATTGTGTGCATCTGGAGCAAGGTTGAAGACCATTGTTGATTTTGGAAGAGTTGTTGTGCAAGGAAGAGAAGGCTTGGTTAAGGGAACAACAAGAGAAGTCACGTTCTGAGGATTGGGGACACAGAGAGCACATTATTCAGGTAATAATTCGAGTTACATTCTTCTATGTTGATGTGTATATGGATTTAGGGTTTATGGAACCCTTTTGTGGCTAGATTGAATGTTACCTTAGTCCCCAAATGATTGGAACCCTGTATCGGGACCTTTAGAGGTCCAGAATGTCCCATGCCTGAGTATTTCGGGAATCAATGGAGGTTTTGGATTGGAATCCTTATGCCTTAGGTCAAGATGTAAATTATGAGTCATGGGGTGTATCTTGAGCACCGAAATGGGGACATTACGTGATGAATCAGTCTAGGAAGGCCAGACCTATGAATGGTCGGAGCAGTTCTGACCTTAGAAAGCAGTTTGAGCGGTTGCATGGCATGGACTCGCCGAGTCCGATGAACAGACTAGGCGAGTAGCTTGAAGATTAACTGGAACTCGTCGAGTTGTTCTTCAGACTCGGCGAGTTGAGTCGGGGTGGCCCCGCGATTCTTCCACGAGGAACTCGTCGAGTCAAGAGGGATACTCGACGAGTAGAAAGGGAATATTAGAGAATTGGTGAGGACGTCTAGACTCGCCGAGTCGCCATAGCACTCGCCGAGTCCGGTCAAGTTGACCGTTGACCGTTGACCGTTGACCGTTGACCAGAGTTGAACTATGTCTGACTTCTTAGGGATAGTCAAACTTAGAAGATAAAAGTGTTAATAAGAGATATATGATGTTATAGGGAGATTGTAGCTCGGCGGATCGAGCACGAGTGATTTCGGGATTTGCTAGCTTTCGATATTCACGAGGTGAGTCTTCTCACTATACTGTACCCGGAAGGGTTCGACTGTATGACCGTAAGGTCAGATGTGATATATGTGCTATATGTGGTAAGTTATTTGTTATATGTGCTATATATGTGATGGGCCGGAAGGCGATTATGTTATGGGCCGGAAGGCGATTATGTTATGGGCCGGAAGGCGTTGTGTTATGGACCGGAAGGTCGGCGTGGGTAGGACCGGAAGGTTTACCCAACAGGGACGGAAGTCCCCTGAGACACATGGACCGGAAGGTCAGGGCCTGGAAAGGCGTATGTGCGTAATTTGTATATTGGGGAACTCACTAAGCATTTATGCTTACAGTTGTTATGTATGTGTTTCAGGTACTAGCGAGGACCGTGGGAAGGCGCCGGCGTGATGTGTACACACTGATTGATGTTTTGAGATCTTAGGAATTCTATGAATTGTATTTTGACATAATACTTGGAATAATTATGCTTTGTTTGAACAAAAATACTTTATTTTTGAAATGAAAAATTTGTTTGAAAATTTGCATTGTTACAGCATGCTTGGCATAAAATCGGTTAAGTCTTTCGAACTCCATTGCCACTCTCTTGTGATCAGGAAGGTTGCGGTCAAACAGCTGAAATACAATGAAGTATTTAGCGTTGGGGAGATAGGGAAATCCCACTATCCATCCGAAGGAGGTTCGGCATATGTAAGATATGGTTTGTAGTCGTCATCAAGGAGTCTGCGGTAGGGATTGATCCAAGAGTTTATTAGAGATTCATCCATCACAGTGTCAAAACCGCACTCTCTCCAAATGAGCTCCGCAAGTTTAGCTGCTTTCCAGTCAACTTTCTTCTGCTTCCTTACAGGACAGTCATTTGATCTTGAAGAGGAAATGTACTCCGCGAGATTTTTGAAGTGTGGGGGAGTTTCCAGTCTTTCAGGGGAAGGGATGATTTTGTGTTCCAGTGGTGGAGAGTGGTGTTGCGGTGAAGGGACTTTCGAAGAAGCGGTGATGGAATGATTTTCTTCTTCATATTCTTCTTCTCGATGGTCTTCTTCTTCACTTCCCCCTCTTGAGGAGTTCAGACCCGGAGACTCCTCAAGCCATTGCTTAAGGCCATCGACTTTAGCACAAACCTCTTGGAAGTGAGCTTTGAGAACTTCAGCTAGTTGCTGGTTATCAGGAATGGAGGTCTTGAACAGCAGTCGGTGAATCTCCTTTGTTAGTTGGAGAATCTCGGGGCCATGGAAGTTGGATGATAGTGAGCGTTGAAGTTTATTGATGGTTGCATGTAGAACTGAAATAGTGGACTCATATGCAGTGTGAGTCTCATCTATCGGTTTCTGAGTCCGAGAAGATTAATCCGCAATGGCTGCCTGCAGGTTGTCCTTTATTGCGGATACCTCAGATATAAGGAGCTCTGTAGCAGCCATAAACTTCTTGTGATTCGCTTGACGATTGTTGTCAAGGGACCTTATCCCCATTTCAACTTTGAGAGAGATCCTCTCAGCAGTCATTCATTCCCTTGCTTCTAGACGTTCAATCCTTTTGATTAACGACTGTGGCACAGGGTTGTCATCAGACTGCGGTTGAGTAGATTTGACTGTGGCTACGATTTGATCAACCTTGGATTGAAGATTGAGAAATTCTTTTCGTGATACGACCATCTTTTTCTTCTCTTTTGGCTTGGAGGTGGAGTGTTGAGAGCCACTGGAAGATCAACATCGTCAAAACTTAAGGTAGGAGCAGAACTTACTTCGATTTTGGTACACGCATCTTGAGAGACTTGGGCAGTTGGAGAAGGAGGATGCTTTGATGGAATCTGATCAGCAGTTGCCTCTTCAGCTTTGCAGATGGTATCAGCCATGTTGTCCATCACGGCATGAACATTGCAGAAGGTGGCTACGGTATTGGCATTGTTCACTACATCTGCCCAATACTCAGCCACATAAAGAATTTCTTGTTGTTTCTGCTGAAGCTGCTTGGTTTGTTTTGCTTTTCATGCTTGGAATTCCCTACGGAAAGTGGCATATTTCTTGGCTTCGGCTTCGTTGGAGGGTTGATACTTACTCCATGAGTCATTTAAATCAATATCGTCAATTCCTTGAAAGCGCACCAAGGTGCCCCTTCGGTTCACGGATCCTTGCACATTAGTGCTCACCGTGCCTAAACCACCTGTTATTGATGTAAGCAAAGTAGGATTTCCTAAGCTTCCTTGGTCTCCTTGACCTAAAGTCAAGTCTGGCCTCGACTCAGTTCTAGCAAAGGCTGAAGAATCGCCTTGTGGTTGGGATGGTGTTTGAAGTGTTTGGGTGACTGACAAAAGGATGGAGTGCAACTCCTCAGGGGTAAAGGAATGAAGACGGGAAGCCCTGGAGACTTTAGGGCAAGAGCCTGAGCCATCCTCTTGGGATTGACCTAGGGGGAGTCTCCTCGTTTCGGTGAATCAGACGCACTTTTTGCGCCTGAGTGGTATAGGAGGGTTGTTTCGAATGGATGTGCGGCCATCCCAAGGACTACCAGAGCCTGCTGAGAGGATGAGGTATCGGTCCGGTCATGCATGTGGCTAGTGTGATCGATTTTGCGTTTCTTGAGGATTGCAATGGGTTGATCATCATCATCAGAGTCACTGCTGGAGATATGTCTACTTGGTTCAACGATAGTGATTAATGGTGGAGTTTTTCTTTTCTTGGAGGGCTTGGAAGGCTTGGAAGCATCCTTTTAGGACTTCCTTGTTTCTTGGTGTTGCGGGGGCCACGATGAGCAGAGACTTTATGCTTGCGTCTTTGGGATAGATAAATGTTGGAGAGAGTTTTGGAGGATGGGACTGCGGTACTAGTGGGATCAGGAGCTGCGGATTGGGTTGGAGGAGGCGGGGTAGGAGGGTATGGGTCAATACCTTCCATAGCCTCAATATGATCTGAGAAATCAGCAGTCTCAAGACCTAGGGTAGAATGAATGTGGGTGGGTAGTCTTCTTATTGGTCCAAAAATAGTTTTATCAGATGAAGGATTGTACCTTTTAAGATACTTTGTCACAAAGAAGTTGATGTCATTACCCATGTTGATTCCTGCATCCGCATGGAGGTCGAAGTTGCAGAGAGACCATAACCTTGCAAAGGTGAGTTCGGTAGGGTTCTCTTGTGCGCTTTCTTTTGAGATGTACTGCATAAAATCGTCCCACAATATTTGTCCGTAGTTGACATCATACCCTGTGAAGATGCTCCATACAAGTTCTAGGAGTTTTAGTCCCATGTTGTCTGTGCCTCCAGTTCTGCCGGATAGACTGCGGATGATGAAGTGACAGACAAATTGCTAGACCGCATGCAATTGGTTTTTCTTGAATTCCCCGATTCCCTTGATCTTCTTCTGGTATCCCATTTGGTAAAGTGCAGAAAGAATATCAGTCGTTGATGGAGTGAAAACTTTGATGGATGGATGAACCAGGAGGTTTATTGAAGTAAGAAATTTTTCTTTGGTCAAGATAACCAGAGAATCGTTGACAAGATTGAGATGCACTTCTTGAGGGTTTTCGAGTGGACGATAGGCTGAAAAGGCGCATTTGAACAGAGTGGAGAAAGGAACAACATCAGTGAATGAATCAAAAGGTCCAAACAGTGGGTGATTGGACAAGAACTTGATCATCAGTTTCACGGAGGCATTATAGAAAGAGTGTTCTTGAAACACGAGTCTGAAATTGATTGAAGCAATTGTTGGTGTGGGGTGTTTTTATGCAGAGCCTGAACCAGTGGGATTCACTGATCCAGATGCCTTGGAAGGTTTCTTGGATACGCCAGATTTCACCATTGTTGGGATTTTGAAAAAGATTTGAAGAGGGAAGGTAGAATGCAAGAGAAAGGATTATGATTTATAGAGCGTAAACTGTTCTTTGTTGAGAAGAAGGGGTTTTATAGTGGCTTAAGGGAGCGGGAAACATTTTTTTGCCCTAAGTGAATTTAGGTAAAAACGTTTGGGGTTTATTTTGAATTAAGAGAATTAATCTCAGCCACAAATTAAGAAAAGTGGGATTAAATCTGAATTTGGGGTTTACCACATAAAGGTTTTCATTTAATGAAATGTCAGATTTGTGACCACGTCTAGTGAACATGTGGTGACGGTGAGATCAAACCGTTGGGTAAAGAGAAGTTGTAACGGATTTGATGTTTTAGGGTAATAGGAAGTGACAGGTTTAAAAAGGATTTGATTTGGAAAATCTTTCTTTTTGTCATCATACCTAAAATAGGTCTGACACGAGGTTTATCCAAAAGAATGATGCAGATGCACAAATAATGTTTTTCTTTCATGTTTTCTCTATTTAATGAAGTGTCATTAAATAGCACACCATGTTTTTTTTTTGGTTTTTCAAAAGAATGTAACAGTCTGAAAATCGATTAATGTGACTGCGAATGGACACATCATTGCGGATGGATCAAATGTTGTATTATTGCGGATGGAACATATGATGTCGAATGGATGACTGCGGTAGATGAACTGAGGTGAACTCTTGGAGCAAAGATTAGTAATAATAAACAATAAGGTCCATTGAAGTATAATTATGATATATGGTTGCGGTACATAGAATATACCAAAACCATTTAACATAAATAACTTCAACTAGAACCGTAACGGAGACCAAGGATGGTCTGTTGTACCTATCAATTCAAAAAGAATTGTGGGTCTGGATTCATCATTCCTAACATTTGTAAGAAAGTGTTGAGTTTCGTAGAGTCAAGTGCCTTTGTAAATACATCAGCAATCTCTTCATGAGAATGGACAAAAATTAGTTCAATGTTACCTTTCAGAATGTGGTCATTGATGAAGTGATACCGTAGTTCAATATGTTTGGTCTTGGAGTGCTGAATAGGATTCTGAGAAATCGCTAAGGCACTTTCAGAGTCACAATCGATTGGTATCAGCATCATTTTGTATCCGTAATGTACCAGTTGTGTTTTCATCCATAGGACTTGAGAACAACAGTTGGCTGCGGCCACATATTCGGCTTCTGCGGTAGACAATGATACACAATTTTGTTTCCTTGAGGACCAGCTGACTAATCTTCCACCCAAAAATTGACATCCTCCTGAGGTGCTTTTGCGATCAAGTTTGCATCCAGCATGATCCGCATCGGTAAATGCTTGAAGACTGAAATCATTTCCTGCAGGGTACCATTATCCAAGAGTTTTGCTTCCTTTTAAGTACCATAGGATTTACTTGGCTGTGTTCATATGAGTCACTTTTGGGTCAGCCTGGTACCTTGCGCATACACCCGTTGCAAAAACTATATTCGGTCAGCTAGCAGTGACGTACATCAGAGAGCCAATGATACCTCTACAAGACTTGTGATCAACAGATTCACCTGAGGGATCAGCAGGAATCTTATAACCGAAGGCCATGGGGACCTTAGCCAAAGAGCAATTATCCATTGAGTATCTATTCAATAGTTCTGAGGTGTATTTTTCTTGATGAATGAATATCCCTTGAGGGACTTGTTTCACTTGAAGTCCTAGATAGAAATTAATCTCTCTATTCATGCTTATTTGGAACTTGTTGGCCATGATCTTAGCAAATTCATCCACCATTTTCTGATCAATTGAGCCAAAAATAATATCATCCACATATATTTGTACAAGCATTAGATGGACACCATTTGCTTTTCAAAATAATGTGGGATCAATCACTCCTCTTTTGTAACTTGAAGAGACAAGAAATTCAGATAGCGTCTCATACCAAGCTCTAGGGGCTTGTTTTAGACCGTAGACTGCCTTTGTAAGCTTCTAGCAGTGGTCTAGGAATTCAACGCTTTCGAAACCCGGAGGTTGCTGAACATAAACTTTTTCTTTTAATTCCCCATTAAGAAAAGCACTTTTTACATCCATTTGATGAACCTTGATGTTTTTGTGTGCTGCGTATGCTAAGAAGATCCGGATGGATTTCATTCGTGCTACCGGAGCATACTTTTCGTCATAGTCAATTTTTTCAAGTTGACTATATCCCTTGGCAACAAGCCTTGCCTTATTTCTGATGACCGCACCAGATTCATCTAACTTATTCTTGAACACCCATCTTGTGCCAACAATGGTGTGGCCTTGGGGTTTTGGAACGAGTCGCCATACCTTGTTCCTTTTTAATTCTTCCAGTTCTTCTTGCATTGCAGAGATCCAATCTGGTTCGAGTAACGCTTCTTTGATCGATCAAGGTTCGACTGCAGACATGAACGATATGTAGTGGCAGTGATCGGATAAGCCCTTGGATGACCGAGTCTGGATTCCTGCGGATGGGTTGCCAATAATTTGACGTGGTAGGTGGTCTCTTGTCCATACATGTAGACGAGGTATCAGATGATCAGCAACTGCGGTGGAGGGAATGTATTCAATATCAGAAGACTCTACATTTGGAGAGGGCGTTTCCCCCTGGACTTCAGAACATCTTGCTGAAGTGTCTTGAACTGGGAAGGCGGGATTAGATTTGTCTTGAACAGATGATGAAGGTTCCCCCTAGAGTGTAGAAGGGAGTTCTCCTTGAACCTACGAAGGTTCCCCCTGGATTGTAGATGGGAGTGTGATAACCCTTGAAGCTGTTCTTGTGTCAATGTTTTCCATGTTTTCAACATCCGAATCCGAAGAAACGTTTGATGGTTGAAACTCTCTGCGGATTGAAGCGTCACCTTCTGGTACTAGAACCTCGATGGTTGTTGTATGTTCGGAGTGGAGTTTTCCCCCACAACCAGCGAGGTCGAAGAATTTAGCGATACTTCTTCGGACGTTGTAGGACCAGATACATCTGCATGTTGTTGCTGAGCTTCTAGATACATGAGAACTTCGGATACCTTAGCTGTATCAACAGGATCAAAGAGATCATCATAGTTTATTTCAACTAGATTTAATTGACCCGAAGAGGCAGGAATATCACTTTCAAGGATTGTGGTGGTTTCAGTTGACAGAGCGGAGTTGCAGATGTGATAATCATCAAACTTTACATCGAAGCTTTCAATGATCAACCTTGTGCGTCTGATGTTTATTACAAAGCATCTACACCCAAAGATATGAAAGAATTGAGCATTTGGCTTGGGTTGTTGAGACCTTCATATAGTGTTTTGTTGAGGCATTTGCACACAATGCTTCGATTTTAAACAAAACAGGCTGTGGCCACTACTTCGGCCTAGAAGTAGAGTGGAAGATTTGCAAAATTAAGCATAGATCTAGCAGCTTCTACTAGAATGCGATTCCTTCGTTGTACTACGCCATTCTGTTGTGGTGTGTAAGGAGCTGAGAAGTTGTGTGAAATCCCTTTGGAGACCAAGAAACTATTCAGAAGATGATTAGTAAACTCTGTTCCATTGTCACTTCGGATACGTCTTACCGGTAACTTGATTTGAAGTTCTATTTCCTTGATGAAGTTGATCAACACCTGCGGGGTTTCTGACTTGAGTCGAAGAAAGAAGACCCATGTGAAACGAGTGAAGTCAACCACAATAACTAGTATGTATTTTTTTGGTGAAGACTGGCTACGGTAGATGGACCGTAGAGATCAATATGTAAAAGTTCCAGTGGTTCATAGTTTGAGGAATCAATCACAGTGGGATGGCATGCCTTGAATTGCTTTCCGCATTCACATGCAAGGCAGAGGGTATCATTGCTGAACTTGAGGATTGGAAGACCTCTGACTAGTTCTCCTGTGACCAAGTTGTTAATGTATCTGAAGTTAAGATGAGCGAGCTTGCGGTGCCATAGCCAGCTGACTTCGGATACAGCTTTGGATAAAAAGCATAGTTGCGGTTTGCCTATGATCAACGATACATCCAGAGGGTACATAGTACCTTCGGATCTGGACTTGATCAGACAAGTGCTTCTATTGCTTGTCATTACATAGCAAAACTGGTCATCAAATTCAACACGATGTCCTGCTTTACATAGTTGACAAACATTGATGAGATTGTGTTTAAGGCCTTCTACATAAGCAACCTTTTGAATAGAGAAGTTTCCCATAGTGAGGACACCGTAACCTCGGATTATCCCATTGGCATTTTTCCCAAAAGTGACATTTCCACCATTGCAAATTGGCCTGAAATCTCGAAGGTATTCTAACATTCCCGTCATGTGCAAGGAGAAGGCGCTGTTGATTAACCATTCTTCTTCTTGTTCCTCCTTCCACAACGCCTAAAAATTACACGGTTAGTTTAGGCATCCAAACTAGTTTGGAGCCTGGGACAATAGATGAACTTCTGATTGATGCATGAACAGAGGTTGCAGGGACTGGTTTCGTGTCTACTTTTAATCCTAGTCTTGGGAGTTTGTGAGTTTTTGGAGTGTAGTGCCTTTTTGAAAAGTTACGAGGTTTCTAAAAAAGGTCATCTTTGACATGAGAAAACTTTTTCTGACAACTACATTGACGCTGACATGCTGAAATTTTGTCTTTGTTTTGGCTCTTTGTTTGGTCAGCGGTCTAAAGTGTGTGGTTGATTTGTGACTGGTCCGAGGTTGGTATGATTTGACGCGAGAGTTGTTGGATTTGGAAAAAGTTTGTCTTGAAGAAGGTGTTGCACGTGTAGACACTTTGGATCTATTCTTGGGATTTGGTAAAATGCCTTTCCATTTGTTTAAACTTTGAGGTGATTTTAAAAGTATTGGAGTGGGTAAGATACCCTTCCATTTTGGATCATATGAGGAATAGATTTGAAAACCATTGTTTTGAAAGGACCTTACTTTCTTTTGGATTTTGTCAGATGAATTAGGAACGGATGTTGAAACTGCGCAATCCTTTTTGCATGGTTTCTTGATGGGAGAGTTTTTTGAAAGATAGTGATCAAAAACAAACTTTTCTAGACTCTTAGATTTTGGAAATCTGATATGTCTTTTGTTTTTAGAAAAGATTTGTCGATTTGTGCCTCGAGATCGAATATCCTATTTGAAATCCTTTTTTGCTAAAGTTTTTGGAGATCCGCAGTCATTGGTGTTTAACTGCGGTTTCCTGGAAGTCTTTGAAAATTTTTGACACCGAGGGCTTAACTCATCAGAACTTGAAAATTCAGGATTTTGAGAACATTGTCCTACTTCAAAATTTTCTATGGTTAGTTCATGGTGAATTGGTTGAAGAGTCACTGAACCTCTGATTGAGGACTTTGGTAAAGAAGACTTAGCTACCGTAGCATAAGTCAGGGTTGTGACTTGAATGGGATTTTTCTGAGAATCATGACTGCAGTGGGAAGCACTGCGGTCTGAGGACAAGGGTGGGAAGTCCTGTGAGACTACGGGACTTTCTATGACTATTTATTCATCAACAACAGATGAAGTCTGAGAATTTTGACTGATTGTGTCACAGATAAGAGGTTGATCACATGTGTGATCCGAAGCCTCAGGCACAATTTCCTCAATGATACAATTATTACTTAGATCATGAAGTCTACCGAAGTGTGTTCTGATATCTTTGGGAAAAGCCTTGTCATTGATTGGGAAATGAAATTCTCGGTCCGGAGGGACATAAAGTCGATCTTTGTTAAACCGGGGTGAGGAATCCTCTTCGGTAGGATATCCATTGCACCAACCCCAATTGTATGTATTGTCCACGGTTCCATTATTAACTAAATTTTCAATAGCTTCACTTTCATTGAACAATTTTTCTATTAAAAGATTTAAACATACAATCTCACTCTGAGCTAAATCTCTTTGGTTCAAAGCTATTTCTAGTTTGGTTTCACCCAACATTCTTGCATCTTTTTCTAACTCTAAATCTCTTCCTAACATAGCCATTTTGACTCTTTTGTTGTCCAGTCGTCCTCTCACGTGAAACATCTCTTGGGACACTATGTTCTTCTCATCTAAGGCTTTGTTGTATTCTGAAAGGACGGCAACACATGTGTCATTAAGATTGTCTATGAAGGGTTGGTAGTCATGCATGTTATAGTTTAGAGTTTGGATCATGAGTTTTACCTAATCGAAGATGCTTAGAGTTCCATCCTTTGCCATGTAGCAGTAGTTCCTTTCCAGCTTTGTAGAGCCATCATCATCAGCAGTTGCTACCATACAGATCTTACCTTTCCGTTTGATGTTGATGAGGCTTTCTTCTTCATCTTTAGATGTCCAAACTTGATGGTCTCTTTTAACATGAGCCACATATGCCCTAGCCTTTTCCTTTTCTTCCATTTATTATGCCATTCTAAGGTAGATAGCTCTGTCTTTCACTACATTGTCTTTGCAATCCTTTGCAAAATGATTCTCTTTGTTGCATTTGTGGCATATTACAACATCACTTTTGTCTTCTGAAGGGGTACCAGAGTCAGAGGTTTGCATGGACTGCGGTGTCTCCTTTGGTTGAGTGTTTTGAGATTGCGGTTGTGGGTGTGAACTTTTAGGATAATGAAAGTGATTGTTTCGTGGGTTGAAGTTATGATTAAACGGAGGTTTATTGAATTGTTGGTTCTTGCGAAAAGAGTGAGGTGGTAGTCGGTTGAATTGTTTATTAACTAGAGCAATAGCCTTTTGAAATTGTTCTTCATCATCATACTCTGAGTCAGCTTCATATGACTGCGGTGTAGTGTCATATGAGGGTGAGTAAGACTGGTTGTGAGGAGCTTGTGCTACAAGAGCAAGTGCTCCTCCGAAGTCAGCACAGTCTTTGAGTACGGTGGATTCTTGTGCTTGCAACTCCCCATATAGTTTGTAAAGAGACAGGGAATGAATCTTTCTATCTCCTTGAACTATCATCTTAGCAATAGTGCAATGTCTCCCTAACCCGTTGAGAAATCGAAGGTTTGTTTCGTGGTTACTGAGGATGGTGCCAGCATTTGATAACTTAGTAACAATCAGATTGAACCTTTTCAAGGAGTCTTCTAAACTTTCACCAGCATGATCTTTGAAGTTGTTGAATTCATTGAGTGCAGTTGTGAGCCTCTTGTCTTGAGCTTGTTCTGAGCCTTCATACAAGTTCTTGAGAACATCCCAGATCTCTTTTATCTGACTTACAGTTTATGATACTGTCGAAGTTGTCAGGAGCAACTCCACAAGAGATTTCATAAAAAGCAACAGCATCATTTTCCATTTTATCAAGATCATCCTTGGTGGGACGGTTGAAAATTGGTTGTCCTCCTCCTAGTCTGGCTGTGGTGCCATCAGTCTGAACAGGTGTAAGAACAAGGATATGTGGTCCTTCTTCAACAGATCGCCATACATCTCTACCAAGTCTCCTTAAGTATCTTTCCATTCTTTGAGACCAGTGATGGTATTCATTTGCAACCAGTATTGGAGCTCGATTTGAACCACCAACACTGTTTGAAACGTTTAGAGAAAGTGCTTGTGCTATTTTGTTTTTTTTTTTTGTTTAAAAATGAGTTTCAATGGTATAGAAGGCCCTTTGAAAAATCAACCACTATGGCTCTGATACCAATTGTTGAGAGAAATAATTTGAGACACACTTGAACAAACGTTAGAACAAGTATGATTGCGGAATTAGTTAATCTCAAAGGATCTAAAAGCTCAACAATAATAAGTTAATATGTTAGATGGTTAGATAGTTAGTTGCGGAAATATAAAGAAACATAAATGATAGAAGGTGATATATCAAGTAAACACATAAGTTGATTCATAACATGGAATGCATACAAAACCAAGTTAGTAAGTGAGATCAATCTTAGTGATAGAGTCACAAGTGACTTGCTCCGAAGAGAGGTATTAAGTAGTTATGATAGAGAGGATTTCATAGAGTAAGAAAGATATGAGAGAACTTGGAGCTGATTAAGATCTAAAGATGAGTAAGAAGTGATCTATATTGATTGATAAAGAGTGAGCTCTATTTATAGAGACTCAGGAAATACAAGTGATTCACTCTCTAAGAGTAGCCATGCAAGGCATACTAGACAATAGAGAGTATTACAGAAAGAATATAAAATAAGTACAGAAGGACGACTGTTGTAGCTTGATGAGTGCACATGAGATCGCTGAAGGAGCTTGGTTGTGGACAGCTATAGACTGCGGTAGATAAAAATAAGAGGGTCACTTTTTGTATCAACACATAACTTCTTAATTAAAAACTCGGTTTTTTGTGTTCTTTATGTTTCTGAAAACCTAGTCACAATATATTTTACTTTATGTATCAAAATTGAGACTTTTGAACATTTCATTTCTGATGCTATTTTTAGTTATTTATTAATTCAAAATAGATTACAATACTTGACTTATGTCATTACATTGACTTGAAATATCGGGTTGTCACAAAGTTTATCAAAAAGTTGATAGAGTTTTAACTTTTTCAAGGAACCATGGCTTTGGAGACAAGATTTCACATTTCCCTATCATTTGACGAGATTGTTTATGAATTTGAGATTGTACTCCAAAGGAGTTCAGACAAACCCATAAGCAGTCATATTGTTAACCACAATTTGGTAACGATTGGGGGCCGAGGCCACTGTTTCTCCAGGAGTGTTAGTGAAGGTATCAAAGTTGTTGACAACTAAGGTGAGGCACTTGTCTTTTATATTTTCCGAACCTTCAATCCGGTCCTGAAGAGTGTCCTAAATCTCTTTGGCTAAATTGAGTAACTTGATGTGCTCGAAGAGAGAAGGAGGAACCCCAAACACCATTTTTGAGAAAGCAACTTGATCGGCATGCAGCTTCTCAATATCATCTGCAGTTAGAGGAGTTGGACGAGTTTCATCTTGACCCATAAGCTGAGCAGCATCATCTCTCACAACTCTTCTCACAGGAACATGAGGACGTTCTTTGACGGATCTACAGATTTCTTTAACTTTGTCTTTGGCTAGTAAAAATCTTTCCATTCTAACTTTCTAGTGATCATATTCTTCCACAACTAGTAATGGGGCACATGTAGGGCCACCTACACTATTTTTACGATTTGCATTGATATCATTTGCTAAGGATTAGAAGCAACCATTGAAGTTAAAATATCTTCAAGCTAAAGTGGTATATAGAAGAACTTTTATCCTTATCATAGAAATTGTTGAAATACCAATGTAATTTCAAACCAGTTATACTTTGCTCTTATGGATTCAAAGGACAACCACTCAAGCTCTGATACCAATTGAGAGAACAAAATAGATCTGATGTGCAGGGACAATGATAGAGAACTCAAACCTTGAGTGAATGCTTAAAATCAATGTTTGCTTGGTAGTAAATCTTCTATTCAAGACTGGAAAGACCAGTCAAGTCTTATTTAATATATTCAACAAATTATCAAGTCATTAAATGAATAATGAGAACAAATGATCAAGGTAATGCTAATAAGTGAAGAACAAGAAGAATGTTTGAAAGAGAACTGAAATAACTTAGTAAAAGCCAAAAGTTGAGTGAATGATATGTTATTGACTTTGCATTGAAAGCTTCTATAAATAGGAGTGAAGGTTACATTGAATGAACTAGAAAACTTACATAGGACCGGACAATAGAAATGTTTCTGACATTCTAATTGTCTAATATTACAAATGACTAAGCCCTATGAAACGTCACATCAATACAAAGACAAACTTAATAAATGCACAAAGAAAAAATATCATGACTCCGGATCAGCATCCATTCCGGAGATGAGAATCATTCCGGAATGGCTTCAGCTTCTCATCTTCTTCTCTTCTAGTCCAGAAAAATTCCAGACCACTCTTCACATTTGACTTTTGACCATTTGTTTCGGAACACAAGTACTTCGGAATTCAGACTTAGGATTGCTAGAGGTTCATTTTCAGGTTCCAACACTGAAACCCTAGCAGCTCAAGTACAAAGCGACCCCTAAGGCATCAGAATTCAACCACTTGATCCCTTGAAAGCTTGGAGCCAAATTCTAGCCTCTCTTCCTCTCTCCTAATCATCACCCTCTTGCCTTGGTGTTTGTAAGCCATTATAGGCATCGTATTTAAGGTGCTTGGTTCTCGTAAGATTTGAAGATTCAAGTTTCTTACTATAATCAAGAGGTAATATTCTTACTTGGTTATTTATATAGATATTAAGTTTTATAGTATGCTAGATTAGGGTATTCAAGTGTTGGATGAATTGCATGTACCATAGAGAAACCTAGATCCAAGCTTTAGGGTTTTGCATGAGCACATCGGATTGTTCTTTTGTATATAACCCATTTGTGGTATCAGAGCCTTGATTGGTTTCTGTTGTATTTGATGTTTATATGTCATTCATGCTTGAAAATCGATTTTTTCGTCTTCTGCCTGACAGGCTCGTTGTGTCCCAAAGTGAACTCGCCAAGTCAGATGAACTCGACGAGTCCAAAAAGGGAACTCGGCGAGTCGGGCTGTCAGACAGAGGGATATTCGGGATTTTACTTATTCTGACTTGAGATAATTACCATAAATGTTTTTAATTTATAAAATCCGAATTTTATTGATTCCTAATAATTATCTTTGTCAAAATAAAAGATATTTGTCATTTAATTAGATAATTATTACCTTATTTGATAAATGTTAATTATTTGAATTATTTGATCAATTATCTTGCATAACATTGGATTAGGTAAGAATTAGATAATCACTAAAATTAATTGTCTAATTTTTTATTTGAATTTTGAACTAGATAGTTTTGAAATGTTTCAAAACTTGCCCTCAAGTTTTGGAATTTACATCTTGATTAAAAATTTTAATTTTGAAATAATTAAATTCCAAACCCTAGAATTTTACAAGTTTAAAATTCAACACTATACTATTATAATGTTATAAGAATAATTATTATATATGTATAAGATAAATGCTAGTCTTACCATTAGTAGGCCTCATTCATGAAGCCGATCTATAAGGGGGTATAAGGTTATGGCCTATAAAATGGTCGTTTAATGGGTGTCCACTCTCACCCACCGCTTCCTTGATTGGTGGTGGATCGTTAGCCGAACGGGTAGGATAGGGCAACCAATTCCTCATTAAAAGTATAATGATTAATAAAGTAACTAAATGTTTTTATAAAATTCCCAATCTTAGTTACTGTAGGAAAAATGTTAATTTGATGTTATTCCATGAAATCACACTTTGTACTCTTGCTAAGACGTTAGTGGAGCGTGTGTGGTTGATCGGCACACTAATTTGGCTCTAAGAAAAGGTGGCAGAGGGTGACTCGATGTTTGTCATAGCTCAATGGAGCGTGTGTGGCTAACCGGCAGATTGATTAGGTGACTGTAACATTGGAGGCACCATGTGCATTTGCATGGTTATTCACACCTTGTTTGTAATCCTCGGTATCCCAGTCACAAACTTAAAGGGCATATTGAGATTTAAACACACCATTGAAAAGTTCAATGAATTTCAAAAGATCTAGGAATTTCAATACATTTAAAACTTAGTTGTTTTGTTTTTCATGGTGGAAATTAGTGAATCGTCATCCACTTCTAACCCTACGAGATGCATTAAGATTTGATGGATAGGTACCATCAAAGCACGAGGAAGGAGAGGTATGATATCATCACATTGATGATCAGACCAAGATTAGAGATGGAGAGTCTGTCATTGCTCATCTCTAGAAGATGCAAAGATATGTTGACCGCCTGCAGAAGTTAAATGTGGGCTTCAATGAGGAGCTGGAAATTGACATAATTCTTCACTCCTTACCGCCTTGCTACAACCTATTTCGTGTGACCTACCACATGAAAAAAGAGGAGGTCACGTTGATCAAACTTCGAGGGTTGCTGAAAACTGTTGAGAGCAACCTCAAGGATAAATCTATTACATCAACTCCTACTGCTACCTCCGTCTTGGCCATTGGGCAGGGGAAGGGTAAGAAGAGGAAGGCTCCTTCCAAGAGCCACCATAAGGGAAATTCCCATAATGGCACCTCTTCTAGTGGAACCAAGGTTGGTCCCACTACGCCTACCTTCAACCCGAAGGATGCAGAGTCCTACTACTGCCATGAAAAGGGGCATTGGAAACGAAGCTGCCCGAAGTATCTGCAAGATGTCAATGATGGGAAGATCAGGCCGTCCTTCACATGTATTTACATTATTCAATCTAATAACTCATCACATGATATTTCTTGGGCACTTGATACAAGATGTGGTTTTTGTTGGAAAAGGCGTCTAAGTCCATAACTTATTTGGTATATACTTGACCCGACCCGGCATGGTCCATTTGGGTTGCACTTCACCCGAACAATTTATGGATAATTTTATGAGAGTTATACACATATGTTTATTAATATATTATAAGTTATAATATATTAATATGAAGTCATGTTATTTAATTAGTCTTAGTCTTAAATTAATTATGAATTAATTTAGAGACTAAAAGGAAGACTAATTAGATTGTGGGCTATTGGTTTTATATAGTGTGGGCTGATACTCATTTGTTAATTGGCTAGGCTTGTATGGAAGTCCATGGATGATACATGGAGTTTTTAACCCATGGATCCTTGGAAAAGGAAAGGTAATGGGTTATTAGGGTTTCACCCTAACCATGTACACTATATAAGCATGCTTATGTTGCATGAAATAGCCACTAGTGTGTGTGCTTGTGTGTGGCCGAAAATTGCAAGTGTGTGTACACTCTCTAAAGTTTTCCAAGTGTTTGTGGTGATTTGTGATTTCCATTAGAGGCATTCACACTATTGGTGCTTGGCTCTCAAACTCCAAGGAATCAGTCACACCAAAAGGTATGTAATCTCATCTAACTCTTTTTTGTTTAAATGTTCCCCATGCCATGTTAGATAGGTTATGAACCTTGGAAAATTATTATTTTGCATGTATTTAGACAAACATAGATCCAAGGTTTATTAGGGTTGCATGCACACTTAGGAAGTGTTAGATTGCTCAAAACCTAACAGTGGTATCAGAGCCTAGGCTTGCTTGTTTGATACTTGATGCAAAATAGTGAAAAAAGTTGAAATTGTTGCTGTCTGGCTGATGGACTCGCCGAGTCGATGGGGGGACTCACCGAGTTCAAGGCAAAATTCATCCTACTCGCCGTGTAGGTTCGTGCACTCGGCGAGTAGAATGATCAGAGTGCAAAATTTCGACTTTTGCTGCTGGAAATGGACTAGAAACATTACCCTAAACTGTTTTGGTGTTTTAAAACTTGTTTTAGTTGGTATAATGGTTGTTCTAATCCATTTACAATAGCATATATCAAAATTCCATGATTTTATGTGTTCATATAATTCTTGAAATTTTGATGATCATCTTCATGTTCTTATGAATTTAGAAGATGATAGGAATTATTTGTTGAATTGTTTAGAATTAATTCTTGATCATTTATGTGTTTTAATGGAGTCCATAATGTGTCCTCAAGTTATGGATATCCAAAGGTCACTTTTCTTTAACACACACATTTAAACACATAAGTTACATGAAAATGAAGAGTCTTCATTTTTATGAACCTTTAATTCATAAGTTATGAAATGAAAAGTTTTGGATAGTTACAAAACTTGCCCTCAAGTTTTGGAATTTGTAAAGTTTCACACACTTTAATAAACTTTAATTCCAACCCTTAGAGTTTTAATATTTAAAATTCAACCCTTATACTATTTATAACATTAATGGTTAATTATTATATATATGTCTAAGAATAAGTCGTTCTACTGTTAGTAGGACTCATTTACGAAGCCGGTCTATAAGGTGGGTATAAGGTTGTTGCCTATAAAATGGCAACTTAATGGGTGTCCACTCTCACCCACCGCTTGCTTGACTGGTGGAGGGTCGCTAGCCGAACGGGTAGGACAATGACTTTAAATCCTCATTAAAAGTATAATGATTATTATAAAGTAACTAAACCTCTTTAATTCCCAATCTTAGTTATTTTAGGAAAAATGTGAACATGGTGCTAGTCCATGGAATTCACACTTTGTACCTTACCAAGTCGTTGGTGGAGCGTGTGTGGTTAACCGGCACACTAACTTGGACTAGTAAGGATCACGAACGGTGACTTAATGTTTGTCATAGATCAATGGAGCGTGTGTGGTTAACCGGCACATTGATTAGGTGATAATATTAAGGGTACCAAGTGAATTAGCATGGTTATTCACACCTTGTTTTGTGATCCTCGGCATCCCAGTCACAAAACTTGAAGGGCACAATCGAGATTGAAACATGCCATTGAAAAGTTCAATGAATCTCAAAAGAATCTAGGAATTTCAAATCCAATTAAAACCTAATAATTCATTTTGTTTTTCATGGTGGAAATTGGTCATTCACCTACCTTTCAAATATATTATTACTTAGATTACGGCATCCCTCTTTTAAGTATAATATATTGTGATTGGATCCTAGCCTTAATATTACATTTAGGTGTCTTATTAAGGATTCTATATATCTAATCTAAACTTGCTTTCTTCTTTCAGATGTCTTCCAACACTAATGCTTCAGGCTCTAACCCAACTGGTTCTTTCTCTCTCATGAATCTTTATGGGAGGGTCATCTTTGATGGTTCCAACTTCATGGATTGGATTAGGAACATCAGGATGGTTACTCGTTATGAGGACAAGGAATATGTCCTCGATAAGGAGTTAAAAGAGCTTGATGAGTCTACTACTACTCCTGAGGAGATCGCTGAATTCAGGACACATGAGAGAGATGCTACTTAGGTGGCATGTGTCATGATGGCCACGATGACAGCCGAGCTGCAAAAGTCATATGAAGATTTCTACCCTTTTGAGATGCACCAAGACCTGATGGAAAGGTACCATTAGAGTGCTTGTTAGGAGCGGTATGAAATAATCTCCTCCATAATAACTACCCGCATGAAGGACGGTGAATCTGTCACGGCCCACATGCAAAAGATGCAAAGGTATGTGGACTGTTTGCTGAAGCTGAATGTGAACTTCCCTGAGGAGTTGGCAATTGACATCATTTTGCACTCCTTACCTTATTGTTATGACCAATTTCGTATGACATATCATATGAACAAGGAGGAAGTTACCCTCAGCAAGCTTCAAGGTCTCTTGAAGACCGCTGAAACCGGCCTTAAGGGCAAGGCGGTTGTTACCTCTACTACTCCTACTCCAACATCTACCCCTGTTTTGGCTATTAGGGCAAGGCAAAGGGAAAAAGAGGAAGCACCCTTCGAAGGGTACCAAGGGAAAGTCTCTTGAAGGCTCCTCATCGAAGACCAAGAGCGGTTCTGTCACTCCTTCTGCCATTCCCAAGGATGCTGATTGCTACTATTGCCTGGACAAGGGGCACTGGAAGCGAAACTGCCCTAAGTACTTGCAGGATCTAAAGGATGGGAAAGTGAAACCCACCCATGCAGGTATTTACACAATATTGTCTAATTACTCAACATATTCTAACTCTTGGGTGCTTGATACAGGATGTGGTATTCACATATGTTCTGATTTGCAGGGCCTAAGAAGAAGTGAGGATGTGGAGCACGGGAAGATAAACTTGATCATGGGGAATAGGAAGGCTTCACCTGTTTCCAAGATTGGAGTTTATACTTTGTTGCTTAATAATGGGTTAAAATTAGATTTGAATAAATGTGTGTACACGTCCGAAATGGCGAGGAATATTATTTCTTTTCATGCTTTCTACAAACAAGGTTTTACCTTTTCGTTTGATAATGAATGTGGTGGTATTAATGCTTTCTTTAAAAATGTGTTTTATTTTAAAGCATTACCTTGTGATGGTGTGTATGAAACTGTGTCGATTGTAGACAACTTAGGAAATAATGTGTTATATATTGATTCTTCTACTAGCCTAGATAAAGCGTCATTGTGGCATTTTCGTCTTGGACATGTAAACAAGAAACGCATAGGCCAACTCCAAAAGAGTGGAGTCTTGGAGTCATTCGACCTTAAATCGGATGATAGTTGTGAATCTTGTCTACTTGGAAAGATGACAAAATCACCCTTCACTGGAACTTGTGAAAGGGGTGAGGGTTTGTTGGACCTAATACATACTGATGTGTGCGGGCCATTCAAAACCACCACAAGGGATGCTAATCGGTATTATGTGACTTTTATTGATGATTTTAGTAGATATGGGTATGTCTACTTAATCAAACATAAGTCAGAAACCTTTGAAAGGTTTAAGTAATTCAAGCAGGAAGTAGAAAATCAATTGGGCAAGAACATTAAGATGCTTCGATCCGATCGAGGTGGTAAGTATCTTAGTACCGAGTTCCTTGACTATCTTAAGGAGTGTGGGATTGTCTCACAATTGACTCCTCCCAGGACACCACAGCTGAATGGTGTAACTGAGAGGCGTAATCGAACCTTGTTAGACATGGTTCGCTCTATGATGAGTCGATCTTCGCTACCAATCTCTTTTTGGGGGTATGCCTTAGAGACTACCGCCCATATCCTTAATTTAGTCCCTACAAAGAAGGTTACCAAAACACCTCATGAGATGTGGACTGGGAAGGTTCCCAATTTAGACCACATCATGATTTGGGGTTGCGAAGCTTTTGTGAGGCGTGAGACTCATGATAAGCTCGAACCCCGAAGTGAAAGGTGTATTTTCATCGGCTACCCACAGAAATCCTTCGGTTACCTCTTCTACAGACCGAGTGAGAATGTGGTCTTTGTAGTAAGAAGAGGGGTCTTTCGTGAGAGAGAATTTATAAGACAAGGAGACAGTGGGAGGCAAATTGATCTTGAAGAAATTCAAGAAGCAATTGGTGAAGGAACCTCAGACACTAGCAATCAACCTGAGGAGGAAACTCCTGTTGAGCAAGCTGACATGTTTGTACCTCCGAGCCGTTCCACACGGGTTAGGAACACACCTTCGTTTTATTATGGATTTCATATTACTACGGAAGGTGATACATTTATCAGTGATAGTACACTGGTAAATTTGGATGAACCTAGCAGTGTTAAGGAAGCCATGGCAGGCCCAGAGTCTGCTAAATGGAAGGAGGCTATGGACAGCGAGATACAGTCCATGTATGACAATCATGTTTGGAACTTGGTTGACAACGTACCAGGCCGTAAAACAGTCGGGTGCAAATGGATCTTCTAGAAGAAGACCGACATGGAAGGAAAAGTGCATACTTATAAGGCTCAACTGGTTGCGAAGGGTTTTACTCAGACTCAAGGTATTGATTATGATGAAACCTTCTCTCCGATAGCGAAGATTAAGTCTATTAGGGTTATGCTAACCATTGATGCATTTCATGATTATGAAATATGGCAAATGGATGTCAAAACCGATTTCCTTAATGGAAAGTTGGCTGAGGATGTGTACATGAATCAGCCAGAGGGTTTTGTCAGTGTAGAGTACCCTAATAGAGTATGCAAGCTTGAGAAATCCATTTATGGATTAAAACAAGCATCTCGTAGCTGGAATCTTTGTTTCGATGAGAAGGTAAAAGAGTTTGGCTTCTCGAGAAGTGAAGATGATTCTTGCGTGTATGTCAGAGCTAGTGGGAGTATAGTTAGCTTCTTGGTACTGTATGTGGATGACATACTGCTTATAGGAAATGACATCCCAACCTTGCAGGAGGTTAAGTCCTGGCTTGGGAAGTGCTTTGGTATGAAGGACCTAGGGGAGGTTGCATATATCCTAGGGATAAGGATATTAAGAGAAAGGAGTAAAAGACTAATTGGACTTAGTCAGAGTACCTACTTGGATAAGGTGTTGAAAAGGCTCAACATGCAGAATTCCAAGAAAGGAGATTTACCGATCCAAAGCATTGCCAAACTGAGTAAGACTCAGAGTCCAAGTATAGAGGCAGAGATAGTTGTGATGAGCCAATTACCGTATGCTTCCACTGTTGGCTCGATCATGTAAGCTATGACTTGTACCCACCCTGATGTGACCTTTGCTTTTAGCATGGTCAGCAAGTATCAGGGGAACCCTGGCAAGGCTCATTGGACCGCGGTAAAGAACATTCTCAAGTACCTGCGGAGGACTAAGGATTGGATCCTTACTCTTGGTGGGAGTAATGACTTGAGAGTATTAGGGTATAGTGATGCTAGTGTTCAGACTGATAGGGATAATTTCCGCTCTCAGTCGGGCTGGGTCTTTACCTTAAATGGAGGGGCAATTTCTTGGAAGAGTTCCAAGCAGGAGACGGTGGCTGATTCGACTTGTGAATCAGAGTATATAGCAGCGAGTGAAGCAGCGAAGGAGGCGATATGGCTGAAGAACTTCATCGGAGACCTTGGAGTTGTACCAGCTATTAAGGAACCTATGGAGATTTTCTGTGACAGCAATAGTGCGGTTGCCTTAGCCAAGGAACCAAGAGATCATGGAAGATCCCGACACATTGACAGAAAATATCACTTCATACGACACAAGATTGAAGAAGGATTCCTCGTGGCAAAGAGGGTATTGTCTGATGAGAAACCTGCAGATCCCATTACGAAGGGACTGACGAGGGTTAAGCATTTTCAGCATGCGAGGCGCATCGGGCTGAGGGACGATATTAGTTTTACAGATTAGATAGTTTTCCTGAAACTTGTAAAATGTAATCGACGTTTGATGATGAATAAAATTTGTGATTTATTTATGAGTAAAGTGTTACTGTCATTGTCAATTATTTACTATTGTTTCAGTTTTGCATGTTTTGACTTCCAGAATAATTAATTTATTCAAACCTCCACAATCGGTCATATATCGGAAGTAGGTATGAATCCAGATTGTCATGAATTGGGTTTGTAGATGGCTAAAGGTGTTTGGACATGGCAATGGTTGCTGAAACGTTCATGAGTACTCATAAGTTATGAGTATTGGTATAAACCCATGCTCACTTGTATCACTTCATGGAATTTATCTCGAGTGATCGTGAAACGATAATATCATATAAATCTTCAAACCTAGAGATATGAGTTGTTACCTATGAGTTGGTTGTGCATTCATTGCACGTAAACGCATCAGTAACTTGATGTTATAAAACGTGCCTTTGTGTACAATTCAACAAGTAGTAGAACAAGCATATGAGTCGAAGTTTATCTGTTCCTTCTAGAAATAGAAGCGATATCTGGGCCCCTTGATGATTTTGTGTTGACCCATGTACCGGGCCCGGTCAGAACTAAACTGATGTGTTCAGTAAAGTTCTTTGTCAAACAAATCGGAAATCGAGAAACAACTGCCAGACAATAAGCAAGACATAGTTCCATGTGTTTGCCCGGATGATATCATGAGAACAGAGGATTATATGATCACTTGTCTTAAAATGGCGCTTCATAGTTCAACAGAGTTTTCGAGAGCTACGATTGCTGGTTGGTTCCTGAAGTTATATAGGCAAATACAGTTATTAGACTTATCCAAGTTGGAGTCTGTTGGAAAAGGTGTCTAAGTCCATAACTTATTTGGTATATACTTGACCCGACCCGGCATGGTCCATTTGGGTTGCACTTCACCCGAACAATGTATGGATAATTTTATGAGAGTTATACACATATGTTTATTAATATATTATAAGTTATAATATATTAATATGAAGTTATTTTATTTAATTAATTATGAATTAATTTAGAGACTAAAAGGAAGACTAATTAGATTGTGGGCTGTTGGTTTTATATAGTGTGGGCTAATACTCATTTGTTAATGGGCTAGGCTTGTATGGAAGTCCATGGATGATCCATGGAGATTTTAACCCATGGATCCTTGGAAAAGGAAAGGTCATGGGTTATTAGGGTTTCACCCTAACCATGTACACTATATAAGCATGCTTATGTTGCATGAAATAGCCACTAGTGTGTGTGCTTGTGTGTGGCCAAAAATTGCAAGTGTGTGTACACTCTCTAAAGTTTTCCAAGTGTTTGTGGTGATTTGTGATTTCCATTTGAGGCATTCACACTATTGGTGCTTGGCTCTCAAACTCCAAGGAATCAATCACATCAAAAGGTATGTAATCTCATCTAACTCTTTTATGTTTAAATGTTCCCCATGCCATGTTAGATAGATTATGAACCTTGGAAAATTATTATTTTGCATGTATTTAGACAAACATAGATCCAAGGTTTATTAGGGTTGCATGCACACTTAGGAAGTGTTAGATTGCTCAAAACCCAACAGTTTTCACATTTGCTCTGATTTGCATGGCCTAAGAAGAAATAGGGATGTGGAGCATGGGAAGATAAACATGATCAAGGGGAACAGAAGATCGTCGCCTGTCACCAAGATTGGAGTTTACTCTTTAGTGCTTAGTGGTGGGTTAGGAATCGAGTTGAATAATTGTTGATATTCGCTAGATATGGCAAGAAACATCATTTCTTTTCATGGTTTATATAAACAAGGATTCAGATTTTTGGTTGATAATGAAAAAGGTTTAAATGCTTTTCTTAATGGTGTTTTCTATTTTGAAGCATTGTCTTTTAATGGAATATATGAAACTATGATGGTTGTAGAAAATTTATGAAATGACGTGTTTTGTATCGATTCTTCCAATAGTTTGGATCAAGCATGCTTGTGGGATTGTCGTCTTGGACATATAAACAAGAAATTCTTAGCTCAACTCCAAAAGGATGGAGTGTTGGAGTCATTCGACCTTAGGGACGATGACGTGTACGAGTCTTGTTTACTTGGAAAGATAACCAAGTCACCCTTCACTGGCACTTGTGAAAGGGGTGAGGGTTTATTGAATCTCATACACACTGATGTATGTGGGCCTTTTAGATCCACCACAAGGGATGCAAGCCGCTTCTATGTGACTTTAACCAATTATTATAGCAGATATGGGTATATCTACTTAATCAAGCACAAATCAGAAACCTTTGAAGAGTTCAAAGAGTTTAAACAAGAAGTGGAGAATCAGTTAGGCAGGAAAATCAAGATGCTTCGATCCGATGAAGGTGGAGAGTACCTTAGTCTTGAATTCTATGACTATCTCAAGGAATCTTCTTGGACACGTCAACAAGAAACGCATAGCCCAACTCCAAAAGGATGGAGTGTTGGAGTCTATCGACCTTAGGGACGATGACGTTCGCGAGTCTTGTTTACTTGGAAAGATGACCAAGTCACCCTTCACTGGAACTTGTGAAAGGGGTGAGGGATCATTCGATCTCATACACACCGATGTATGTGGGCCATTTAGATCCACCACAAGGGATGCAAGCCACTTCTATGTGACTTTCATTGATGATTATAGTAGATATGGGTATATCTACTTAATCAAGCACAATTCAGAAACCTTTGAAAAGTTCAAAGAGTTTAAACAAGAAGTGGAGAATCAATTAGGCAGGAAAATCAAGATGCTTCGATCCGATCGAGGTGGAGAGTAACTTAGTCCTGAATTCCACGACTACCTCAAGGAATGCAGAATCATTTTGCAATTGACGCCACCTAGGACACCATAGTTGAATGGTGTGGCTGATAGGCGTAATCAAACCTTGCTAGACATGGTTCGATTTTTATCTCCTTAACTTAGTCCCTACAATGAAGGTTGCCAAAACACCTCACGAGATGTGGATAGGGAAAGCTCCCTCGTTGGCACATATCAAGGTTTGGGGTTACGAGGCTTTTGTAAGACGAGAGACTCACGACAAGCTCGAACCTCGCAGTGAGCGGTGTATTTTCATCGGCTACCTGCAGAAGTCCTTTGGTTATCTCTTCTAGAGACCGAGTGATAAGGTTGTATTTGTTGCGAGGAGAGAGGTTTTCGTAGAACAAGAACTCATAAGCCAAGGAGACAGTTGGAGACAAATCAATCTTGAAGAGACTTAAGAATTGAATGATGAAAGAACCTCTGACACTGGCGCTCAACTTGAGGAGGAAACTCTTATTGAACCGATTGACGAGCCATTACCTCTTATACGTTCCGAAAGGGTTAGCGTTCCACCTCAGTTTTATGGTTTCCAGATTACTACTGAAGGGGATACGTTAACTAGTGATAGTACACTAGTAAATTTGGACGAACCTAACAGCTATAAGGAAGTCGTGGCAGGCCTGGAGTCTGCGAAATGGAAGGAGGCTATGGACAGCGAGATTCAGTCCATGTATGACAACCAAGTTTGGAATTTGGTTGACAACATGTTAGGTCATAAGACAGTCGGGTACAAGTGGATCTTCTAGAGGGTTTTGTCAATGCGAAGCATCCTAATAGAGCGTGTAGGCTTGAGAAATCCATTTATGTATTAAAACAAGCATCTCACAGATGAAATCTTTGTTTTGACGAGAAAGTCAAAGAGTTTGGCTTCCTGCGAAGCGAGGATGAATCATGTGTATATGTCAAAGCCATTTAGAGTATAGTTAGCTTCCTTGTACTGTATGTCAATAACATACTATTCATAGGAAATGACATCCCGACCCTACAGGAGGTTAAGTCCTGGCTTGGGAAGTGTTTTGCAATGAAGGACCTCGGAGAGGCTGCCTATATTCTGGGAATAAGGATAGTGAGAAACAGGAGTAAGAGACTAATAGGACTTAGTCAGAATACTTACTTGGACAAGTTACTAAATCGTTTTAGTATGGAGAATTCCAAGAAAGGGGAATTACCGATCCAAAGCAATACCAAGTTGAGTAAAACTCAAAATCCGAGTACCGAGGCCAACATAGCAGAAATGAGTCGAGTACCTTAGGCTTCAGTAGTTGGCTCGATCATGTATGCTATGACTTGCACTCGACCTGATGTGGCCTTCGCTTTGAGCTTGGTCAACAGATTTCAAGGGAACCCTAGTAGAGCACATTGGACCGCAGTCAAGAATATTCATACGTACCTTCGAAGGACCAAGGAATGGTTTCTAGTCCTCGGTGGGAGTGGTGACTTAAGGGTGAGAGGGTATAGTGACGCCAGTTTTCAGAACGACCGAGACAACCACCGTTATCAGCCGGGTTGGGTCATTACCCTGAATGGGGGAGCAGTGACTTGGAAAAGTTCCAAGCAGGAGACCGTAGCTGATTCAACGTGCGAATCAGAGTACATAGCAGCGAGTGAAGCATCAAAGGAGGCGATATGGTTGAAGAACTTCATCGGAGACCTTGGAGTTGTTCCAGCCGTAAAGGAGCCTATGGAAATTTTCTGTGATAATGAAGGTGTGGTTGCCTTAACCAAGGAACCGAGGGATCATGGCAGATCCCGACATATCGACAGGAAATATCATTTTATTAGAAATCGGTGGAAGAGGGACTCCTCGTAGTGAATATGGTGTCGTCATAGGATAACCCAGCAGATCCATTTACGAAGGGACTGAGTAAGGTTAAGCACTTGTAACACGCCAGGAGCAATGGGCTGAAGGACGCTATTAGTTTAGATTAGATAGATTCAAAACGTGTAATAAATAAATTGTAATTAACATTTGATGATTAAATAAAAGAGTATTATTGATGAGTAAAGTTACTATCTTATGTTAATTGGTTACCTATTGTTTCATTTTGCATGTTTTGACTTCCTGAATAATATGATTATTCGAACAGTCCACAGTCGCTCGCACTTTGGAAGTAGGTATGAAAGTAGATTGTCATGAATTGGCGTGTAGACTATCTAAAAGTGTATTAGACAAAGCAAAATTTTGCTGCAATGTTCATCAGTGCTTATGAATAAGATTTGAGCATTGGATTAAACCCACACTTGCTGGTATCACTTCAAGGAATTTATCATGAGTGATCGCAAGACGATAATATCATATAGTCTTTAAACCTAGGTATATGGTTTATTGTTTGCGAGTTGGTTGTGCATTGATAATGTGTAAACGCATCAGTAACTTGATGTTATAAAATACATTGTTGTGCATGATTTGATGAGTAAATGGTAAATGCATATAAGTCGAAGTGTATCTGTTCCTTTTATCCTAAGAGGGTGAAAGCGATATTTGGGCCCCTCGATGATTTGGTTTGAATTATGTGTCGGGCCCGGTCAGGACGAGATTGATGTATTCAATCAAGTTCTATGTCGAACAAATAAGAGATCGAGAAACGAACTAATGGATAATAAGTATGACTATGTTCCATGTGATTATCCATGTGATATCTAGAACGGAGGACGATACGATCCCTTATCTAAAGGACAAGTTACTGATCAGATTTGACAAAGGCTTATGAGAGCTACGATTGCTAAACGGATTCTGAAGTCATACTTGCAAGTTTAGTTATTAGACTTATCCAAGTGGGAGACTCTTGGATAAGTCTCTAAGTCCATAACTATATTTGGTACGTACTTGACCTGGTTGAGCATGGTCCTTTTGGGTTTCCTTCACCAAAGCAACTGGACAGGATGATTTATAGAGAAAGAGGATATTGTGGATTTTTAATATATTATAAGAATAATATATTAAAAGAGAAATCATATCTGTTTAATTAATATTAGTTAAATAATTAATTAAGGATTAATTATTGTGACTAAAAGAGATTAAATAAAGAAAGGGGATTGAAACTACAATTATAAGACAATCGATTTTTGGGCAAAGAATCCTTATGGATTAGGGCATGGATGAAATTGAGGTGGAGTCCATCTTGAATTCATCCAAGGGGGCCTTATTCTGGAAGGTTATGTGGATTGCTTAAGGCCTAAGCTATCCAGTTAGGGTTTTGACTGAAACCCTAGCAACTCAAGTATAAAAGGACCCCTGAGGCATCAAAATTCGACGACTTGATCCCTTGAAAGCTTAGAGCCGAATTCTAGCCTCTCATCCTCTCTCCTATGCATTATCCTATTGCCTTGGTGTTTGTAAGCCATTAGAGGCATCGCATTTGAGGTGCTTTGTTCTCGTAACCTTTGAAGATTCAAGTTTCTTACTACAATCAATAAGTAATATTCTTACTTGGTTATTTATATAGATCTCAAGTTTTGTAGTATGCTAGATTAGGGTATTCAAGTCTTGGTTGAATTGCATGTACAATAGAGAAACCTAGATCCAAGCTTTTGGGTTTTGCTTGAGCACATAGGATTGTTCTTTTGTATATAACCTATCAATAATATCATTGGTCGAGCTTTATAAAGGCAGGGGGTTGTGGCCCCCTGATTTTTTTGGTTAGAAGCAGTTCTTATAGTTTCATATTATACATTTTAGGTTCAAAAATATGAAATTTTGGTTGTGGCCCCTCCTACTTACCAATTTTTATACATATTATATCCCCCCCACCCCCCCCCCCCCCCTCAAGTCAAATGTTGAAGCTCGATCCCCGAATCATATCACATAGTTTTACAATTGAAGACGAACAATTTTAATCCAAAATTAAGCATTTAAAGTTAAATGTTACTATGAAATATGATTCGTCAGGTGGGCCAAACCATATTCGTCTGCTTCGGCCTCCTTTATAAATTTTTGCCCATAGTCTCATAATTCTCTATGGATTAGACGTTATACATATTTGAAGTTGTGCTTCTTTAAACCCCTTTTGTTCTTATCTCGTTTATCATATTGCCTAGCTTTAGATGAACTCGGCCTTGACTTTCTAAGATAAGCAACTTCCACTTACACCGTCGTAAGTTATATCATGAACGTCTTTGAAAGCTAATTATAATGACCTAAATTTCAAACCAAAATTTTCTTTTTCAAATAGAATATAATATCAAATTGGGTTTTCTAAAGTAATACAAATACCTCTTTTGTCTAATCATTGTATTATAAAATCAATAGATGTCTAAATAATCAAACAACAGTGATTCACATGTGGTACAATTAAGTCAGCCCTTTTAAAAAATCAGCAAAACTTAATGAAAAGAAGTCAATCAACAACTAAGTGCACAAACTTTAGTGAGTTTCCAAAATACCATATATCACATTACATATACAATGCTTACAAACTAGGCTCATGGTCTACACCTCGGAGGGCCTATAGCACAAAGCCATCATCCCAAACACATGCAGAAGTACTAGCCAAATTCAGCTCATTGTCAACACCTTAATGTGCCTATATGCACATAGTCATCATCCTAAAGACCTGCTGAACTTCCAGTTTCCATTCTAAGGGGCCTATAGGCATCTAGCCATCATCTCCTGGAATCAATGCATACCAAAAAAAATAGACTAACCAGCCTAACACATAACTGTACACTATCCATACTCATACACCCCATCACACTGAACATATAATGGCACACACACTATAGTGATAAAACTTACCAAAGCCAACACTAAAATATCAAAAGCAGTCTCTACGATGAACAAATACTATATACCTCCTAAAATCAATCTGAGACTAAACCTTAGCAAAATACTCAATTATAACAAAGTTTAACCAAAAGTCACACTTGTCAAAAATTTCAATGGCCAATTGGTCAAAGTCAACTGTCAACACGTTGCGGCTAGACCTTGATCACATCGCTACTGTCACACCCTCGAACCAGAATGGCGGAAACGTCCGAGGTTGGATGACGTCATTGCATAGTATCATAACAATTGAATATAAATAAATCATAGCCACCCAAAACATCATACACTGAGATTACAAGTTTACATTGTTTGTTCAAAAGTCAAATACAAGTAACTGAAAAGTAGAAAACATCATGTAGCGCCACCTACCCTCAAAATGTTTAGATACCTGTTTACTGGTTTCTTGATAATACAAGTGATTTTGAAAAGTGTCAACAATTAAGTTGGTGAGTTCATAAGCATTTTGTATGAGAAAGATTTGTATCGGTTTCGTGTAAAATGACTTTTCTATACTTCTATAAAATCTGATATTTTCTTTAGAAACGAGTTGTAAGCTTTATACCCAAAACTAAAATGTATGTATTTCATTTATATCTTTTCCTTGTAAAATGAATATGTGTGTTTCTAAAAAATCCAATATTTTCTTAAATAGGAACTTTAGTCTTAAACCCTAAGACCAAAAATTTAAGTTATATTGTACTGAGAAATTGTATGTAGTTTTATCTTTATATAAAACTAATGAATTACTCCGTAAACCAAGTCATGTTGTTAATCCCTACGTGAGTAATTATAACCATGCTTAATATGACAGATATGCCTAAACGATGTTCTTCAGGCTTCGGAATTGGTAGACTTTTGTCACCCTAGACTTGCTGGTCTAACTGTAGCGAAAATCAGAGGTGTGGGGTTCTAAACCTCGTATTGATCTATACACAAATATCTCGCTCTCCCTCAAGGAGAATATGGTTATAATTCAAGACTTAAGGTGTACACTAGGTAGGTATGGTGAAGGAACGTCTCAAAAGAGCATCAACAGATTTACATGAACTATGATGTGACAACCCATTTTTTTTCAAATTTGTAAAAGTCAACCAAGGTCAACAAAAGTCAAACGTGCTAAATAAAAGTCTAAGTTGCTGATTTGTTAATTCATTAAAGTTAAATTAATACTTTATATGTATAGAACCTTTATTAAATAAGTGTTGAAAAAATGTGAGTAAAATTATGAGGACCAAAAACGTGTGAAAGGCCTTGATTCTTCGAACCGAAAACGAGATTTCGGTCAAGACCGAAAACCCTTGCAGACCTTACCTTCCTCGGACCGAGAACTATATTTCTCTTCTGACCACAAAGTCTTCCCACCACAATCATGCTTCACCGAAATCCCTCTTCTCAGGTGGAGTTCCTGGCCGAAGACAATTCATCCATTTGACACGCATTTCCAAGTATCACTGCCTCATTTATTTTACTTCATAGTTAAGAAATTACATTCATTTTACATCAAAGTAAACGATTTTCCTTCACTTCTCTCTCAAATATTAGCCCATTTCCTTTCATTTCCAAGAACAAAAACATCATCAAGAGGCATTTTGCTTCCATTATTTCAGCGAGTTTTGGTAAGTTTTAATTATAAAAGTTATATTATACAAACATATATACTACTTGTATCATTATAATCACTCTTTATTATGTGATTAAAATCATTAGGATACGATATCTTTCCTATGTCCTTGCCCGAAGTCACCGTATTCTACCCGTTAGCAAAACCGTTATCACACAAAATGTGAGTTCATACCCCTACGTTTTCATGATTTTTCACTGTTTTAAGGAGGGAATACAAGTGTAACACAATAAAATTTGTGTTATATCTAAATGTTTCCAATATTTTATTAATTGTTGCCGTTATTAAAAATATATATGTATATATGTATAAATTATATAATTAGGGTTCAACAGGCTTACAATTGATATTGGCTCCATTTCTTGTTCCTTGTTTGGATGTGCGCTTGGGGTAGATTTATTTTTTCAACTGTCTATTTAATCATAATTTTATAAATTATATTTATATAAGTATAAAATGATTTTAAACTTGTTAAACAAAAATATAGTTTTTTAAAACTATTTTAATACCGTTGGAACATAAAACATTGAATTTCACGGAACAACCGTATCACAGAGTTTACAATCTAAACTTGCCGAATCATTAACAATATAAAGGTTTTCATTTTATTAAAACAGAAACATATAAACTATAATAGGTATCGTTTATAGAACTTACATATTGCTTTTCAAAGTTCAGATTTCAATACGGAAAACTAACATATATATAAACTATAATAAGTATAGCTTATGGATCATATCACTACTATAAAAAAGGCCTTTTACGACGCTCATTGCGCGTCGTAAAACGCTCAGACGACGCGCAAATGGGTGTCAAGGAAGGCCCTGTCATAAAGAGAGACGACGCGCTTTTGCGCGTCGTCTATAGACGACGCGCATTTACGACGCGCGGTTATGACACGCAATGCGTATCAAGGAAGGCCCTGTCATAAAGGAAGACGACACGCATTTGCGTGTCGTAACCTTACGACGCGCGTGTTTATGACACGCAATGCGTATCAAGGAAGCCCCTGTCAAGAAAGGCCATGTCATAAATGAAGATGACACACATTTTTGCGTATCATGGAAGCCCTTGTCATAAAGGAAGACGACACGCATTTTGCGTGTCATAATTTTAAATATTTTTAAAATTATATATTTTTCGATAGATTTAGTAATTTTCAAATTAAATAACACATTAAAAGTCTAATAATACAAAATAAAATACCATAAACACTAAGAATAAATCATTGCACTAATATGTCAAATACAAATAATCATTCCAATATTAAGTAAATGAAACACATTGCTAATATTTCATAATATTTATTATACAAGAAATATGAAAAAATTGAAATCCCTGAGATTAAAAGTACTAATAGAAGCTTCACGTGAGATACATACAGTTGGACCAGTAAGCAAGGATGTTCCCGAATCCATAATAACAGCACAAGAACACGTACGCAATATCTTCTGCTAGAAGTTGTCAATCCAAAACTATTGTTGAAGGTTGGCATGATAGCTATTAAGATTTGAGCATAACAAGAAACCAATCAATGTTAGGAACTCAAAATTTACTGCCACCATTATCATCTATACTCTGGACAAAAAATAAATATAAAATGGAAATGAGTCAAAAGTTTAACTGTTTGGGCTATTTTTGTGTTTTTTTTTACAATTTAATTTCACCTTGATGGCATTCTTAATTTCTGCAAGAACTAATGGTATTCTTTTTACAACTTGGGCATATGAATACTTATTGGCAAACGCATCAACAATGTCATTTTGGCCAATGTCAATCATATAAAGTGCTTGTTGAAACCCATCATCATTTATCATCTTTTGTAAACTTGAATATATCACCTCAAAAAACTAAATTTACAAATCCCAAAATTGAAATTTTTAGGAAAGATAAATTGCATGATATAAAAATCAATTGATAAATGGCTTTTTATGGTAGGAAGGGCATAACCGTCATTCGGACATTCCTATGATAAACCTATAAAGTTCACATGAAAGCTCTCTCAAGGCTGTGGGCAAGTTTAGTTCAGGCTCAGAAGTAGGAATATCCAAATTTGGAATATCCCACTGTCATATCCAAGAAAAAAGAAAATCAATTATTGAAAATTTTAAAATCATATTTCACAAGGAGTGTTAATACTTAAAGAACACAAAAGGGTACCTTGGGCGCAAAATCTTTGGAAACTAATCTTGCATACCTCTATCAAAAGGTAAAAGCTTTCAAGTGTATGTGTCACACATGAAACAAAACAGATAAAGGAATGTGTATATATAACATGGCTTTCAAAATTCACTTGATATTTACTCACTTGAAGATCTGCAAACACTTCAAATGGAATGTTGGATCATTTTCATTGTTACATAAATTAGGCTTTGTAGAATTACTTGTGCACATGACAAGTTAGCACATGAAATTTGTAAATTTTCGGGCTAGTTTGCACTCTTGTACTAAGCTGAACTTTTGTGCTTGGAATTAAGTTAAGCCCTTGGTAAGGATGAAAATAGACTTCCATACCTGATTATAGGCTTTTACCTCATGGCATTTGGAGCCTTTATGAATTTATTATGAATTTTCGAAGTTGATTGATGCAAACAGTGGGCTGCATGGACCAGTTTGCAAAGATTGGTACTTATACGCTTAAAGGAATTGGAATTAGGAAAAGTGGTCCAAAGTTCAGTGAAACTAGATACACTAACCTTTCCAGAAAACTATACTTCATGATTTTTGGACAATCTGATTGTATGATTTTTATAAGATAAGGACAGATTGCAGCAACGTGCTGAAACATTTCATGACAGCATCAAACAAAATGAGATACACAACTCACACAAACTCAGAATCAGGATAGGAAAACAAAGAAAAAATGTAGTAGACATTCATACCTTTCCATAATGAAAACCCCCATTAAAATTCTCAACCTAACACCATTGCCCTTTCTATGGCATGAATTACCATTCTGCCCTTCTCTTCTTCCTCATTTTTTGCTGCATTTTCAGAAAGAAAAAAAATGTGTGGTAAAGATGGTGAAAATCATGGTACTTAAGTGCTTCAGAAAATGATGCAAGAAAAATCACTCTAACAGAATACCAATTGAGAGTCATTCCATTCCATCAAAATCCTTTAAAAATAATGTTTGTTGGGATTTCTGCAATATTTTTGTAACTGCTTCATTCAAATATTCCCTAAAAACCATGTAGTTAATATCAAGATATCCTCTGGAAACAAGTCATCTTGTTCAAAGCTGTGAACTTCTGCAATCTCTAACTTTCCTATAGAGGAAAATAAGATGATAAAAACAGTTGGTGGATATAATCAGCAAAAATGGACATGTGAAAGATAAATGATGGTTTATGGTTTTGAAACCTTTATTGCTTATTACTTCAAACAAGTGAGGTTCACGGATGATTTCCTGTGTTACTTTGCTACTTGAGTAGCTTTGTTTTCCACCAAGTGCAAGCCAAAAAGCCAAGCTCTCTTTTCCTTCTCTAGAGAATTTTACAGGTACTCCAGACTAAAGATATAAGAAAAAAGAGTTGAATAAATTATCAAGGATTGGAAAGGGGTATAAAAGTAAATAAAGATCTAAGATCAATAATATTTCAAAACTAAATTTATATATAATCAGCAGTGCAACAAGTAAAAAAAGCTATTATATTTATGGTACCTGAACAGGTTTGCATTTCATAGAGTTGAACATTGAAGTAGTTTGTTGAACAGCTGTTTTTTGGTCCTCCTGTGATCAGACAACATAACAAGTCTTCATCCCAAATACACAATTAAAGATTTTTTTTTCTTAAAAAAAAAAAAGAAAAGAAATAATATGGTTTTAGTTTACCTGGATGCTATCCTTCCCAATCCAACAGCACAGGTAGTGATCTTCTTTCTTTTCATCAGAATGGTAGGAGTAAAGACAAATATAGCAATCTCCACTGTAAAATTTTCCAATATCCTCCTTGGGTAATTCCGTCTTTTCTTCACCATCAATACGCCATCCCTAAAGCGCCCACAATTATTTTATCTTTCTACATTAAATCTAAATGTAGCAACAAGTTTATGATCTGAAACCTCAATTTTTCCATTTTCTCCAAGCAAAGGTGGAACTTCCTCCTCTACAGGAGCCGTTTTTGTCTGACCTTTGGCAAAAGCACCTTGTTGCTTCAGCAGAGCTAGTCATTAGAACAAGAGTAGAACTTAGGGTAAGTTTTAAAAAAAGTCAAAAATAGCCCTAGAAAACTCAAACACCCATGTCCCATGTAACAAAAATATATATAAGATATAGAATGAATCTACCTGCTACTTTTCCTCTAGTTTCCTCAGGAGGTCAAGTTAGGGTTCAAGAATGAATCTACACCCACAGAGTAAATAATCCAACTTACTTGTAGAAAATATTTGTAAACTTGAAGCCTCAAAAACCTGATAGTAATAAGATAAAATATTAGCTTAAAAAAATTATTTTGTATATTTTCTAATTCCATAAACAATTTAGCATATTAGAATGTTGGAAAAGGATGATGACATGATTAAAGCCAGCTCTAAATGCTTCCAATTGCCTTGTGATACAGAGAATCAAACTTACTTCTTGTTTCTCCTCCCACGTTTAGGTCCCCATCCTTCAAGCTTTGCAACAGGGCAACCCACATATGAAGTTCATATGTGGTGGAACTTGTCAAATAAAAGAAAAAGAGAGAACTGAATGCGTTCATCTTAATCGGTCACTTCAATCAAGAATTAGTGCCCTAAATCTTCAACTACATATGTCTTAACAATTTCACATAAATAATTATAAAGGATTGTTACAATCATCTAAAATTTCAGATCTAGGGATGACGTACCTGGAGCCCTTGGTCGCTCAAAGATGATTTCCTCGGTAGAAACCATGGTGAGTTTGGCGCCGACGTCCTCTTGAACGGCATCACCGAACTTAGGCCAAGAACGCCTCTCCATGGCGCGCTTGCTCAGCCGAGCATTAGCGATTTTATGGATGCGTGTGGTGGTGGTAATCTTAACCCGATTACCTTCGTCGTTGAATTTGTACTTTCAACCCGTGTTCATCGGGTCCAATAACTTGTTTCGGCGGCAACAAATAGTCATAGTCACCGCCATCAGCTTCTTCCTCCAATTCGCCCCATCTGGGTTTTTGAGCCATGTCTGCGAAGCTGCTAGAATTGTTGCTGAGGGAAAATTAGGGTAGGAGATTCGAAGTGGTAATGTGAATAAGATGAAGATGTAATGAAGTCGGTTGTTGTGATTCTTTACGCTTCAAAATTCATAGATTTTTTTTCGATTCTTTCAAGTTTGAATAAGAAAATGAGAAAGAGTTAGGGAAATCAAGAGTGAAATGCTCATCCTTGTTAGGTTGAAGATGAAAGATAGATAGAAGATAGAAAAAAAGGCGGGTTTTCAAAATTTTGGGGATTTCATTTCCCCCCTTGTCTACTCAAAGCGCGTTTCATTAAAATTATAAAGCGACAGGTACAGACGACGCGCGTTTAAGATAAAGCGCCCTCCGTGTTTTTAATTTTTTTTCTTGAGACACTAAATTAAGGGCACACAATAAAGCGTGACGTAAATCCTTAAATTTTTTGGAGAGATGACACTATTTTAAGGGCACGTCCTTTTGCGTATCGTTAATTATCGCGTGTCGTAAAAAGCGCATCATTAAAGGTCTTTTTCTAGTAGTGTACGCACTATTTTACATATTCATAATACATTACGAAAAACAAACATATAAAATATAATAAATATTGTTTATGAGATATACATTCAGTTTATCCATTACAAATAACTTTTCATTATTATACATGTAATCATCAATATAACATTTGTGAGACACACTTGAAGTACTAATCTAAGTACCAACCAACTCCTGAAATTATCACCAGAGTCTCCTGGAGGGAGAGTGTGACACTTGTGTATAGATATATATGGGACTGACAATCATACACCTTGACTGTTCGCTACAGTTAGGCCGGCAGGCCTAAGGTGACAAATGTCATACTGATTGCGACGCCTGAAGAACGTTGTGGTCAGGCCACCTTAGGTCATCAAGCATGGTTATGATTACTCACAATGTTGTATTGAACAATACGATTAGTGTATAAATAAGTAAACAACTTCACATAGTTTTATTTAATAATAAAACTATAATACAGTATTTTACAAGTACAGCTGGTAAAACCAGACATTTACAAACACACAGTTTTCATACAAGTACAAATACAAGATATTATTCCAATTTAAATTACAAACATGCTTATGAACTCACCAACATAATTGTTGACACTCTTTTCAACACTACTTGAATTCTCAGGAAATCAGGAAACAGGTACATCCACGAGATTTTGAGAAGACGGAGTATTATTGACTCATGTCTTTTAACTTTTGATTTACATTTTTGGTGTCAATATAAATGATTTGAACACATATGTAATAACTTAAACTTTATCAATACATGGTTGTTGTACTATGATTAATATTATACAATAGTTGTGATACTGTACATGACGTCCTCCACCCCCGAACGTTTCCGCTTTTCCGGTTTGGGGGTGTGACATATGAATCCTTTTTCTTGTAAAATGAAAAAATTATACCTTTGGAAATTAAATGGTTCTTCTGAAATGAAAATATAGTTTTGTGACTCCCAAACAATACCAATTATAGTTTATCTTGTATGTTTGTTGAGACTATTTATATAATATTTTATATAAATATAAAGATGTTATCTTGTCTGGTGTCAAAATATGAAAGTAAAACTTGATTTCTTTGGGTTGAAACCCACCAAAATAGTAAATGACTAAAATGTAACTATTTTTGCTAGAAAAACTACCTTTTAGTAAAAAGTTTCCAAAACCTTGTAGTTTTACAATCGTATTTTCTTCATGATATTTGTAACATAATATAAGTTATGTTTTTTGTTAACTTTGGATATCAAAACTATTTTATAACAAACATTGTATAAAAGTAGTGATAATCCTAACCTCAGCAAATAATGGTCTATACTTCAACATCAAGAAGTAACAAAAAGTATTTATGTAGTAAATAAATTTTAGCTTGTATCCCCCCCCCCCCCCCCACTAAAAACATGAAAAAGCTTGAAAATGTGGGGGTATGACCTCACTTTGAGTGGTTTTGTTAGTTGAATTGAAGAGGTGTTGAGAAGTTTTCAGGCCTAACCACTTGAATAAAGTTGATGAACTTCCTTGACAATAACGTTATCCTAAGGGTTTTAGCACATTGAAAGTGTGTAAATGGAATGAGCTAAACATAAGAATGTATAATGTGCTAAGAAGTCTTGAACTCACTTACCAAAATCTAAGAAAATGCTTGCAGGAAAATCCTTGTAGACTTAGGCTTGAGTTTTGAGAGAAACTGAAGTTCTCTGGTAGTTGTAATGAAAATGGGGGAATTCCTAAATGGTGATTTTTGTTTTTATAGAGTGTGGAAAAGAGTGATGGGATACTTACGTTGATAACTGTTGGTTTATTTGCTTGGAGTACTGTTGGGTATAAACTTGTCTTGGAAAAGATTAAACTATCAAATCCTTAAGTCAAACCTTATCTTCTCCTTCCCTTAACCAAAATCTCTATAGGAAGGAGTCAAAGGAAGTGTTTCGGCCATGTATGACCGAAATCACTTTGTTCTTTAGTGATTTCGATCCTAAGTCTTCATTTTAGGTGATTTCGGTTTGAGTATCACCCACTAAAGGGGTGATCTCGGTTCTAGCCCCCACACACATGGTGTTTTTGGCCTTAGTGGGGTTCTAGGGTGATGTTTTTGGCCTAGGGTATTCTAGGTAGTAGATTTCGGCCTTGTGTGGTCCTAAGCAAGCCAAAATCTCAAGGGGTCGGGTACTTTGGCTAAAAGTTATAAAACAATGTTTTAGTTCCATGATTTTATGTTCCAGTCAGTTAACTTGCTAAACTCTTATGTGTTTACTACTAACATTGGTTTTTAAAGTATGCATAACACTTATATATATATATATATATATATATATATATATATATATATATATATATATATGATAAGTTAAAAATTAACTTGAAGATCGATTAGATCTATAAAACAGGTAAAGTATGAAACGAGCAAACAGCAAAAACACAAGAATGGATCGAAGATGTCGAATGATTAATAAACAATCCTCAGAAGAGCTCGATAAAGAACTTCTACTGTAGAGAATTAGGGTTTACAAGAACGATGAAAGAAATCTGTGATCTATCGTAATTCTATCAATCGATCGTTGACCTAATATGCATGCAAGCACATTATTATATACTAAACCCTACAAGCTCACGGTTGGACAGGCCCAAACCGGAGTACAAAACTTGGACTATAAACCGAGCCCAATGACGCAATACAAAATAAATCTGCTACCCAACAATATCCCCCTTTGCGTCAATTGGAGCGAGATCACTTTGTCCTCTTACTTGGGCCAGCAGCTGGAGCCTTCTTCTATACAGTATCAAACAAACGTGAGATAAGGGCGAGTATTGTCTGTCTGAATCGGATGTACCACTGAATCATGTCGTCAAAGTATTTGATATCATCCGCTGTATTTTCTTTACACCTGTGGATGATCCCCAGCACATGCTCAAGACAAGCAGTGGTATAAAGATGTTTATCCGCTAAGGCAAAAGAGACATTTCTGTCCTTCAGCCCTAGTGAACATGACCGAGTTTCGCCTTGGGTCAATCTTTCCCATCTTCATCTGGTTTAGATCACTGGCCGAGCCAATAGGAGAGATCTTCGGTTTCTTCTTGAAGACATTTGCAATCTCCTGATCCATCAGGGCGACCTCCATGATATAGCACACCAACACCCTTTTGAGATGGTGAATGATCGGACCATATTCAGCCTCATTAGTCAATAGGATGTTGTGCAGAACGATCCAGTCATGGGGGTTGAGGTTCGGTAGATCTGCTAAGGATATGGCATGTTCGGTTTTAGCAGACCCTCTGAGCACTTTGAACCGAACATTGATAAATCTCCCTACAGTATATGGCTTCAGAACCCGAACGTTGATTATCTTCTGAGCGCTCCAGGTTTGGTACTGGGGTTGAGCGGCCTTCAGATAGAACTCGATCAATTCCCGATCAACCTCCGGATGAGGATGAGGAATCTCAGCAACGTTTGCAAAGGCGTGGAAAATGAACGCCTTTCGGGTTAAGGGCATGTCGAACTGAGAGTCGACAGAGTTGTAGCAGTCAAAGGAGATTACCGGTTCAAGCCATAAGATACTCGGAGTATCGATTGCCTCCTTAATCATCCTCTCGAGAGTCCAAGCAGGGAAAAGAGTCTTCCTGCTCTCGAGTAGGTCGTGGGCTTCTTTCTGTTTGCGTTCAACTTCTTCAGCTTCTCGCGCCACACGAATATTATCATCTGCAGTATTGCGACGACTTTTGCGTTTCAGCAAGTCGGCAATAGTTTCTTGATCTTCTTCCTCTTCATCCTCTGCAAGTTTCTTGCCTTTGTCCTTCACACCTGAACCAGAGGCTTGGCCTGTAGGAGGAGGTTCGGTTGTGTGAGCAGCTTTTGAGGAGTGAGGGGGTTGCGATCTGGACTCCTTTTCTCCCCCTTGTTTCGGAGTGGACACGAAACTTGGTAGCCCTTCAATTTTACTGAGCAAATCCAGGGCAGGAGCGAGTTTCTCTGCAAGGGTTCGCCTCACAGAATGGTTCAGTATCGGATCATGCGCTTCAAGGATGTTGGATATAGCTGAGTGTACATCCGAAACACACGTCTTGATTACCTCCCGTTCGGATCGAAGAGCGTCAATTTGTTGCTGAGAATTGGAAAGCTGAGCACTCTTGACCTTTAGGGCAGTGGTCTTCCTTGCTAGAGCGTCCATCAACGAGTTATCATATGCTAGATCCTCTTGGAGTTTAGAGAGGCGCTCGTCAATAGAGGTCCGAAGGGCAGAGTTGTCATCTGTTAAAGTTTGACGAAAGGTGGCGAAGGACTTCAACTCTGTGGAGACGAACGTGGGCAACTGTTGAACAATTGGTTCCAACGTTGTCTTGGTAGCAGCAACATTCTCCTGTAAAGATTGTAACAGGGTAGAGGCGTTAGATAATAGTTTATCGACTTTTTCGGTCGCAGCCTCACAAGCTTTCGTCGAGGCATCTATGGCGGCGGTGGCAGAAGCGACCGAATCTTGCTGAGCCCTGGAGAAGGCATCAACAATCTTCTGAAGAGCAGCTTCAGAAAGAGATGATTGAGAATTGGAGGAGGAAGCAATGAGCAAGTCGACCTTCTCATGCACCTCCTTAAGATGCTTCTTTGTTATTGGAGCTTCCTCATCATTGTCGCTTTGCACCTGAAACGGACTGTAGTAGACCGAATCAAATGTCATATTTTCCCCTCCAAGGAAAGGGTTATCTCCATCAGAGGCATGACCTGGAGATGGTGGGGGTGGTGAAACTGGGGGTGTTGTGGTATGAGTAGGTTCGGGTTGAGTGTGGGTGTGGGTAGGTTCGGGTGGTTGTTGGGTTTCGGTTGTGTGTATGGTTTCGGTTGTTGGTGGTGGTTCGGTTGCATCGGTATGAACCCCCGTATCAGATACGTTGGTTGTAACCTTTGAAGTAGATGTGGTTGTGGCATCGGTGAAAATGGGTGGTGGTATAGGGAAAGAGGTTTTAGGAACGTTGGTAGAGGGGTTTATGGTTGGAATGGAAGTAGGAATTGTTTGAGTGGGAGAGGAAATTGGTGAGTTATGGATTTCCATGTCAGGGGTAGGTGATCTGGGTGGGGTATTGCCTCTTGGAGGGGTATCGCCTCTTTGAGAGCCATCCGAATCCGAACTCTCACCCTCCGATTCACTCGAAGAGGAAGCAATAATGAGCTTTCGCCTTGATTGAGTCTTTCGCCTCTTCTGCTGCGGGGACTGAGCAGCTTTCGTTGATTTCCTCTTCCTAGGAGAAGGGCCTTTAGCCCCTTTGGCCACCTGTTTGCCTTTTTCTGCCTTTTTGCCTCTCAGAGCAGGCTTATCGGCATCATGAATGGACTTGAGCATCTCCGGCGTGAGATCCCTCAGTCCAGACTTCTTGAACTCCTTGTAAGTCCGGATGATTCTGCTGTCAGCTGGGACATCAGCGTACATGGTCTCCGGAATGGAACCATTGAAAGGAAATTTCGATGCATCTGAGACGATGATCTTCGTGGTATGGAATGTACCAATCGAAGACATCGGTGCGCCGGCGACAGTGGGGATATTGTACTTATCAATCACCCACTTCGTAATTAGGGTCCAAAACCTAGCATACGACACCTCAGAATGTCGTGAAGAAGAGGATAAGCTTTGGATGAGTTGTTGCCAGAGGACCAACCCATAGTCGACGTTGACGCCGTTGTAAACTCCATACAGAATGGACAGGAAGAGTCGACTGGAGCCATCTGAACCAGAGCTCCTTTCTAAGAGACCCTTGAAAAGCACAGTGAACATGCCGTTCCACTGTGGCGGCAAACACGACTTTTTGAATTTTGCAACGGAGGTGAGCGCCTCCGTGTACCCCATATTGTAGAACATATTGTAGAGGTGCCCTATCGGAATCGTCTCCGGATTAACCCTTGAAGGGTCAGCTTCAAACCCTATCAGTGAGCCAAATCGTGGCTTGGAAATAGAGGCTTTGTGATTAGAAACCTCGAAGAAGATCCTATCGACCACTTTGTCATAGTGTGCAGTCGCATAAATCTGCGATAAGAGCTCCATGGGCACTGATTCCACCCTCGAAAGTGCAGGTGCGATTGGCGAATACTTCAAGCACTCAATGATTGGGAACATGTAGGAGTCATATGCTTGAGGGGTTAAATCGATTACGAGACACTGTTGTGGGCGAATAGGAAGGATGTGAGAAGTAGCGTGAACGGAGGATGAATCTGCCATTGTTGAAGAAGGGAAGAAGATGATGAACAGTTAGGTTTCAGGGAATTTTTGCTCTCTTGGGAATTTTGATGCGGTAAAGAGGTAAATGGGAGAAGATGTCTCTTTTTATAGTGGGTTTAAGGAGAGAGAAAAATCGGCCCAAATCTTCTATCGAAATACCAAGGGTTTTTCGGAATGACTGATGCGTGACAGTTGTGGAACCGATGATCACGCATGAGAGAGAATGTCAGATTCCAAAGAACACGCCGCCCAACAAGCGCCGTTTCTGATGAACCGTTTCATATTCACACGCGCCTTTCTGTGCCAGAGAGGAACCGTTTCAATTCTTACACGCGTTCTGCGACGTCAGTTAAAGATGAACGCTTCAAATTTGCATGCGTTCCCTATTCTGCCGTTTGAAATCAAATCACTTAACCTCCCGCCTGTGTCAGCAACACTTCATCTTATCCCATTAAAGTGTAACGGCATCTTTTGAATAAAACACCCACGTGGATTAATTTTGACCACAGCTTTTAATTAACCACCAATTCAGTAAAACAGCCTGTAATTGTTAGTACCAGAATTTTGGAAAATCAAAGATTTTTGTGCTAAGAGTGTAAAAGAAAAGAAATAAAGCAAATCTTCTCGAGAATAAGTGTGATGTCAATAAAGACATGAAACAAATGATCCCGGGCACGAATCTCTTCCTTCAAAGTCAAGAGAGACCTTAAAGTGTTTGCATGGTTTCCCGTTGAATAACGATCAAACACTTATTAAGAAGTGTTGAAAGGCTTCTTTTAATTAGGCTTATTAGGGTGGCTTGAGCTTTGATTCAACAGTCCTAATCTTGAAATAAGATAGAAAGTGAACAAAGTACTTGTGAGACCGGTGTAGTCTGTTGAACAAGTAGGTAGGAATTAATTTTAATGTGGCTTGGAAAATATAAAATCTCAACAAAAAATTAAAAACTGGATCCCAAGGGAAGAAATGTTATGGTGTTTAACAATTTCATAGGAATCACACAAAATAAAATTTTGAGATTTCATGAAGATACATCCGTCAATTCGCTGGTGAAAACTTGAGCAAATTAATTGTTCACCGTCAATTCAGATTTGGTATTGAATTTTGGGTTTCACTCAGCTTGTAGTGGCACGAAACGAAGATCATAAACACAGATTTTGAGTAACCATAAACCTCAGTGGTAATTTCTGAGAGTCTCAAGGGTTACGTTGGTGAAACGAATTTGATGGAGAAATGTAATGGAGATGGTGTAAGAAATCAAAGTACCTATGCTGCGAAAAGAAGGACCAAGCATAAAACTCTTATCTCATGTGAGAAGAGAGTTAGGTAGCTCACGATTAGAATAAGTGTGGTAGCCTAATTGGGAAGACGAGGTTTGTATATACCAACTCATTAAGGCTATTATTCAGAATCTGATGAGGCTTTGGGCACATACAGCAGCATGTTTCTAGGGACACTTAACTAATCCAACAAATATTTCCCCATAAACGAACGAACACACATATAAAAATTAAAGACAAAAAGCAAATAAAGAACAAAATATTTTTGCAGTTTTTGATATTAGAAGAAAATAAATATTTTTGGAATTTTTGATATAAAAAAAATAAAAAAATAAAGGATAAAAAAAAATTTAAAATATAAGACTAAGAAAGAAAATAAAAAGATAAAAAAAAACTTTGAAAAATTTTGTAACCGAACCCGAGCGTTCGGTTGATTTCGGCTGAGAAAAATTTTGAAAAACCGAACCCGAGCGCTCGGTTGGTTTCGGTTTTGAAAAATTTTGGAAAACCGAACCCGAGCGTTCGGTTGGTTTCGGTTGAGAAAAATTTTGAAAAACCGAACCCGAGCGTTCGGTTGGTTTCGGTTTTGAAAAATTTTGGAAAACCGAACCCGAGCGTTCGGTTGGTTTCGGTTGAGAAAAATTTTGAAAAACCGAACCCGAGCGCTCGGTTGGTTCCGGTTTTGAAAAATTTTGGAAAACCGAACCCGAGCGTTCGGTTGGTTTCGGTTTTGAAAATTTTTGGAAAACCAAGGAATTTAGACTTGCAAAAAGAAAATACTTTGAACAATAAGATAAACAACTTTGTACAAGAAATTTACAACCAGGAAAACTACCTTTGAAATGATGAGTGAGGCATATGATTCAACCGAACCCGAACGTTCGGTCTATTTCGCTTCTGACGTTTGAGTTTGAGAGGTAGTTTGTGGTACTGACTCTGATTCCATCATACCTAGCCCTTGTAGTATTTTGTTGAATGACGCTTCAGGAAGAGCTTTGGTAAAGACATCAGCCAGTTGATCAGTGGTTCTAACAAAGTGTACTTCAACATTTCCATCTTCCACATGATCCTTGATGAAGTGATACCTCAGTGCAATGTGTTTGGTTTTGGAGTGTTGCACTGGGTTATGACAGATCCTAATTGCACTTTCAGAGTCACAATATAGTGGGATCTTTTTCATATTGAGTCCATAGTCTCGAAGTTGACTCTGGATCCAAATCACTTGAGAGGTGCAGGATGCAGCTGCTATGTATTCAGCTTCAGCGGTAGACAAAGACATGCACGTTTGTTTCTTTGATTGCCAGCTAACCAACTTCCCGTCAAGGAATTGGCAGCCGCCAGTGGTGCTTTTCCTGTCTAGTCCACATCCTCCAAGGTCTGCATCGGAGTAGGCTTGAACGAAGAAGCCTGAGTTGGAAGGATACCATAGACCTAAAGAGGCAGTTCGCTTGAGATATCGTAGAATGTTCTTCACTGCAAGCATGTGAGGTTCACGTGGGTTTGCCTGAAATCTAGCACGGTAACACACAGAAAACATTATGTCAGGCCTGCTAGCAGTAAGATACATCAGAGAGCCTATCATTTGACGATAAAGCGTAATATCAACAGCCGGTTTATCCAGGGATGGAGTGAGCTTGGTGCCGAACGCCATTGGAACTTTGAATTTTGAATCTCCCATCATGCCAAACTTTGCTAAGAGAGTTTTCGTGTAAGCTTCCTGATTAATAAAGATGCCTTCGGGTCCCTGTCTAATATTTAAACCAAGGAAAAAGTTAATAGGACCCATTGAGCTCATTTCAAATTTAGTCTCCATCAGCTTTCGAAATTCAGCGGTTAGGCTAGGATTCGTTGAGCCAAAGATGATATCATCGACATAAATTTGAACGATCATAAGGTGGTTACCTTCCTTCTTACGAAAGAAGGTTGGGTCAACCGAACCTTGCTTGAATTTGGACATCTTTAAAAATTTAGTCAGCGTTCATACCAGGCTCTCGGAGCTTGTTTGAATCCATACACAGCTTTATCCAGAATGTAGCAATGATTTGGATACTTTTCGTTCACGAATCCAGGAGGTTGCTCCACATACACAGTTTCTTCGAGTTCTCCACTGAGACATGCACACTTGACATCCATTTGGAAGACCTCAAAGTTTTTGTGTGCAGCATAGGCTAGAAATATTCTAACGGATTCCAGCCTAGCTACAGGAGCGAAAGTCTCTTCATAATCAATCCCTTCCTCCTGACAGTATCCTTTCATGACCAGACGAGCTTTGTTCCTAATAACGTTCCCTTCCTTATCCATTTTGTTTCTGAAGACCCATTTGAGACCAACAACCGAGGCATCTGGAGGGGTTGGAATAAGGCGCCAGACTTTGTTCCTCTCGAATTCGTTCAGTTCATCTTGCATGGCTTGAACCCAATCGGAGTGATCAAGAGCAGTATTAACTGTCTTTGGTTCAACTTTTGATACAAAGGAGTTAAACATGCAGAATTCAACTTTGGAAAATAAGGAGGTCTGTTTTGCCTTGAGTTGTGATCGGGTCAGAACCTTTTCAGAGACATCACCAACAACTTGAGAGACAGGATGATCTCTGGTCCATTTGATGAGAGGAGGGTAGTTTGGATCAAAGGTTGGATCTAATTCAGCGTTTATCATTACTTCTGGTTCGGACTGGCTTTCATAGTCGTAATACATATCAGCTTGCTCCCCCTCGATAGATGAGCTTTCAGGAATGTTTTGAGAATCTTGAGCTTCAGAGGTTTCTTGTGGTGTGGAGCTTTCGGGTGATGATGCACCTTCGGATGGTGAGGCACTTTCGGTTGGTGAAGTGCTTTCGGGAGCAGTTCGAGACCTTGGCTCCCCCTCAACATGTGAGGTCGGCTGAGTTGACGACGGTTGATCCTCCCCCTCTACTGAAGCATTGTTTGATGGAGGTTCGTTAGAACTTGATCCTCCTTCATTCGTTCTCCTGGCAGCTTCTTCGACAATTTGCTTCATATGATCTACCTTATTGTCTGCTGCACCTACTTCTGAGAGAGTGGCTTTCTCTGGTTCATCAAAGAGCTCCATGAACTTCTCGAATAGATTAGCGATCGAGACTGTGACTTGGCCAGTTTGAGGAAAAATTTCTCCAGTTGTATCTTCGTTGTCCTTTAGCTTTTTGACATAGCTATCATCGAAAGTCACGTAATAAATCTCTTCGATTTTCCTCAAACGCTTGTTTAATACCCTGTATGCTTTAGAAGTAAGAGAATAGCCCAGAAATATTCCTTCGTCGGCTTTGACATCGAACTTGTTGCGGTGTTCTTTAGAGTTAAAGATGAAAAATCGTGAACCAAACACATGGAAAAATTTCACATTTGGCTTCCTGTTGTTGAGAATCTCATAAGGAGTGAGCATGAATCGCTTGTTGAGATATGACCTGTTCTGTGTCAAACAAGCAGCAGAAATAGCATCAGCCCAAAAATAAAGAGGTAAGGAAGCGAAACTTAGCATGGTTCGGGCTGCTTCACACAAAGATCGGTTTCGTCTTTCGACAATCCCGTTTTGTTGAGGTGTGTAGGGAGCTGAGAAGTTGTGACTAATTCCCTTTTCTGCCAAGAATTCTTCGAATTCTCTATTTTTGAATTCCAGACCATTGTCGCTCCTGATGTTGCGAACAACCTTCTTCAATTGTACTTCAATCTGCTTGATGAACACTTTCAGCTTGTGAGTCGCTTCAGATTTAAGCTTTAGAAAGAACACCCATGTAAAACGCGAAAAGTCATCAACGATAACAAGAATGTACTTGCTACCACCGATGCTTTCGATAGATGATGGACCACACAAATCAATATGAAGTAATTCAAGTGGTTCAACAACTTTAGTGTTTATTATAGATGGATGACTTTGACGACTCTTCTTCCCCATTTCGCATGCAGCACACAAATGATCTCTATCGAACTTGAGCAGTGGAAGACCTCGAACATGACCTCCAGTGACAAGTTTGTTGATGTCCTTAAAGTTAAGATGAGAGAGCCTTTGGTGCCACAACCAGCTTTCGTCAGATTGTGCTTTTGATAACAGGCAGATAGCCGGATTTCCTTTGATGGGTTTGAGGTTTAGAGAAAACATTTCACCCTTATGCTCCGATTTGAGAATAACTCTTTTCGTCTTCTTCTCAATTATTTCAGAACCCTCATCGTCGAATGAGACTTTGAGACCGGTACCTCCAACAAGCAGAGATACACTGATGAGGTTGTGTTGTAGTCCTTCCACGTATGCAACCTTGCTTATCGTGAAATCACCGTTAGTAATCATTCCATAGCCTTTTATGGTGCCGAAGGAGTTGTTCCCGAACTTGACGTTTCCACCATTTGAAAGAGACGTGTATTCCCTCAGCTCTTCTTTCCTTCCTGTCATGTGACGCGAGTAGCCACTATCAATGTACCATTCTTCGTCAAACTGCTCATCACTGATAACCTGCAAAAATTAAGCAGATTTAGGAACCCAAAGTTTCTTGGGTCCTCGTGAGCCTTTCACAGGTACAGGAATAGTAAGAGAGATGTCAACAAGATATGTTCGTTTTATTAGTGTTGTTTCATCTTTCTTTTTGATGGTAAAAAACTTTAATTTTATTGGGATTTGATGCTTTCAATTTTGACTCTGGTTTAGACGCTGAACCCTTCTGTTTTCCTTTTTGTTCAGCTGATGATTGAGATTTTTGAGAAGGAACAGAATGGAATTTAGGACGAGATGGAGAAGAGTTAGAAGAGTTTGAAGAATTGGAAGAGTTAGAATGAGAGAGCTTAGATTGAGATGACTTCTTGGCTGGAGACTCTAGGTGACCCTTTTGCTTTTGATCATTGGTGGGACCGACCTTAGAGTTTTGATATCTTTTGTTCTCAGAACCGAACATTTGCTTTCGGTTGATGTAGTTCTCTGAACCGAACTTCTGCTTTCGGTTGGAGTCATTCTCAGAACCGAACCTTTGCTTTCGGTTGGAATCATTTTCTGAACCGAACCTTTGCTTTCGGTTGATGTTTTTCTCCGAACCGAACCTCTGCTTTCGGTTGTTGTAGCTCTCTTGCGATTCAACAGGATTTTTCTCAGACTTTAGGTTCTTGTCTTGATGTGAGAAATAAGCATTCTGGGATTGCCAGAACTGTTTTCTTTCAGAGAGATTCTTCCTATATCTCTGATTCCTTTGACGTTTTTGATTTCTCATCTGCTTCGGTTGATGATGGATGTTAGCTTTTGGTTTCGGTTTTTCTTTGGCTGGTTCACTCTGAACTGATGAAGTTTCACTTGAAGATGTGACTTCTTTTGTAGGACATCCTTTTTCTTGAGCAATGTCTTTCGTACCGCTCGTACTTGGCACATCGAAGCTATCAGGTTTATTCAGAGGTTCTGGCACATATATGCCTTTGCTTTTCCATGAAGTTCTTTCAGACAAACCTACTGTTTCATCAGCAATATCGATTGGAGTTGACCAGAAGAACTCATCGCAGCCATCAGCATTGTCTTCGTTTACAATAGCTGTGAGTTCAGCAGTCTGATGTTCGGTTACGCCTGTGACCTTGTATACCTGATTTGGAGTGGTTCTAACCTTTTGATATACTACGGCCTTCTCTGCAAGAATCGGGGACTTTTGTTGGGACATACGAGAGAACTCCACTGAAGTTTCTGAAATTAGATTCTTGTGGTTTTCAGGTTCGCTTTTTACAAATTCTGAACAGTCAACCGTGTCCTCTACAGAAATTTCACTCATATTGTCGTCCTCATTAAGCTCAGATGCATTTTCAACATCAATTTTATTTTCTGAGCTCAAGTTGGCGTTTAAAGAGTCAAATTTTTGTATGGTTTCGGTTCTCAGTTTCAGTTTATCATTTTCATCCAAAAGGTTTTTAAGCATGTCCTTATGGTCCTTGGACTTAATAAAAGATTCAATTTTGTCCAGTCCATACATATAGGTCGGATTAACGTCCTCAGATGAAATAACACTCTCACAATTATACGCTTCAGCATCAATTTCATCCTCCTTAAACTCAAGGAAGGGTAAAATCATGCGATGAATCTTTTGTGCTATTTCACAATCCAAATGAAGCTAAGTAATATTAGAGTAAAGACGTTTAGCAATCAGACAAAACACATTTCGCTGTTTCAAAAGCTTTAAATTGTCTCTTTGTAAATAAATGTTTTCATCTTTTATTTTGATTAATTCCGACTCCTTCAGTTCGATCCACATCCGCCGTTCCTCGCTCTTCGAAGACACCCTGCTTAATTGGTCAGTTAGGTTAGAATTGGTGACTCGAGTTTGAGTTAAACTACTATCTAGATGAGAGATTCTTAAATTAACACTTTTTAGTTCTTTTTCATATGAGCTTTGTGGGACTTTAAAGAGATAAAGATGGATTGTACCTTCTTGATCAGTTCGTCAAGTTCGTTGAACTGCATGCTAAGCGGTTTAGCTGTAAAGCACATATCCTGTTGCTCCTTCGGTTCATTACTCCCAACATCAGTGTTGTATCCCCTCATCTGAGATACGTCGGATACCATCAAGCATCTTCCTCCATTGCTTTCTTCTTTCGCCACATAAGCCTTCCCATGAGAAGGCTTCCTCACTTCATCATCTTCAGAGTCGGTTGACCAAACCTTTACGCCACCAAACTCGTCATCAGCTACCGAACCCTACACAATTAGAGCATTCATAGAAGGGTTAGCAGTAGATTTCTTTTTCCTGATTTCATCCAGCTTTTTCTGCAACAAAGCTTCTTCATCATTTTCCTCATCCTTTTCTGCCATCTTTTTGAGGACGCAGTCCTTTGCATAGTGGTTCTTTCCTCCACAATAGTAGCAGCTTACTCCAGAATCACCTTCTGCCTTCGGTTCCTTCTTTGATTCTTCAGCCTTCGGTTCATCTTTAACCTTTTCAGAACTGTAACTCCCCTGCCAATTTTGGTTTTTGTTGGTGGGAAATCTCTTCTTGATGAACCTCTTGGGGTTTGACACCATCATAACATAATCCTCAGAAGTGAGGTTATAATCCTCCAGGTTGATGTCTTCGTCCTCCATCACAGCTTTACTTTTTGACAGAAGAGCCAACGAACCAAGGCTTGAAACCACATTTTTCTCTTGCAACACGATCTTCTCCTGAGATTTCAAGATTCCCACCAGTTTCACCAAAGAGTAGGATTTAAATTGCTCGTGCGCTTTAACTGTGGACACAACTGCTCTCCACTCGGATCTGAGACCGTTCAAAAATGTAACCTTCTGCTCAATAAGCTTCCTTTCGATGTCATGTTTGATCATCTTGCTAAGAAGATGATTGAAGCGATCGAACGTTTGGGTCACCGTTTCTTCGGCTCCTTGCTTGAATTCACCGAACTCAGACAAGAGTAAGGTTTGAATGGAGTGTTCAAGATCTTCGTCTGTAGAGTACAATTCACGTAGCCTGTCCCATATCTCTTTTGTCGTCGTGCATGAACTCACCAACCTAAAAGTATCAGATTGAAGAGCGAATCTAATCAATCTTAACGCTTTGATATTGCACTGAAATTTATCTTTTTCGTCTTGCGCAATATCTTTGACATCATTCAGAAGATCATTATACTCCTTTTGAGTTTTAATAATCCTTGAAGTTGCTGATGAGAAAACGGTCCAGAAACAATTGCTTCCCAGATGAGGTATCCATTATCCTCAGATCCTATAACAAAATCTTCAAAGTGATGCGCCCAGACTTCATAATCATGGGTGTACAGGATGGGAATCTTCGTGGTTGATCCAATGCTGTTCGAGATATTAATAGGATTGGATTGCGACTCGTCCATAATTGATCGAATAACCTGTTCAAAGATCAGACTTGTAATAAATCAGATTAGGGCAAAACAATAAATATCAAGATACGTCAATCATGAGATGACGGCTCAATAAATATCAGTAATTGCAGAATAACCCTAATCGAAACCTTTTTCACTGAAAAGAAGTGTATCGATTACACAGCCTCCTGCTCTGATACCAATTGATAAGTTAAAAATTAACTTGAAGATCGATTAGATCTATAAAACAGGTAAAGTATGAAACGAGCAAACAGCAAAAACACAAGAATGGATCGAAGATGTCGAATGATTAATAAACAATCCTCAGAAGAGCTCGATAAAGAACTTCTACTGTAGAGAATTAGGGTTTACAAGAACGATGAAAGAAATCTGTGATCTATCGTAATTCTATCAATCGATCGTTGACCTAATATGCATGCAAGCACATTATTATATACTAAACCCTACAAGCTCACGGTTGGACAGGCCCAAACCGGAGTACAAAACTTGGACTATAAACCGAGCCCAATGACGCAATACAAAATAAATCTGCTACCCAACAATATATATATATATATATATATATATATATATAGGAATGAGTTCTATGGAAAACAAATAACTAGGGCAACGTCTACCGGAACCAATAATCAAATGACACGTGTCCATTTCTTTCTTGACAAGTAATGTATTGTGGAAGTTATTGTGGAAGTGATGTGTTGTCATGTTTTCAATGGTTCAAATATGTGTTGCCCTAATCATTCATTTTCCATATAACTCTTCCCTATATATATATATATATATATATATATATATATATATATATATATATATATATATATATATATATATATATATATATATATATATATATATATATATATATATTAAATCATATAATGAAGCCTTCTTGGTTTTCCAATGATTGTTATTGCATCAAAGTTACATATACCTACGTTGTGGGTACACTTATACACAGGACCCCTTAGACTTTGTTTGACCCAAAATTTTCTAGTTGTTACAGCTACCACCAGGCACAAAATAATCACGACATCAGTGAGCATTCCTTGTTCGTGTGGCGATTTCCATTCTGATGTACTTATTCACGTATGTGCTTAATGCTTTCCAATAGAAGTCCAAATTTACATATTCGATCTTTCTAAGTGACTTAATGGATACAGTTTTGTCACACCCCCAAACCGGAATGGCGGAAACATTCGGGAGCGGAGAACGTCAAGTACAGTACCAAAATAATTGCATAATAGTAATCAAAGTACAACAACCATGTATTGAAAAAGTATAAGTTTGTACATATGTGTTAAAGTCATTGTATATATAAAACCAAAATGTATATCAAAAGTTAAAAGACATGAGTCTTATGAACCTCCGTCTTTTCAAAAATCTGTGGATGTACCTATCTACTGATTTCCTGAGAATACAAGTTGTTTTCAAAAGAGTGTCAACAATTAAGTTGGTGAGTTAATAAGCATGTTTGTAATTGAAATATGTCGTTGTTCTTTGAAAACTGTAAACATGTTTTTCCCAGAAAATCCTATATTTTCTGTTGTAATATGTTGTACTCAAAATGTGTGAAAGTTATTGTACTCTCATATAGTGTGCTATAGTTTTGACCCATATGAAACCATGAAAACTATGTTTCTCTGTATAGAATTAGTATTTTGTATTTGTACTTGTAAAATATTCTATTATAGTTTTATTATTTAACAAGACTATGTGAATATGGTTACTTATTCTAACACTAGTCGTATTGTTTAATAGAAAATTGTGAGTTATCATAACTATGCTTGATGACCTCAGATGGCCTGAACACGATATTCTTCAGGCATCGCTATCAGTACAACATTTGTCACCACAGGCCTACCAGTCATGCTTTTGCAAGCAGCTCTGGTGCGGGATTGTCAGTCCCGTATAGATCTATACACAAATGTCACGCTCTCCCTCCAGGAGACTTTGGTTATAATTTCAGGACTTGGTTGGTACTTGGATAAGTACTCAAAGTAAGTCTCACAAATGCTATATTAACGGTTATGTGTAGAATAATGAAAAAATACTTAAAAAATAAATCAACAGTAAATATATCTCATAAACTATATTAAATATAGTTTATAGGTTTGTTATCCGTAAGTTATTCTGAATATGTAAAGTAGTATACATGATCCACAAACTATATCTCTTATAATTTGTATGTTTGTTTTCCTTGTTGAAAATCTGATCTTTGAAAATTAATATGTAATTTCCGTAAACTATACCTATTATATTTTATATGTTTGTGTTTCACAGAAACAAAAACTTTTGTATTGTAACTAATTCGGTAAGTTTCAATTGACAATATGTGACACGGTTATCCCGTTCAATTCAGTTTTTATACTCGAATGGTAATTAAAATAGTTTGCAAAAATTATATTTTTGTTTAACGAGTTTAAAAAATGAATATACACTTATACAAATATAATATTTATATAATTTTGATTACACAGACAGTCGAATAAATAATTCAACCCTAAGCCCAAGACCAAACAAAGAACAGGAAATGGAGTCAAATTATCAATTCTAAACCTTTTGAATCCTAATTATATCATATATATATATATATATATATATATATATCATATTAATGGTAACAGTTAATAAATATTGAAAACGTTTATATATTAACACAAATTTCTTGTGTTACACATGTACTCCTCCCCCCCCCTAAAACAGTGAAAAATCATGAAAACATAGGGGTATGAACTCACCTCATGTACGTGTTTCTGGTTAGATTCGATGTGGTTGTGATGATTCCTGGTATAGAATACGTGTGATTAATCGTATCCAAATTAGTTTTTACACATAATTATATCCATAAGTTAGGTAACTAATAATTTAAAATGATAATACACACTAGATTGTATAGACTACTTACAAATTGTAAAGAAGTTCTTATGAAAATTTGATGGTTTCTGGGTAACTGCTTACAGATGCAAAGAACTTTGATATGTGTTTTGAGAGCATATGAGTGAAATGAGTTTACCGTATGTGTCAAATGAATTCATTTGTATCTTAAATATGAAGTAAACTCATGAGGCGGTGAATGTGAGGTTTATGGTTATAATCACATTGGGAACCTAACTTTGGATAGGATTATGAAGATATTTGAAGAGTTTACGGTCCTATACTCCCAAGTATCAAGTGTTTACAGTTTGATTTCTTTCCTACATGGTGTTCACGGTTTGATATTATTCTTTAAAAAGGTTCACAGTTTGATTCTTTAAGAGGGTTTAGGGTTTGGTACCAACTGTGAACACCTTTTTGTTTCACACTTTGGACCGTGAACCTCATGTTGTAGATGGTTTTCGACCGTGAACCTTGTGTTGTGTCATTTTGTGATTTAAACTTTAATCCCTTGACTTATGTTGAATTGTATATTGACTTATATTGGTATAGTTTTCAATATAAGTGATCATAACTTATAAATAAGTATGATTTATAAAGTATGTATTCTTGGTTTTTACTTGTACACGGTTATAGTTCAGACTTTTATTTGATCAAGATCGATTTACATAGACTTGAAATAATGGGTTCCTACATTATCCCCCCGTTAGAGGGAATATCGCCTCAAAATTGTTTCTAAAGTGGTACTCATGAACTAGGTAAAATATGTGGATACTTTTGTTTCATTTGATCTTCTCGTTCCCAAGTGAATTTAGGTCCCTGCTTGGCATTCCAGCGAACCTTCACTATTGGTATACAAATTTGTTTTGTTCTTTTGACTTCTATATCCATGATCTCCACTGGTTCTACTACGAAGTGTAGACTCTCATTTAGTTCAAATTTTTTCGAGTGGAATTAACGTGAATCTCGTCAGACAGACACTTGTTGAGATTTGAGACGTGAAAAGTAGGATGAATGGTCCGATATACCTTGGATTTAGTTTTCCATGTTTTTTGAAACGTATCATTCCTTTCCAAGCTGTGACCTTTAACAAAACGCGGTCACCAACCTGGAATTCCAAGAGTTTTTGCTATTTGTCCACATAACTCTTTTATTTGTCTCTAAAAGCTTTTAGTCATTCTCGGATTTTGACAATCTTTTATGTGGTTTCTCTAATGATCTCGGGAACGGTTAGAGTTCTATCAGGGATTTGGTTCTTGGCTAGTTGCATATCACCCACTTCAGCCCAACATAGATGAGATCTGCACTTGCGTCCATAGAGGGCTTCAAATGGAGCAACTTTGATGCTAGTGTGATAGTTGTTGTTGTATGAGAATTCAATGAGAGGTAGATGGGTATCCCAAGCTTTACCAAAATCTATCACACAAGCCCTTAACATGTTTTCCAACGTTTGCATGGTTCTTTCGCTTTGCCCATCTGCCTGAGGATGGTACGCCATACTCATGTCAAGATTGGTTCCCAAGGACTTTTCCAATGATTGCCAAAACCGTGAGGTAAATATACTATCTCGTTTAGAGATAATAGATATTGGCACACCATGCAATCGTATTATGTCTTCAATGTACATCCTTGTTAACTTCCCTATTTTATCAATTTTTTTTTGGCAGGAAGTGTGCGGATTTGGTTAATCTGTCGACGATTAACCAAATAGTGTCATGACCACCCATTGTCATGGGTAACTTGGTTATGAAATCCTGTGTAATCCGCTCCCACTTCCACCCAGGAATTTCTGGTTGTTGTAGTAAACCTGAGGGCTTTTGATATTCCACCTTCACTTTGGTGCAAGTCAGACACTTGCCCACATAGGTAGCAATCTCAGTTTTCATGTTTGGCAACCAATAGAGTTTCTTGAGGTCCAGATACATCTTGTCTGTGTTGGAATAATGTCTAAGCCCGTAACTATATTTGGTATGTACTTGACCCGGTTGTGCATGGTCCTTTTGGGTTGCCTTCTCCAAAGCAACTTGTCAAGGCAATTTAAGGAGAAAGAGAGAATATTATGGTTTGTTAATATATTATAAGAATAATATATTCAAGGAGAAATCATATTTATTTAATTAGTATTGCTCATAAATTAATTAGGAATTAATTTAGTGACCGAAAGAGATTAATTGAATAAAGGGGTATAAACTGTCAAATGTATGAGAGTTGAGTTTTGGGTTAAGGAAACCTAATGGACTTAAGGGGAACGAAATTATGATGGGTATCCATCATATTTTCATCCAAGGCCTTATTCCAGAAGGTTGCTTGGGTTGCTTGGTGGCTAAGTTGTCCATTAGGGTTTAGACTGACACCCTAGTAGCATGTAACTATAAATAAGACCCCTAGGGCATTGAAATTGGCTACCACTTGATTCTAAGAGAACCCTAGGCCGAGTTCTAGCTTCTCTCACCCTCTCTCATATTACCTTCTTGCTTGTGGGGTTTGTGAACCATTAGAGGAGTTGCATTTGTGACTCTAAGCTCAAGAGAACAAAAGAAGAAGATCTAAGCCAACACTTGAAGAGGTAATCATCTAGATTTGATCTTATATGTTAGTTTTGTTATTTGTATGCTAGATTAGGGTTTGTAAGTCTTGGAATCAAAGCATGTTCAATAGAGAAACCTAGATCCAAGCATTAGGGTTTGTATGAGCACATAGGAATGTTCTTATGCATAAAAACCATCAGTGGTATCAGAGCCTTGATTGGTTTCAGTTGTATGTGATGCTTAACTGTTTTGTTTGCTAAGTTTTTGGCCTCTGCCCGACTCAACTCGGCGAGTCAGTATCTGGACTCGGCGAGTTGGCCCCTACTCGGCGAGTTCAGAGCTGACTCGGCGAGTTGGAGCATCAGACAGAGGGTATTTCGGGATTTAGCTGCTGTTCTGACTTGGATTTAATGCCTAATTCGTTTTTTGAAGTTAAAATCCACTTTTTATCTTAAATTAATGATTATCCTTGCCAAAACAATAGATAATTTCAAATCTTTTGAATATTGGTTATTTATATGATAATATGGACTATTTTAAATTATTTGGTAATTATCTAATGACTAAAATAAGATTAGGTCAAATATAGATAATTATGAAATTAATTGCTTAATTAAATTATTTGTTATTTGATCCCTTATGTTTTGAAGAGTTCAAAACTTGCCCTCAAGTTTTGAAATTTGAATATTGTGATTAAAAGTTTAATTTTGAATAATTTAAATTTCAAACCCTTAGAATTTTACAAGTTTAAAATTCAACCCTATACTATTATATATAATTACAAGCTTAATATATATATATATATATATATATATATATATATATATATATATATATATATATATATGTATATATATGTATATATATGTATATATATATATATATATATATATATATATATATATATATATATATATATGTATAACTTAAAATGCTAGTCTTACCGTTAGTAGGCCTCATTCACGAAGCCAGTCTATAAGGTAAGTATAAGGTTGCTGCCTATAAAATGACGCTTAATGGGTGTACACTCACACCTACTGCTTGCTTGACTGGTGGAGGGTCGTTAGCCGAACGGGTAGGATAGGGAAACCCTCTCCTCATTAAAAGTATAATGTAAGATACAAAGTAACTACATGTTTTTCAAATTCCCAATCTTAGTTACTTTAGGGTAAAATGTGAAAATGATGCTAATCCATGGAATTACACTTTGTACCCTTGTCAAACGTTGATGGAGCGTGTGTGGTTAAACGGCAGGTCAATTTGGGGATGACATTGGTAGCGAAGGGTGACTCGATGTTTGTCATAGATCAATGGAGCGTGTGTGGTTTACCAGCACATTGATTAGGTGATAGAGACATTGAGTGCACCATGTTGATTCGCATGGTTATTCACAATTTGTTTGCGATCCTCGGTATCCCAGTCGCAAATCTGAAATGCATATCGAGATTTAAAGATGCCATTGAAGAGTTCAATGAATCTCAAAGATCTAGGAGTTTTCAATACATTTAAAACCTAAATTACCTTTTCATTTTTCATGGTGAGAATTAGTGAATCGTCATTCACTTGATATTTAATTTTAGAGTATGGCATCCCTTTCTAAGTTGTAAATAACGTTGTTGGATCCTAGCCCTAATTTCACATTTGGGTGTTTAATTAGGGATTCATTTCTAATCAAACTTTGTTCCTTTCCTTTTTTAGATGTCTACAAACAGCAACAATGCTTCTGGGTCATTCGCATGGATGAACTTGTGTCAGAAAGTGACATTTGATGGTTCCAACTTCAATGAGTGGATGAGGTATATTCGCATGATCACACGCTACGAGGACAAAGAATATGTCCTCGATGAAAAGCTTGAGAAGATCATCCCAAATGTTGCTACTCCTGAAGATTTGGCCGCCTTTGAGGCCCACGAGCGTGATGCTACGAAAGTTCACTGCATCATGTTGGCCACCATGAACCTTGAACTCCAAAAGTCCTATGAGGACATGTATCCGTATGAAATGCATCAGGATTTGCTGGACAGGTATCACCAGAGCACGAGGCAAGAGCGCTATGAGATCATTACTAACATGATCACCGCTAAGATGGGGAGTGGAGAATCCTTAACCTCTCATTTGCAGAAAATGAAGAGGTATATTGATCGTCTTCTCAAACTTAATGTTATGTTTAATGAGGATTTGGCTATCGACATAATCCTCCACACCTTGCCCTCCTGCTACAACCAGTTTAGGATGACCTACCACATGAACAAAGAGGAGGTCTCCTTGAGCAAGCTCCAAGGACTCTTGAGGACTGCTGAGAGCAACCTCAAGGACAAATCCGTTGCATCGTCCCCTGCTGTGGCCGCTCCTGTGATGGCAATAGGTCAAGGAAAGGGTAAAAAGAGGAAGGCTCCATATAAGAGCCACCATAAGGGAAAGCCCCGAGATGGTTCGTCCTCAAGTGGGACCAATTCTGGCCCTGCTAAACCCTCTTTCGATCCAAAAGAAGCAGAGTGCTTCTATTGCCACCAAAAGGGCCACTGGAAGCGAAGCTGCCCACAATATCTGCAAGACATAAGAGATGGGAAGATTAAGCCCACCTTTGCAGGTATGTATTTTATTAAATCTAATAACTCATCATTTGCTACTTCATGGGTTCTTGATACAGGGTGTGGTTACCACATTTGTTCAGAAATGCAGGGCCTAAAAAGAAGTAGGGAGGTGGAACATGGGAAGATGAAACTGATTATGGGAAACAGAAGATCGTCGCCTGTGACCAAAGTCGGTGTTTATTCTTTAGTGTTGAGTAATGGGTTAGGGATAGATTTAGGCAATTGCTGTTATTCGCTAGATATGGCAAGAAACATTATTTCATTTCACGAGTTGTTTAGACAAGGTTTCAGATATTCTTTTGATAATAGTAATGGTTCTATTAACGTTTATTTGAATGGTGTCTTTTATTTCAATGCATTACCTTGTAATGGGATTTATGAATCTGTGATCATTGTTGATAATTTAGGAAATAATGTTTTGAATATTGATTCGTCTACTAGTCTAGACAAAGCATGCTTGTGGCATTGTCGCCTTGGCCATGTCAACAAGAAACGCATAGCCCAACTCCAAAAGGATGGAGTGTTGGAGTCATTCAACCTTAGGGACGATGACACGTGTGAATCTTGTTTACTTGGGAAGATGACCAAGTCACTCTTTACTGGCACTTGTGAAAGGGGTGAGGGTTTATTGGATCTCATACACAGCGATGTGTGTGGGCCCTTTAGATCCACCACAAGGGATGCTTGCCGCTTCTACGTGACTTTTATAGATGATTATAGCAGATATGGATATATCTACTGAATCAAGCAAAAGTCGGAAACCTTTGAAAAGTTCAAAGATTTTAAGAATGAAGTGGAGAATCAGCTGGGTAGGAAAATCAAGATGCTTCGGTTAGACCGAGGAGGAGAGTACCTAAGTCTTGAGTTTCACGACTATCTAAAAGAATGTAGAATTTTTTCGCAATTGACGCCTCCAAGGACGCCACAATTGAATGGTGTGGATGAGAGACGTAATCGGACCTTGTTGGACATGGTTCGTTCTATGATGAGTCGGACTTCGTTACCAATAGCTTTCTGGGGGTATGTGCATCTGCCCTCAACCTACAACCCGATAGGGTACAGTAAGTAAATCGGATAGCACATATTCCATTGGTTATTAGATCGTTGTCATATATAACCTTGGGGTATTCACTTGTTACTCATGGAGTTATTTATAATGGTTCCTTTATGTCTAATGGAGAGTTCCTTTTAAGAAAACCTATATTTCTTAATATAAAATATTGACTATGGTGATTACTTTTATAATAGCTTTGTTTATATTGCTATATATAATTTGGTATCGGGTAGATAATAGATTGGGTGACCTCAGTGTAAACCCACATCCAACGGGAACAGGACGTACAGCGAAGAACACACATCCTATTAGCTGTCGGATATTAGTCATATATATAAACATGGTGTATAAACTAAGGTATTATAGAGTTAACTCACTTAAAGTCTTTAAAACTGTACTGGCTAAATAAAATGGATTAATCCCTTAATTGGGAAATCACTAGTTTTGTATATCCAAAAGTACTGACTTTGAAACGAAAGTTTTGTACTAGAAAAACTGTGCATTGACTCTGTGTCCTATGACCTGATCCATACCTGGTACCCTTATGATGACTTAATGTATACTAAGCATAAATATATATATAGATTCGGGTAGATAATAGATTGGGTGACCTCGTTGTAAGCCTACATCCAACGGGAACAAGACGTACAGCGAAGAACACACATCCTATTAGCTGTCGGCATCTACTTAACATATATGTATCCAATAGTGTATAAATTACGGAATCATAAGGTTAGCATCATGGTCCTAACTTTTAAAAGTAGCCTTCTACCAAGACTTGATTGTTTTGAAAGTAGTCTTCTACCAAGACACTACTGTTTTGAAAGCAGTCTTCTACCAAGACTCTACTGTTATGAAAGCAGTCTTCTACCAAGACCCTACTGTTTTGAAAGCAGTCTTCTACCAAGACTCTACTGTTCCTTTGTCAACTGTAAAGTACATTCTCCCTAGTTTATAACCTACCTCGATTAGAGAATAGATCAACCTTCAAGTGTTACCGACACTTTATGAAAGTAATGGGAGAAAGTGAGTACCCTGATGTCATTTGTAATGACATACGGAGGTACTATCAACCTAAAAACATAAGTGTGTTTTATTACGGTCATAATGTGAAAGCTAGAACCCCTACTAACCCGCTCTCATGTATGGAGATTAAGGGAACCAAACGCGACCCGAGCAAATCCATCCAAGCCGTGTAATTCACAATAAAGTTAGATCCTGTCTGCGTGTTATCATGCTATAGCAAATTAACTTTTTAGTTCTGTTCTGTTCTGTTCTGTTCTGTTCTATTCTGTTCTGTTTTGTTATTGACTCTTTGTATGCTTCATTGTACTAGAAGTAATGAATAGCATTCTCCTAAACTATACCTATAATAGTTTACTAATGCTCTAACTGGACTGTTACTGAAAGACTCATTTATCTACAAAGTTACGCTTATACTTTAAAATGGAGTTTTGTATAACTATAAAGTAACATAACCTTTAGAAGAGTTTTGAAATGTTCTAACAACTTATAAATAGCATAAGTAACATTTTGAAAGAATGTTTAACAACAAATAATTACACAATTACCATTGTGTTCAACTTGTATCCCCCCCCCCCCCTAAAACAATTAAAATAGTTAAAAGATTCATTACGGGGTATGAACTCACCTGATGTGGGTGATTCAAACGGGTATGCGCGTATGGATAAGAAGTTCCACGAATGAAGTTCCGAGACACAATAAGTCCTAAATGATATTTAAGGACACATAATGACATGAATATAGTGTTCATAAACAACTATATGAAAGGAAACACCTTCCGGGACTAGGAAACACCTTAACCAAGTGTTGGAATCACATGTGATTCAACCTAGGAGGGTATAAAGGCACTTATATGAGTTTACTACCATGAGTTCACGGTCCAAGGTAGTTTACGGCTATAAACTCATGGTTACTCATGGGTTAGTGCAAGTATGAAAGCTAGGGAATGTTTTAGGGACATTAGCTTTAACCTAGGATGAGAAAGACCACTTCGTTTGGCACTTTTGGGGTGTTCACGGCCCAAATGTATTTACTACCGTAAACTCATGGCCAAATATGTATATGAGGGTCCTAAAGGTTATAACGAAGCATTCTAAATTCATGCCTAAGCCCTTGGAAGTGTTTGTGGCATCAAAACACCTCTATTATGAGTTTACGGTCCATGGACCATTTGGTCATGTGTTTGCGGCCGTAAACACTTATGAGTGATGATATTTTGGTTGTTTTAGGTCCTAAACACATCTAGGTAAAGTTCTATGCTTGTCTCTTGGGTTATGGAAAGCATTTAGGGCATTTTGGCACCCTAAAATGGAGTTCACGGCCCAAGAACTTCCTTGGCCGTGAACTCACTTTTGGTCCTTGATTTTAAATGATTTTGATGCCTAAACATGTCAAGGTTTGTCCCATGTTTGGTTTCCAAGGTCTAGGGGTCATTGGGCACACTTTGGCCCTTGAAATGGAGTTTACTCCCCAAGGTGTTCTTGGGCGGTAAACTCACAGATCTTGGTGTTTTCCTATGATTTATAGTGTATTAAGCATATATAAAGCTTTAAAACAACACTAGATAGAAGTACTCACTTTCCAGAACAAAAGTCCGAAGATCCTTGAGAGAGAATTTGGCTTTTCTCTAATTGGAATTGTAACTAATGAATAATTTGGTTCAGAATTCTATATATAGTCTTGGGATTTTTGGCAGAAAATATTTTATTCCTGGAATGAACTCTAATATCATAGAGTTTTGGAATAACAGAGTTGCACAAAACCCAAGTGCAACCTCTCTCCTGATATCTCCTTAAGTGTAAATCCTAAATTACTTAAACTTATCCCAAAAGTTTGAAAGTTAGCAGCAACAGACTTGGTTTCTATTGAAGTGGAAATTTCTGGGTTGTCACACGATGTCCCAACCTTGCAGGAGGTCAAGGCCTGGCTTCGGAAATGTTTCGCTATGAAGGACCTCGGAGAGGCTGCATATATTCTGGGAATAAGAATAGTAAGAAATAGGAAAAAGAGACTGATAGGACTCAGTCAGGATGCATACTTGGATAAGGTACTAAAGAGTTTTAGTATGGAAAATTCCAAGAAAGGGGAGTTGCCAATCCAAAGCAATACCAAGCTGAGTAAGACTCAGAGCCCGAGTACAGAGGAAGAGATAGCCGATATGAGCCGAGTACCTTACACTTCCGCAGTAGGCTCTATCATGTACGCTATGACTTGTACTCACCCTGATGTGGCCTTCGCTTTGAGCATGGTCAGCGGATATCAAGGGAACCTTGGTAGAGCTCATTGGATTGCAGTCAAGAATATTCTTAAGTACCTTCGGAGGACCAAGGAATGGTTTCTAGTCCTTGGTGGGAGTGATGACTTAAGGGTACGAGGGTATAGTGACGCTAGTTTTCAGACGTATCGGGATAATTTTCGATCGCATTCGGGCTGGGTCTTTACCCTGAATGGAGGAGCAGTGACTTGGAAAAGTTACAAGCATGAAACCGTAGCTGATTCAACGTGCGAATCAGAGTACATTGCGGCGAGCGAAGCGTCGAAGGAGGCTATATGGTTGAAGAACTTCATTGGAGACCTTGGAATTGTGCCATCCATAAAAGAGCCGATGGAAATTTTCTGTGATAATGAAGGGGTGGTTGCCTTGACCAAGGCACCGAGAGATCATGTCAGATCTCGACATATTGATAGGAAATACCATTTTATCAGACATCGGGTAGAAGAGGGACTCCTCGTTGTAAAGAGGGTATCATCAGAAGAAAACCCAGCAGATCCCCTGATGAAGGGACTGAGTAGGGTCAAACACTTGCAGCATGCTAGGAGCATTGGGTTGAAGGATGATATAAGTTTAGATTAGATAATAAACGTGTAATAGATAGTTTGTACTTGACATTTCATGAATAAATAAAATTGTGTTATTTATGAGTAAAGCTACTATCTTGTGTTGGTTATTTATCTATTGTTTCCATTTTGCATGTTTTGACTTCCTGAATGATAGGATTATTCGAACAGTCCACAGTCAGTCATATTTTAGAAGTAGATATGAAGGAAGACTGTCAAGAATTGTTTGTAGATTGTCTAAAAGGTTTTGGAAATAGCAAAGGTTTGCTGCAAAGTTCATGAGTGCTTATGAGTATGATTTGAGCATTGGAATAAACCTGAGTTTGCTGGTATCACTTCGTGGTGATCGCAAAGCGATAATATCATATAGTCTTAAAACTTAGAGATGTGACTGTTGTTTGCTGGTTGGTTATGCATTGATGATATGTAAACACATCAGTAACTTGATGTTATAAAACACATTGTTGTGCATGATTCAATTCGTGAATAATAGATGCATATGAGTCGAAGTTAATCTGTTCCTTTTATTCTATGAGAATAAGAGTGATATCTTTGGCCACTTGATGATTTGGTTTGACTTATGTGTCAGGCTCGGTTAGAATAAAGTTGATGTGTTCAACTAAATTCTATGTCGTACAAATCAGAAATCAAGGAACAAATGTTGGACAACAAGCATTGTCAGCATGATGTCCAGAACAGAGGATTGTACGGTCCTTTATCTAAAGGACAAGTTGATCAGAGTTGACAACGAAGTATAATAGCTACGATTGCTAATCGGGTTCTGAAGTCGTATGTGAGATATAGTTACTAGACTTATCCAAGTGGGAGACTGTTGGAATAGTGTCTAAGCCCGTAACTATATTTGGTATGTACTTGACCCGGTTATGCATGGTCCTTTTGGGTTGCCTTCTCCAAAGCAACTTGACAAGGCAATTTAAGGAGAAAGACAGAATATTATGGTTTATGAATATATTATATGAATAATATATTAAAGTAGAAATCATATTTATTTAGTTAGTATTGGTCATAAATTAATTAGGAATTAATTTGGTGACCGAAAGAGATTAATTGAATAAAGGGGTATAAACTGTCAAATGTATGATAGTTGAGTTTTCAGTTAAGGAAACCTAATGGACTTAAGGGGAACGAAATTATGATGGGTATCCATCATATTTTCGTCCAAGGCCTTATTCCAGAAGGTTCCTTGGGCTGCTTGGTGGCTAAGTTGTCCATTAGGGTTTAGACAGAAACCCTAGTAGCCTGTAACTATAAATAAGACCCCTAGGGCATTAAAATCGGCTACCACTTGATTCTAAGAGAACCCTAGGCCGAGTTCTAGCTTCTCTCACCCTATCTCATATTACCTTCTTGCTTGTGGGGTTTGTGAACCATTAGAGGAGTTGCGTTTGTGACTCTAAGCTCAAGAGAACAAAAGAAGAAGATCTAAGCCAACATTTTAAAAGGTAAACATCTAGATCTGATCCTATATGTTAGTTTTGTTATTTGTATGCTAGATTAGGGTTTGTTAGTCTTGGAATCAAAGCATGTTCAATAGAGAAACCTAGATCCAAGCATTAGGGTTTGTATGAGCACATAGGAATGTTCTTATGCATAAAACCCATCAGTCTGAACCTAGATGAACGGAGTATAAAGTTCTATGGGCTTTGTTCATGACAACATCTTTATAGCCACCAAACTTCAGTTTCCATATCCGTTTTATGAGATAACGAACTCCATCACCCTTGATTTCCAAGTTCTTTTCCATTCCTCATAATGCTTCACCCGTAACGTTCTCTGGTTTCAATGCTTCTAGTTGAGTCCCCTTGATCTGTGTGGATAAGTAGGTATGGATAGTCATAGTTAGACACTTTACTCAGCGGCCCGAGTACTCTTTTCGACTAAGGGCTTCTGCTACTATATTGGCTTTACTGGGATGATAACGATTTTCGCATTCGTAATCATTGAGTAGTTCCACCCATTTGCCATTGTCTCATGTTAATTTTCCTTCTGACCAAATATGTGCTGGAGGATTTTGTGATCAGTAGAGACTGTGCATTTTGTACCGTACAGGTAATGCCTCTAGATCTTTAGAGCAAAAACCAATGCTCCTAATTCGAGGTCGTGTGTGGTATAATTGACTTCGTGGTTCTTAAGTTGTCTCAAGGCACAGGATATGACCTTTCCTCACTGTATAAGAATGCAGTCGAGCCCTTGTTTGGATGCATCATAGTAAACTACAAAGTCTTTTGTCCCTTCTCAGAGGTACAAGATCGGTGCACTGCAGAGGGCTTGCTTTAGTGTCTAGAAAGCAGTTTCTTGTTTCTCCTCCCAGTTGACGGTTACACCCTTCTGAGTCAGGGTAGTGAGTGGTTTTGCGATCTTTGAAAAGTTATGGATGAACCTTCTATAATAGCCAGCGAGACCTAGAAACCGTCGAATCTCTGTTGGGGTTCGTGGGGTCGCCCAGTTTTTGATAGCCTTGATCTTGGAGGGATCGACATGTACCCTTCCTTGCTGACTACATGACCTAGGAATTCCACCTTTCAAATCCAAAATTCTCACTTCAAGAACTTCACATACAATTCTCCTCCCATAAGGTTTCTAAGACTTGTCGTAAATGTTGACTGTGTTCTTCCTTACTTAAGGAATATACTAGTATATCGTCGATGAAAACTATAATGAACTGGTCTAAGTAAGGTCCATACACACGATTCATCAGGTCCATGAATACTACGGGTGCATTCGTTAGACCAAAGGGCATTAACTACGAATTCGTAATGACCATAGCGAGTTCTAAAAGCGATCTTAGGAATATCGGCTTCCTAGACTCATAGCTAATGGTATCCTGATCTAAGGTAAATCTTGGAGAAGAAACTTTCCCCTTGAAGTTGATCGAAGAGGTCGTTTATCCATGGTAGAGGGTATCCATTCTTAACGGTAAGCTTGTTTAGTTCGCGGTAGTCTATGCACATTCGGAATGATCCATCCTTCTTTTTCACGAACAAGACCGGTGCTCCCCAAGGTGAGAAGCTTGGTCTAATGAAGTCTTTGCTGGGAAGTTTGCTTAACTGGTTGGATAGTTCCTGCATCTTTGATGGTGCAAGACGATATGGGGATTTAGCTATCGGGGTAGCTACACGTATTAAGTCGATTTCGGAATTCGATTGTCATTTAGGAGGACCTCCTGAGAAATCTTCGGGGAAAACATCAGGGAAATCACAAACTGCAGGGACATCCTTGATGCTTTTTACTTCTTGTGTCTTATCTACCACATGGGCTAAGAAGCCACCGTAATCTTTTGCAAAGATACTTCTTGGCCTTGACACATGAAATGATTAGAAGATTTGCATCGGATTTGTCATCATAAATAACGAGAGATTCGTTACTTGGCAAATTAAGCCGAATGGCTCTTTCAAAACAGAGGATATCAGCACGATGAAGACTTAACCAATCGATGCCGATTATAATGTCAAAACTTTTAATTGAGACCGGCATAAGGTCAATTTGAAATGAATGGTTGTTTAGAGTAAGTGTGCATACTATGTATAACTCATTTTTGCTCTCGGTCTTTCTGTTTGCCATCTCTACAGTGAATGTATCTTTTAATGATTGAGGATTTTTTTAGTAGATGTTTGAATTTATGGCTCAAGAAGCTTTTCTCCGCACCACTATTAAAAACAATTCATGCGTAACAATTGTTTAGAAGAAACGTACCGATAACCACGTTAGGATCTGTCATCGCTTCTTCATGTCCAATTGCCAAGATCCTCCCCACACCACAAGCATTCTTTATGTTTGGGTAGGTTCTCTTGAAGTGTCCAATTTCGCCACACTCATAACAAGCTTGGCTTACTCCCGCAGCAGGGACTTGAGAGATGGGTTGTGTTGGTGCTTTATAGAAGCGGGTAGTATGCCCCTTCTTGTTGCAGTTTCTGCAATACATTTCCCTACAAACTCCTGTGTTATGGAAGTTCTATTTATTTCACTTTGACAAAGTTCCAATGTATCGAATCGGGATTGTTGGTTTAGCAGAAACAGTGGAAGGTGTAGAAGTAGGAACAGAAGTAGGAACAATAGCAGTGTGTACTGCCACAGTTTGCTATTTCTTGGAGGGCTCCTATGACGATTGCCCCTTTTGCTTATTCCCTAATTTCTTTTTGCTACTTCCTTCTTTGGGCTTTTCAGGAACAGCTGGCATGGATCCTTGACAAACTCCATGGTCTACAAGTGTTTGAGCCAGACGCTTAGCACTGTCGAATGTTAGTGGATTGGTGGCAATAACGTTTCCTTTAGTCGGGGGATTTAATCCCCAAATATACCTCTCCACCTTTTTACTCTTCGGGGTGACCATCGCGAGACACAGCAGAACCAGGTCATTGAATCTAGCAGTATATGCAGCAATATCGGAGTCCTTCATCGTCAAACTCCAGAGTTCCTATTCTAACTTTTGTAATTCGCCTCTGGGACAATATTTTGTCAGCATCAGAATTTTTAAGTCTTCCTAGCCCATCGCATTGGTGACCGGGAGAGATAACGACTTGACATAGCCGTTCCACCAGGAAAGGGATCTATCTAAGAAGGTGCATGTTGCAAACTTTACTTTGTTGGCTTCAGGTCAAGCACAGATTTCAAACACTGATTCGTTTTTCTCGAACCAGCATGTCAGAGCAATGACACCTCTAGTGCCATCGAAATATTTGGGTTTAGCATTTGATAAATCTTTATACGAACACTACCTTGGATGTCCAATACTTTCCTCATGATTTGAATTATGAGCACCACTGCTAGCTCCACTAGTACCACTGGCGTTTATTTGCATAATGGCAGCAGCCACGGCACGGTTACCGCTGCTTGGAAGACAGTAGGATCATATTGTGGACGTGGTCGGGGTGGTGGAATAGGTGGATTGTTGTTGATACGCCTATTTGATTGACGTGGCGGCATCTTTTTCTACAAAGTTTTCAAAGATGAAAATGATGGTAAGAATTTAATAGTTGTTATAAATCACGTGACTTTGAACCAATACACATTGGTTCAATACATATTCTACAAAGAGTTTGAAATAGAGTGTACCATGAATAACTTGTAAAATATCATCAAGAATTTCGATAGATATACTCCAAAGAAAATAGAATGCATGTCAATTTCATTGGTATATTACATGTATAGAGTTCGGAAAATTTGACCCTGAAGTAGGTCTACAACATACCAACTTAACGAGAAAACTTTGACAGCATACTGACCTTTCGAAAATGGAATTTTGAGGTCTAACCATAGACATGAAAAATTATACTAGAGTCTATAAGTAGACTTAATCTACATCCAAAAGAGTGAGTAGGGTATGCCCTACTCGCGAGGAGTGTTGTTCTGCTTTGTACTAGTTTCAGCTCTAGATGTGGCTAACTCATGTTATGTTTCCAACACACGCCTTTCTAATGTTGCTTGGCGTTGCTGAAGTTCTCTAACCTTGGCTTGGTTGGCAGTTAGTTCTCTCTATAGGGCCTTGGTGTGATTTATGGTTACCTCTTGGTCTTCGCTCAAGTGGCGGAGGCGAACCGTGTTGATTACCATGGTAGCACCAACCTCCATGACTCAGTAGATGGCTGCTCATGCTTGCTCGTCGTTACAAGCAACTCGATGTACTAACACAGGGAGGGCTCTGTCTGCTGAGCCTCTAGGTTGTAGAAGCTGCAGTCTCCATTATAGGGAAGATGCTGACCCTGTTCACGACTCTACCCCTCTAAGTTTACTGCCCACTGTGGTGTCGGACCTTGGAAGTTCTATTAGGGATTGGGATTTTGGGCAACTTGAGGTGGATCATAGACTTCTGCTTCCGATTCATAGTCTTCCTGATTATCCTCTTCCTCGAAGTATTCTTCTATTGGAACCACAGGGTCGTCTTTCAGTTCCTCTTCGAGCCATCCTCTGTTCCCCTGATTGGGAAAGTACGGATCCCCCAGTAGATGAAATCCTGCCATGTTATCTATGCGAGAATAGGGTGTTAGAGCTATTAATAAATCTAGAGATGGTGTTATCGTGTTATAAATACTCCTATAGTATTTAAATTTATGTTTGGTTCTAGAGTTCTTCTGGTATATATAGGTTTGGTAAGTTTTAGACTTGTTGCAACACCACGATTACTCCCAAACACATGTTAGTCATATCTCAAATAAATATAGTTGATCAGGCTATATTTATCCTAGATATGATTACATAACTGTCCAGGTTTAACTATAGTGTTCAACATCTAAATACTTTTAAGTAGTTCTCACTGTGATATTGTATCTTGTATGTATGCATGTTAGTATACTTCTTATAAAATACTTAGATTTTAAAAGTATATTTTTTATAGCATTTATAGTTGTATATCTTTGAAAAGAGTGTCAAAAATTAAGTTGGTGAGTTCATAAGCATGTTTGTAATTGAAATCTATCATTGTTTTTTGAAAACTTTAAACATGTTTTTCCCAGAAAATTCTATATTTTCTATTGAAATATGTTGTACTCAAAATGTGTGAAGTTATTGTACTCTGATATAGTGTGCTATAGTTTTAACCCATATGAAACCATGAATAGTATGTTTCTCTATACCGACTTAGTATTATGTATTTGTACGTGTAAAATTTTGTATTATAGTTTAATTATTTAATAAGACTATGTGAAGATGTTTAATTATTCTAACACTAATCGTATTGTTCAATACCAAATTGTGAGTTATCATAACCATGATTGATTACCTAAGATGGCCTGAACACGATATGCTTCAGGCGTCGCTATCGTTATGACATTTCTCACCACAGGCCTATCGGCCTAGCTGTCGCAAGAAGCTCTGATGCGGGATTATCAGTCTCGTATAGATATGTAAAAAAATGTCACACTCTCCCTCCAGGAGACTCTGGTTATAATTTCAGGACTTGGTTGGTACTTAGATAACTACTCAAAGTAAGTCTCGCAAATGCTATATTGACGGTTACGTGTAGAATAATGAAAAGTTACTTTGAAATAAAATAGTTTGCAAAAATTATATTTTTGTTTAACGAGTTTAAAAAAAATGAATTTATAGTTATATAAATAAAATATTTATATAATTTTGATTACACAGACAATCGAATAAATAATTCTGCCCCAAGCCCACAACCAAAGAAGGAACAGGAAATGAAATCAAATTATCAATTCTAAACCTGTTGAATCCTAATTTTATATATATATATATATATATATATATATATATATATATATATATATATAATATTTTATTAACGGTAAGAATTATTAAATATTGATAACATTTATATATTAACACGAATTTCTTGTGTTACACTTGTATTCCCTCCCCCCCCCCCCCTAAAACAGTAAAAAATCATGAAAACGTAGGGGTATGAACTCACCTTGTGTACGTGTTTCTGGCTAGATTCGATGTGGTTGCGATGATTCCCGATATATAATACGTGTGATTAACCGTATCCAAATTATATTTTACACATAATTATATCCATAAATTAGCTAACTAATAATTTAACATGATAATACACACTAGATTGTATAGACTACTTACAAATTGTGAAGAATTTCTTATGAAAGTTTGATGGTTTCTAGGTAACTGCTTGCAGATGCAAAGAATTTTTATATGTGTTTTGAGAGCATATGAGTGAAATGAGTTTACTGTATGTGTCAAATGAATTCATTTGTATCTTAAATATGAAGAAAACTCATGAGGCGTGAATGTGAGGTTTACGATTATAATAACATTGGGAAGCTAACTTTAGATGGGATCATGAAGATATTTGAAGAGTTTACGGTCCTATGCTCCCAAGTATGAAGTGTTTACAGTTTGATTTCATTCCTACATGGTGTTCACGGTTTGATCTTATTCTTTAAAAAGGTTAACGGTTTGATTCTTTAAGAGGGCTCACGGTTCGGTCCCAACCGTGAACACCTTTTTGTTTCACACTTTGGACCGTAAACCTCATGTTCTAGATGGTTTTGGACCGTGAACCTTGTGGTGTGTCATTTTGTGATTTAAACTTTAATCCCTTAACTTATTTTGACTTATATATTGAGTTATATTTGTATAGTTTTCAATATAAGTGTTCATAACTTATAAATAAGTATGATTGACAAAATATGTATTCTTGGTATTTAGAGTTCTTATTGTATTATTGTTATGATGTTAATTTACTTGTACACGGTTGTAGTTCCGACTTTTATTTGAACAAGTTTGATTTACATAGACTTGAAATAACGGGTTGTTACAAGTTTACAATTTTATCCATTCTTAAGGCTCAATCATAACAAAACTCTAATCATGACTCCTAAAAGGACTAAAAATCATGCTTGGATAAAGGGAATTGCATGCATTCCCATTTTTTTCATCTTATATGTCTAGGAGCAACATAAGACATCCATAAGATTCTAGAGTTCTCAAAACTCCAAGAATACAAGGAAAGGGACCAAAATAGACCAAAAGTGTTACAATTCTAGATTTAAGAGATAAAGCGTCAAACTTGTAACTTTACCCTTACAATAGCCAATGAAATGGATGAAAATGTTGGATCTAGGTTGTTGTCAAAGTTTCCTTGCAGCAAGAATAGAATCCTTTCTCTTTGAATCTTCACAAGATTATGAACAAGGTTCAAAACTAACTTTAGACGTTAGGTTTTTAGAGAATGAACGATTCTAAAGGTGGAGGCTGAAAAAATGAGGTAACCCTAAGCATTATATTCCTTGTATAGGGCTCAAGGTCCTAGATCAGTAGATCTAGGGTTTAGGCTAATTGTTGCTTCGTGTCGCGACCCTCACTCTAGTCCCACCATGATTTAACACATGGCTTGCGACGCTATACTACAACTCACACTGGGACTACATGTTTTCCTAATAACCTTATGATTTGAAATGGTCAATTGAGAACATGACAACCTTGAAACGGGTGTTATAATTCTTTCCCACATATCAATATTTGGCACATTACTGTTGGGTTCCACCCGCACAAGTCACACACATGGTTATTTATAATATGTCGTGACACTATCCAACTACTTAAACAATAGGCGAATGGTACAACATCGTTCTTGCAACCAACCCATATTGGGCATCAAGAATCATGACCAACACATCAGTGGTCCAATAGACACACGAACTGAAAGAACCCTATCATAATTTTCCTCTTACATCTATCAAGTTGAATATGGAGCAAGCGATGTACCAGTCTATGCACACAAACCACCCCGAAGTATGCTAACTAACGCATCATCTAAAGATAAATAGTCGCACATAGTTAGGAAATAAGATACACAGTAGACCACTTGTTCCTACTTGAAAGCAATGTTGTCACACCCCGAAAAACCAAAGGCGGAAACGCTCCCGGGGTTGACTCCATGTTGTGTATCAAATCCAATGTACATAGTAATCACAATAAACAACCATTACATTACATATATATGAAAGTTTACATTTGGTTCAAAAGTAAATTGTACAAAGTTATACATATATCATATGCACAAAAGAGACGAGTCTTCGGAGCACTTCATCTTCACCAAAAGATATCGTCGGGTACCTGCCTAACTTGGACCTGAGAATACAAGCAATTTGAAAATCAGCATAAAGCTGGTGAGTTCATAAGCGGTTTTGTTTTGTGAAAATGTATCGATTTCCTTTAGTTTTCTGAAAAGATTTGATATCCAAGAAAATCCCATATTTTCTTATGTAAAGTAGTTAAGTTATCTTTCATTACAGTTCTGTTACAGATATAAGTTAACCCCAGGAAAATCCCATATTTTCCTAATTGTAAGATTGATTAGATAGCACATAGTATAGTTTAATTCACAAAACTATAATTTAGACAAACTGTAAATAGAAAGCATTTTGAAAACCTTGGGACTACATCCCGAACCAGTTATAAGATAATTCAATAAAAACCATGGGATCACTATCCCGAAAGTAGATATAAGATAGCTTGATAAAATCATGGGATTACTAACCCGAAACTAGGTATATGATAACTTGATAAACCATGGGGTCACTATCCCGAAACTAGATATAAGATAGCTTGATAAAATCATGGGATTATCATCCCGTATAAGATTTAGTTTCAAAACCATGGGATTGCCCTCCCGAACGAAATATATAGACACAAGATCATGGGATTATCATCCCGAACGAGATATAGACATAAAACCATGGGATTACCATCCCGAACGAGATATAGACTACAAGACCATGGGATTACCATCCCGAACAAGATATAGATTCTAAACGAAATCCTGACTGTGAATAAGTTTATATTAATACGTATTGTGAGTCGGGTAACCATACTGATATGACAACGAGACCTCCTTGACGTTAGTCAGACGTCGAATGATATCCAGAATTTGTCACCCCAGGCGTGCCCGCCTAACTGTAGCTAGCAGTTAAGGTGTGGGATTGTCAGTCCCGAATAGATCTATTCACAAACTCTTCGCTCTCCCTCCAGGAGACTCTGGTTACACTTCCGGAGAGGATTTACTTGATCATCCATAAAGGGTAGTGACTATCTCACAAGCTAGTATTAAACTATTCACAGGATTCTCATACGATACCAACATACAAAGATTTCAAGACATGATACAGTTGAAAAATAGATACATACAATGAAACTATCTGACAAAAACATTCGAATGATACGGAGATAAACTGAATTAGACATAGTTTATCTAATAACTTAATACAGATATCGGTACATGATATAAAGAGAAACATAGAACCCCAAATTATTCCCATAATAATTTGATTAGTTTGGTTATTTTCTTAACTAAAATCCATTTAGTTGTAATTGATAAATCATTCCTTATGCTCAACATAATACATAAGGAGTAAAAGAGTTTATAAAATTGCCAAATATTATTTGAAACACATAAATGTTATGATTTGAAAACAGTTTTGGTTTGCTTGTATTCCCCCCCTGAAAACAGTTAAAAACAGTGAAAAAGGCGTAGGGGTATGAACTCACCGGACGAGAAGTAGGACGATTTGGGTGCTAAGAGTTGATCCGGGGCTTGTAAATACACGAGGTTCCTAATTATAATGTAAAGATACACATTTGTATCTAATTAGGACTTAGATTGATTGTTGGATAGGGACAATTGCTTCTAGTCGCGAAAACACTCTGATACGAGTGTTTGGAGGGACCCAGGTGGCGTTTAAGGATGTGAAATGACACTAGGGACTTGGGACTTGAGTTTACTCCCCATGAGTAAACTAAAATAAGAGTTTTGGTCTAAATACACCCATTCCCCATGAGTTTACGGCCGTAAACTCATGGTGGGTGTGGTTTATGGTGCTAAATGACTTCTAACACTTAAGGGATAGTTTCTAGACTTGGTTTAGGGACTTGGAATAGTTTTATAACATAAAATAGACCCTTATATGGGAGTTTACGGCCTAGCATGGCTCCTTGGCCGTAAACTCCTATTTTTCCAAGAAAATGGTGTTAAATGTTGCTAGAACAAATCACATGTGATTAATAGAATTATTCCAAGGCCTAACATGAATTTGTATGGGACATATGAGGGATTTATGGAGTTTACGGCCCATGAAACCCCCTTCATGGCCGTAAACTCTAATATATGAAGCTACAATGTGTTTCAAGGTCTAAAACTTGCATGAAAGGGCTTCTAAAATTCATCTAAAGGCTTTAGGGGTGTTTAGTTTGTATTCTAACACCAAAAATTTTGGAGTTTACGGCCCAAGAACAGGTCTTGGCCGTAAACTCTTAGAAATCCCACAAAAGATGTGTTTAAGGCCTTTAAAGTATTTTTGGTTGGTCCCTTGATTTATTCCAAGGCTTTTGGTGGTGTTGGATGGCTTTCTAACACCTTAGAATTGGTTTTATGCCAAGTTTTTGGGAGTTTACGGCCCAAGCACTATCCTTGGCCGTAAACTCATCTAAGTCCCCCAAAATTCATGTTTCAAGTGTCCAAATGCTAATACCAAGGTCCTATAATTCATATCTAAGCCATAGATGTGATTTGGAAGGGTTTAAAGGCATGAAAAAACCTATTAACATGAGTTTACGGCCCAAGCTTATGCCTTGGCCGTAAACTCCTTCAAAGTCCTCAAAATCATAGTTTTAGGTGTTCTAAGTCCATATCTTGAAGTCCCTTAGCCATATCTAAAGTCCAATTAAGTCTAGGAAGGAGTTTAAGGGCTAAAAACCCTTCAAAATGGTGTTTACGGCCTAGGCAGCCTCCTAGGCCGTAAACTCACATATAATGTCCAATTTTATGATTAAGTGTCTAATTTGGAAGCTAAACATGCTATAGATTAAGGCTAGGAAGGTACCTTAAGGATTTGAAGCCTAAAATTTGAGTTTTGGACACTTAATCTTTGGATTTAGGAGAGAGGTTAGAGAGAGAGTAGAGAGAGAAGGAAAAAGCTTCAAATGAGTGCTTAAACATGTTTATATAGTCCCTAAAACTTGGACACGGTGGAATTCTACCCGATACCGGCCTTAAACGATGCTTTGGGTCGCACCCGATTGAGTTTTCGTCACCCGACGAGGATATTTCTAAAACATATAAAATAAATGTTTTGGGCTAAATTCATGAGTTCCTAAATGATTTGGACCCTCATTGAATGAAAATAAACATATAATTTTAGTTAACTAAACCCAAAAACGATAACAGGACATTTCGATTTCCGACGAGTTATTCGGGTAGAACGGGTTTTCGGCGATGAACAACTTCGGGTTGTTACAAATGTATATGACAAGAACCATAAAGAAAATCTAGAACAAGCATTCTCAATATATCTATTTAATATTACATGTATCCCCCATGGAATCACTCAATGGTCTACCAAATCCTCATATAACCCATAACCAAACAATCCTGTCATATATACTTACATTAGACTTTCCTAGACTATCACCTACACACATACCAACAAAACACAACTTGGCATACCAATGAAGCAACACACTTAAACCTTGGAAAGATATGAACTGATTTCTGACAGTACCAAACTAACCCACTAATAGTACTAATCCCAAAGGGAATTTCAAAATCGACACACTGCATCGCCGCCTGCCCTAACCAATTCAACCCAAAACATATCATCTTGATTGTCGAGGTGCCCATAAACTAAACTTTTCATCACCAAGGTTGCACTTGGAGCATTTAGCGTAGAATCGCTTTCTTAGCAAAACCCTTAATACCTCAAGTTAAAGACCTCTAAATATCCTCAAATGTCGAAGAATGGCACCATAATAATTTGATAAGATAGGTAAAACAATCTCATTCCATCAATTCCGTACATACTGTTAGCACAATAACGAATCCCAAATTGTAACATTACCACTTGAACGACCATAACCTATCTTGGAAGCTATCCTTTAATCATCTTCTCTCTCTCTCTCTCTCTCTCTCTCTCTCTCTCTTTCATTTGATAATATCTAAAAGAATGTCGTACGAAGAGAATACATATCCTCCCTTGAGGGTGTATCAAACAGTTGTTAATCCTTGTCAACAAAAAATAATAGATATGGCATGCTAACCAACCTCCCTAAATCTGTTACAAATACTTAATGGCCCATCCTTATTCTTTATGAATGTACCCGACTCTCCCTATAGTGAACTTCTCGATAAAGTGAGTTCCTTGATTAATAGCTCTTATGTTATGAGGAAAACAATTTCACCCCTAAAGACACAAACCAAGATGGTGCTTGGTTATCCAAGCTTCACCCACGATCTAATTAATACCAAAATTCTTCCTAACGCTTGGAAGGAACATCCGACAAATCCTTGAGATGCACATCAGGAAAAACTCATAAGTAGGGGCATTTAGACAATAAACTACTTCCTCTCCACATCCCTATAAAAATAAGTCTTAATTGGTGATCTTGGAAACATGTGCCACAAATTCTGATGGCCCTTGATGCCAAAACTGAATATCAAGCTTTTTTCATACGTTTTGCATAATTAGTTTTATCCCATTCAGGGTTCGAACTACCATTGATTTTCTTCTATAAAAATCAGATCTCCGATCTGGACCAACTCTTACATATACTCTTTGATTCTTAAATACTATACCTAATATAAAATCACATAGTCCTTCGAATAATTTACTCTAATCTAGAACCCTATCAGACAAGAACAAGAAATAGGTCCAAGTCGAAATTTTGTGTAATCCAATTTCTCATAGTCCCCTAACAACTGAAAGAAACTCTTGAATATCTCACTATTGATTTCAATTCTCCCAAAAAACATGAACCACTTGCCAATAACAAGAAATTTGGTCGCACAACTTGCTCACAAGTCGAAAAACTAAGATACGATCAGAGTCGATCGAAACAAACCACTCAACACCAGAATCAAAAGAATTATAAACAGTCATCATAATATAAAAGAAAAATACACCAGCAACAACAGTAATTGATAGATTACTTACCATCTCCTGGCTCATCTGAGATAATTAACCTTGTCATGCTATAGTTGATTCCAAAGAAAAGATACTCTCTATTCACCTTGCTTAAAGTCTCGACTCTAATGACCCTCCAAACCCAATCTAAAACACTCGAACATATATGCATGACAAAACCTTCAATGCATTCTCGCTCTTTCATGCATCAGGTGGTAAACTCATCCCACAACATGGTTTCCATCTTGGCCCCAACAACATACTAGGTAATCACATCCTAACATCATTCTGTTGAATGACTCAGAAGGTTCGTAGCAAACAAAATCGTTGCCTCATCAGGGCATAAACCAATATGGAAAGCACTATCTATCTCCTCTATCTATCACGTATTATAATTATAATCCTTCCTTATCTCCAACATGGAAAGTTGATACAAAACCATGTTATAACAAGGAACAACCCTAACCATTTGTTTCCCAACCCTAAGGAAGGTTGAAATTTTCTCGTCGATCATCTTGATTTCACTCTAAATTTCGGGTACCAACTCAAGCAAGGACCTAGAGAATTTAGAATCCACCAACTCACGCAGGTATGCATCATACTAACCTGATCCAACATGGCTAATTAGGCCCAAATCAAAACCATTCTCTTCTGCCTAACACTAACCATACTACTAATAAATATAGAAGCAGGTCACAATCAAAACATAGTGATATCCCGCACAATCCACCCATCTACCAGATCCTTGGTAATCTTGTAACTTTTCCTGATCCACTTATGTATCATGTGCTTCTAGTAGTTCGGGCCCATGCTACCTTCCACTCCTATTGGTAATCGTCCCAAAAATTTCCCCAAAGTTCCCAAGTCACCACATACGAGTACTACTTGGTGTATAAATATATATGTTCTCAATAAACATACATATCTACTCTTCATAGACTCCTTTTCTAGGATTCCTCCAATACTCACTCTCGTAACTCTAGAATTCTCTGCAAATGTCGACAGTCGCCTCGTGAATGTCAATCATACATAATTAGGGATAAGATAGACATTCAAATAAATATCTCTACCCTAACGCCTTTATCATAAAAAAAAAGCATGCAATAAGGCCGACTCAAGAATTCTATGGCTATCTAATACTAATTATGTATAACTCTAAAACATTCATTTAACAACTAGCAAAAAATCGCATGGACCTCAAGTAGCACAAACCAAGAAAAAAATCTAAGGCTACAAGGCACATTAAATATCAGACAATTCTAACATGGAACTCTGAAAAAATACCTAACCTACATAATATCATGCATCTATAATATTTCACATATCAACAAATATAGAAAGTATGAATATATTGGGAATCAGTTTCCTTTTTGAGAACCGAATGAATGTATGCATCTTATCTTCCTTTCTTTCAGAATAAGTTAGGTCAAGAAATGTTCTTAATCCTAAAGCCTTTATTAGACAAGAACAATTAATGATATTTAGTTCGCATTCTAGACCTCAAAAATTTTAAGTTACATTAGCAAAAAGTTTTCTTTTCAATATTTTCTATGAAAGTCTTTCAATCCTCAATTTGAGTTTGGAAACACACGAATGTTCATCCAAATACCTCAAATTAAGGCTCTAATACCAACTTGTAATGTCCCAAATTTCAAACCAAATTTTCGGTTTCTATAATAAAATATAATATCAATTTCTATTTTCAAAAGTAATAAAGATACCTCTTTTTACTAATCATTATAAAACACAACTTTTTAAAACAGAGTAGTATCATAATATCAACAGAACCCTAAATCATAAAACAGTGATGCACGTTCGATATGGTCAAGTTAGTCCCTTAACAAGATCAGTAAAATTGTATGAAAAACATTTAATCAACAACTGGGAGCACAAAATTTAGTGAGTTACCTAAAATACCATATATCACATTACATATACAATGTATACAAACTAGGCTCATAATCTACACCTTAGAGGGCGTATAGGTACAAAGCCATCATCCCAAACACATGTAGAACTTCCAGGAAAACGCGGCTCATAGTCAACACCTTAATAGGAATATAGGCATATAGCCATTTGATGGGTTTTATAGGTAACAAAAATTTCACGGGGCGGAAAAAAACTTAACACTTAAGTTTACATGCAGCCTATAGGGATCTGTGTTTTCTCTATTAAATGTTATAACCATGAACATCAAATAAACCCTAATGACACCCTAGGTATTTCGAAAATAATAAAAGAGATTAGGTTTTACATACCTTTTATTTGTTATTATAAACGACTAATAATTCCCTCGTGTAGATCTCTTGGAAGCAAGCACCACAAGTGTCGTGGCTCTAATGGTTCGCACCCAAGCTAGCAACAGTAAAACTATAGAGAGAGGAGAAGAGAGAAAAATTTTCATCTAAGGCTCTCAGAAGAAATGCATGGACGAAATGAAGAGGTTAAGGACCCCTTATATAGTTGAGGAAACTTGGTGCCAAAGCTAAGATTAAAGGGATATGCCCTAGATACTTTGTTTAGTGACCAAGCAGCCCATAACCCCTTGTCCAAGGGGCCTTGGAATAAATCTCTTAAGGTTTCCCTAGATATTTTTGTCCGCTCCTTTCAAGGGGTTCTAGAACCTTCCTTTCTCAACCATTCAATAAATAACCAAACAGTCCCTGCACATTTAATGAATCCAATTAATCCCAAAATTAATTCCAATTAATTTTTGATTAATTATTAATTAAAGAATATGATTTCTAATTAATATATTATTTTCATAATAGATTAATAAATCATTTATTTCAATTTATTAATCACATAATAAATTAATCTCCCTCTCTAAAAGTCATCCTGTCAAATTGTTAGGTTTGAGGGCAGCCTAAAAGGATTGTGCTACTATCAATTCAAGTATATACCAATTTTAGTTATGGCTTAAACACCTAATTCAATAGTCTCCCACTTGGATAAGTCTATAACTATAATTGTCGGTATAACTTCTTAATCGATCAGTAAATTGTAGCTTCCAAAAGTTGTTGCCGAACTCTGATCCAGTCAATTACGTGTACTAAGATAAGTGATCAAATATTCCTCTGTTCTACAAGATATCGTATAGACACGAGACATTGTTAAAATAAATCTCATTGTCCAATTTTTGTTTCCCTATTTTTAATTTGTGATGACGACATAAGACTTCAAATTGAACACATCAATTTAGTCTGGGCTAGGCCTATCACTTATAAGTCAACACCAAATCACCGAGGGGCCCAAAGATATCGCTTTTTCCGTTAGACAAAAGGTGTGAATAAACTTTGACTTATATGCTTGCATTATTTACTCATAAAATTATAAACAACAATATGTTTTATAACATCAAGTTACTAATGCATTTACGTATTATCAATGCACAACTTATTTGTAAACCACAACTCATATATCTTAGTTTCAAGAATATAAGATATTATCGTCTCAGAATTAATTGTGATAAATTCCATAAAGTAATTCTCTGAGCATGGATTTATCCAATACTTAAATCTCCATTTCAAAGTACTCATGAACATTGTAGCAATACCATTTCTATGTCTAAGACTCTTTACATAATCTACAATTCAATTCATGACAGTCTTAGTTCACTACGTACTTCCAAAAGTATAAGTGACTGTGGAGCCTCAGATAATCAAATTATTCAGGAAGTAGAACATGCAAAGTGAAACACAATAATAACCTAATTAACTATGGTCTCAAAACTATTGAATTTAAATAAAACTCTTATTATTTAATCACCATAATAATTAAGACTTTATTCATTGTATAATTTTTCGAGTAATCAACTAACCACTTGAATTAAGCATCAGTCATGCCATGTTCTAAACATGCATACTATGCCTCTTTATGGTCCTTCCTTTTTGAATAGATCAACTGGACACTATTCTAATGGTGCTCATTTCACAATTCCAAACTCTTCTCACTACTAAAACATGCTAGAATTCCAACCTTATGTGCATTGTCCTTCTGTGATGTCGAGGCTTCAAAGTCATAGAGACTTAGCTAACGATATTACAAAATGTTCCATTGGAACTTTCTTACTAAAAACAATTACATGGTAACGAAGTCTCAAAATCAAGGTACACTCCCTGAACACCTTTATTGCATTAAAGTTTCCAACTCACATGCAAATTTTAATAATCAACTCCCACTATAGAAATATTTCTATATTCCCATATGACCATCAATTATGATCGACAATAATCTAAATCTAGAATCATGTCAATATGGTCCATCCAAATTAAATACCATACTTCCAACTATACACAAGCAATCAATATTTTGATATAATCTCAGAATGCTCTTGACGGTTGTTTAAAAACATTAGTCACACAAAGTTCTAGTCGTTTTCCCTTTTCAATGCCCAAGGCATTTGGAAAAATCAGAATGAATGAATATTATAGAATATGAAACCGATCCTATATCTGAAGCATATGAGACTCGATTCTCACATAATGACCTTGTATCTCTTGTTATAATATATACATATATTGAACCTCCTATGTTGAATCATTTCAACATGATATTCATATGTGTCCAAGACTAAGTTCTATTAAACCCTATAATCTAAACCATTAGATTCGAAAAGAAGTATGAGTGCCCTCTCCCTTAATCTTATTACAACGAAACAATTCCCAAGCTTAGCAACTTGTAAATTTTTAGAACTTTGTTCCCTGCGAATAGTATTGCCAACTTACAATACTAGCATAACAATTATGCTCCCACTATCTTTGACATGTACCAAGAAATCAGCTGGACTTCTAAAATCAATACTCTTGACTTTCTTACTGAAGCATAGATTTTTGTTACGTGGTGCTTTGATAAGTCTCTAATTAGACTTCTTAAGCTTATACACCTGCATTGCATAGCATATGTACGTTCAAACCCTTTCAGAACTTATAACTATAACTCTTAAAAGTTCAAACAATTCCTTTCCATCCCTCACAATTCAAAATATGAAGAGAGATGTCCTAATCATATTGTCAATTTGAGAATGCAACTATCATAACCAATATCCATACTGATCCTTATCAAATCCTTTAAAATCCAATTATCAAAAGTGTTTCCTCATAATCATTCTCATGAATTAGAGCGAAAACTTTGCCACCTAGATTTTATGGTGCATATATTCCCATCCATGTGAATCTGTCATTTCTAACCTACAATTATAATACAAGGTTTATGACAAAACTAAAATCAAATTTAGCTTTCCTTCATGGACTGAACTTCATTATTCTAAATTTCTAGCCCTCTGGTAGCACAAAGGCCTACCAGTGCTTTCGTGTTGTTAGCAGTTCACCCATATTGATCAATGTACTTTCACTTATCGACGTGCTTTGCTTTTGAAGTTAAATGAAAAAAAATAGAACTCATAAGCATTACCAACTCAGCTAGAAGGTGCACAAAAATGAGAATGTATCAATCAAACACGACAGGTTATCAACATCAATTTGTGTGCTAGTGATAACTGAAAGGTTCATTCTAGATTACTCCTGAAACTCTCAAGATCAATAAGACTCTAACTGACTTCTTGACATATAAGTTTTTATCTCAAGGAAGATTCCTTGACGAGCTAAAACAAATATTCAAAAATTCATGTGGATTCCCAACAAGAAAAAACTTCATAGAATTGGTCTTAGTTTATCCTTTGTTTTTAACGAAAACATCACAACCCCAATTATAAATGTGCTAGAGTAAGAAAACATTATTACTCCATATTTCAAGAAGTTTTATAAACCTACTTAGTATAAAATAGGTTTCAAGATACGATTTTTAGTAACTACAGCATAACTCTAAAACTTGATTGGAAACGATGTATGACTCATCTCTTGATTAAACCATTTCAACAATATCGAAATTCCTCTTATTAGTTAAACAGTTTCACTAAGATGTTCTACGAGGATCAATTGTGATATAGTTCCATAATCACTAATATGATCACAAAACATGATACTAAAGTACTCTCCTTTCCTTTTATATTGGAGAAACTTTTATCTTTCTGCAAAATAGATTCTTCTATTCGTTCTGCTACTCTTTGAGACTTTTCAAAGCATCAGAATTATGCTTAATCTTATATACATAACCATATTTACTAAAACATCAATAAATCATGACGAATTGAGTTTTTATCCTTTGTGGTGGATTTGAAGAGTCCATATCAACATGTATTAGATCTATTAGTCCTTCACCTGATGAACATAAACATGTTTTCAATGAATTAGTCATAATCCTCCAATGATCAATATTCTCATACATAACGCAATTCAGATTGCATGATTCCAAGTTTCTATCCAATTGAAACTTGGGTGATGAGAATTCTTTATCACTTAGTTAATTATGACAATACTACAAGTGATATCGTAAGAATCAAATCCACAATTAACATTGCTAATAATAGAAATGTAACCAACACTTCCATAAATGCCATTGTAAGCAAATGTATAAAATGAGGCTACCAAATAAACCAAATTTTCACTTTTTTTGAAAGTAAACGAAAAATTGGAACTTGTCCTTACAAAGCATAAAATGAAAAACTAGACATCTCAGAGTAACAGCAATCTATTAAGCTATCATAACTCCTAAGCAGTAGCTCAAAATTCTAATCATCGAAGCATGTGACCAAAGTCCTTCTCTCACAATCAGATTTAGCTCACTCTTCTTAAGCTTCCTTCTGTCTTTTATATCCTACAATAACATCAAAAATACATGATGTGATGTGATCATCACATTATGTATTAATAGTTCATGAATAGGAATAATGGAATTAGATAATGGATGTACCTAAAGTAGAGTCACACAACTTGACTTCACTATTTCTGAGATCTTTCACGTGCCTTGGGCAGCTTCGTAACCAATGTCCCTTCAATTGGCAATAGAAACATATTGACTCTTTAGGCTTAACACATGGAACTATCTCAAAACTATCATTTTTCTTTACCATACGATCAAACGGTTTGACCTTGTCCGACCCCTTTCCATTGGGAAGAGAAATATTTTCTGGACCACCATTTTCACCATTGTCGATGTCCATGGAAACTTTGGAATTAGACCCTTAAGCACCTTTGATTTATTTGTGCTCTTATGAGTTTCTGCTTCAACAACAATCAACATCTGTTTCAAATCAATTAGGGTCACGTCGAGGTTCCTTATATAGAAGTTCTTAATGAACTGATCATATGACTTAGGAAGCAAAAGAAGAACCAAATCAGTGGCTTGCTCCTTTAGGAAAACGACACCCATTCTATCTAATTTATCAGTTTACGATTTCATTTCCATAACATGTGCACACACAAAATTTCCATCTTGATGTCTACATGCAAATAGGGCTTGAGTAGTTTTGTATCTTTTAACTCGAGGAAAACATGATGTTGGGAGAGTCACTAGAGGGGGAGGATGAAGAGTTGTAGAAGCATGACGTCCAGTTCCACTATTTCCCGAACAAGAGAAAACATTTTCACCTTGATTAAAAAGTGGAAGATCATCTTTTGGAGGAAGAGGAAAACCATTTCCAAAAGAATAAGGAAGACCATTATTTTCTTGACTTGACATCAACAATGGAAGAAAAGAGAATTCAAGTTACTAGATTTTAATTCTTAATTATTAACCCATAAATTTAAATTGAGGCTAGGATCCATATTTTCGATTCAAACTTTGAAGAGGGATGTTGTAATCAAATTCGAATCTATTTTAGGTAGGTGAGGCTCTTACTAATTTCAATCTTATGAAACTCCTAGATATTTTGAGATTCATTGAATCCGATCAATGACATGTTTAATCTTATATTATGCTCTCACTTTTGTGACTGGGATGCCGAGGATCTTAAACAAGATGTGAATAACCATGCAAACCCACATAACAACCTTGATGTCATTTATCATCTCACATTGTTGTGTCGATTAACCACACATGCTCCATCAATAACGGTAATTTTCAATATGTCCATCATAGCCTTTTATAGTCCCCCATTAGTGTATCGGTTAACCACACATGCTCCACTGACGACATATAAAGCATGACGTGCTTTTTCATGAATTAGCGTACTTTTCACATTTTTCCTAAAGTAACTAGATTTGGGATATAAAAGGTTCTAGTACTTTTAATAGCATTATACTTTTAATGATAATTAGTGTTCTATCAAATTCGTTCGGCTAACAACCGTCCACAATACAAGAGAGTGGTGGGTAAGAGTGGATACCCACTGGCGGTCATTTTATAGGCCGCTTCCTTAAACTCTCATTATAGTATGACTTTGTGAATGAGGCATACTAGCGATTTGACTGAATTTAGTCTTATACATATAGTAATAATTAATCTTTTAATTTTACATATACTATAAGGTGTATTTTCAACTTTTCAAAATACTAGAGTTTATATATTAAATTTCGAAATTAATATCTAGTCAATTAAATTTAAAATAAACCAATAATGATTTAATTATTATCTTTTAATTAACAATTAATTCAATAAATTAAATCAATTAATGATTACCTAATTAAACTAATTAGATAATTTAGTCCTAATCCTTACCTTCTAATTTTTGAAAATAGCGTATAGAATTTATCTGATATTATTATTATCCTATTTAATCAAATAAACTAACAATTACCACAACTAGAAAACCCTAACCACATCTACCGTTTTCAAAATTTTGGCTTGCTTGGGGAGGAAGGTAAGGATTTCAATCCTTACCTTAAAATCGAAAACTTCAAGATCAAGAAATATGGTCCTAAAATCGATTACTTGGGCGGAAAGGTAAGGGTTTCAACCCTTACCCAACTTTCGAAACTTAGGGTCCAAGAAACCCTAATTTTGAAATTCTTTCCATAGAGGGTTTAATTGCCATAAACCCTAATTTGATCAATTCAACTATTATAGCATATTCAAATGAAAACAAGTCAAGCTTTGATACCAATGATGAGTTTTATAGGTAACAAAAATATCATGTGGCAGAAAAAAAAACTTCACACTTAATTTCACATGCAACCTACAAGGATATATGTTTTCTTTAGTGAATGTTATAACCATGAACATCAAATAAAACCTAATGAAACCCTAGGTATTTCAAAAATAATTAAAAAAAATAGGGTTTACATACCTTTTAGTTGTTATTGTAAACCTAATGAAACCCTCGTGTAGATCTCGTGTATTTCAAAAATAAAACCTAATGAAACCCTCGTGTAGATCTCTTGGAAGCAAGCACTACAAGTGTCGTGCCTCTAATAGTTCACACCCAAGCTGGCAAGAGCAAAATTATAGAGAGAGGAGAAGAGAGAACAATTTTCATCCAAGGCTATTAGAAGAAAAGCATGTATGAAATTAAGAGGCTAGTGACTCCCTATATAGTTGAGGGAACTTGGTGCCAAAGGTAAAGTTAAAGGGGTATGCCCTAGATCCTTTGCTTGGTGACCAAGCAGCCCATAACTCCTTGTCCAAGGGGCCATGGACGAAATCTCTTAAGGTTTCCCTAGATATTTTCTTCCATTCCTTTCAAGGGGTTCTAGAGCCTTCTTTTCTCAACTATTCAATAAATAGACAACCAGTCCCTGCATATTTAATTAATCAAATTAATCCGAAAATTAATTCCAATTTATTTCTGATTAATTATTAACTAAACAATATGATTTCTGATTAATATATTATTTTCATGATACATTAATCAGTCATTTATTTCACTTTATTAATTACATAATAAATTAATCTCTCTCTCTAAAAGTCATCTTGTCGAATTGATAGGTTTGAGGGCAACCCAAAAGGACTGTACTATTATCAATTCAAGTATATACCAATTTTAGTTATGGGCATAGACACCTAATCCAACACATAGTCATCATATCCTAGAATTAATGCATATCAAACAGATGCACTAACCAACCTAACTTATAACTATATTGTAACCATACCAATACAACCTATCACACTTGACATACAACCTCATACTCAATATAGTGTGAAAACTCACATGAGCCAATAGAAGAATCTCAACAACAGTTTCTACTATCAACAACAAGCACATCCCTCCTAATATCAATATAGGACTAAACCTTAGTCAAATACTCAATTCCAACAAAGTTTGAAAAAAAGTCAAACTAGTAAAAAAGTCAATGGTCAATAGGTTAATGTCAATAGTCAACGCGCCACGACTATACCTTGATCGCGTCTCTAATACTAGGCAATATAATAGTCACGCTATCAGTCTCATATGCGTTGTGCAAGCCTTTCCTTGTCTGCTTCACGATTTCCAATCAGATGTACTTACTTCATTAACTGTTTAATCCTTTCCAACTAAAGTCCAAAATTACAAATGTGATCTTTTAAGTGACTTTATGGATAAACTTTCCAACTTTATACATTCCCTAGGCTTATTCATAACAAAACCCTAATTGCAATTCCCAAAAGGACCAAAAATCATGCATGGACAAAGGGAAGTGCATGCATTCCCATTTTTTTTATCATCTTACAGGACCAGCAGCAATATAAGACATCCATAAGATTCTTAAGTTCTCCAAACCCTAAGAATACAAGGAAAGGAAAGGGGCCAAAATATACCAAAAGTCTCACAGTTCTAAATTTAAGAGATAAAGCGTCAAGCTTGGAACTTTACCCTTAATGGTCCTGAAAATAGATAAGAATGTTGGATCTAGGTTGTTGCTAAACTACCTTACACTAAGAATGGTCTCCTTCCTCTTCCAATTTTCACAAGTTCATGAACAAGGCTCAAGACTAACTTTGGAGACTAGGCTTTGGGAGAAGTGAACAATTCTAAAGGTGGAGGCTATCAAAATGAAGTAACCCTAAGCATCATATTCCTTAAATAGGGCTCAAGGCCAAAGATTTAGGGTTTGGGATGATTACACATTCACACCGACACCTTCGCTCTTACCCTGCTACGACTTTCCATGTGGCACGCGATGCTATACTACAACTCATGCTGTAACTACAAGTTTTCCCAAAAATCCAATAATTTGAAATCCTTGATTCACAACTTGATAACCTCGAAAATGGGTGTTGCAATAGTGAAGTTAACGATATAACCGTTTTTGTTTGGTTTTCGCAAGATATGACTATACTCGGGGGCGAACCTACTTGGTGTCATGGGTGGCACTAGCAACCCCTTAAATTTTATAGTCAACTGAAAATTTTAGTGAGGTTTTTCAAAATGGTGTCAATGAATAGTATAAGACCAAATTTGGTACTAAACTATTCATTTGCACCAAAATGGTGCCAAGCTTGCAAGTGATATTTTTAAAACCTCAAGTTTTATATTTATTTATTTATTTCTAGTTTATAAGAAATGACTATGATTATTATAAAGGTAAGAATTATTAATTATAATATTATATTATATATTAAAGTGATATAGTTAATAAAATGCAAATAATTTATCTTGTTATAATTTGTAAAAATATACTTTGTAAGGCTATTACAATATATATATATATATATATATATATATATATATATATATATATATATATATATATATATATATATATATATTAGTAATTAAGTGTGTAAAAAGTTAATAAGTTGAAGGGTGCTTTTACAATATATATAACTTATAAACAAAAAAATATATTAGAAAATATACTTTTTGATGTATGAAATGGTATAATAAAATAGAATAGGGTTGTAAACATCGAGTTGAAATATTATTTACACCATTTTTTATACCATTTGGTGTAAAAAAACAAAGTTGTGCGGTGTAATAAGATAATAAAATGGTATGACGTCTTTCGACATCTTTTAAATAATCATTAAATCATATTGTTGTTGGATTAATACGCAATAACATGTCTTTTAATTATATTGATGATTATATATAAACAAATAGGGCCACATACAAAGAGAAATAAGATATTAAGGAAATAATGTGTTATATATACTATTACTCAATCAAAACAAGTAAGTTTATTTATAATTATTTAGGCTAAGCAAGTCTAAGTAATGTCTAATAGATATCAACTAAATCTATGTCATAAGGTTGGCTTACTTGGCCTCACTTTACTTCTAAATCTCTCCTAAGGGAAACTATCCTTATCCTCTCATTATCAAGTATTTATCTTGTTTTCTTTAGTTCATAATTTTAAACTCCCTTGACCTCGCTTTACTTCTAGTGCACCTCACTCCTCAGTCCAACTAAAAGATCAACCATGACATTGTTGTAATTACTGATCATTGGGAAAAGCATAATTAAGAAGAAAGCAAATCTAATCCATGATGTTGAAGACTATTTTCAAGAGTGTTCCCCACCAGACCAAAATGTTCTTTCTCACCATTAGAGCCTTCTCTCTCTCTCTCTCTCTTTCTCTAACAACGTAAATTTCAAAACAATTTTTCACTTTTTAATAATGTAATTTCATTCATAAAAATTCTCGATTCTCAATGTATCACATAACAAATCCATAAACTCGCATCCCAAGATCAAATGTATGAAACTCTGATAGTGTGTACTGATCATGTCGGCGCCTTCCCGCGATCATCACTGTTACCTGAAACACATCACACAAACACTGTAAGCACAAAGGCTTAGCGAGTTCCCCAAAATACCACATACAACACATACGCCACTCGAGGCTACAGTATGACCCTTCAGTCGATGTGTCTCAGCGGGACCCTCCAGTCCCGTAGCTTGTTGGACCCTCTGGTTCGGTCATAGCTCGTCGGAACCTTTGGTCCAGTCTGTATCGTTGGACCCTTCGGTTCGGTCTATATCGTTGGACCCTCCGGTCCGGTCTATACAACATACAGCATACATACAACCAAAATGCACATAATCTCAAACATACACATAGCATACAAGACCCTTCGGTCTACACATAAATACCACTCTAGGTAATGTATAGTGAGAATACTCACCTCGGGTATCTCGGATAATCTCGCTAACGAACACACTGGTCTAGGCCATGCCAAAACACATAAACAGCACTCACAATTAAATAATGGCTCTCAAAGGCCAGATTAAATCCACTCCTACAATTCCACAAGAGGGTAAAAGACCATTTTACCCCTCCCTGACCCAAAAGTTCAAAGGTTGACCAAAACCCTAAAAGTCAACGGAAATCAAAAGGAGGCAGTATGTAGCGCGTACCTTCTCTGTATGCGGGACGTACGCCGACAAACCACAATCGAGGTCTTAACCCCTTACGTTGCGCGTACTAAGAGTTAAGCCCAGCGTAAGTCTTAGTTTCAACCTTTCCTTGGATTTTGGTCTTAAACGGTTAAGACACTCATTCAACTTTCAGATCTGACTTTCCATAAGCCTCTTATCCCATAAAGTCGGAACCTTTAAGCCTTTGCATGGCTGTAAAGATCCCTAATCACTATAACACCTTTCCTTCTCCCTCAAAATGTCTAGATCTCATGCATGGCTCAATATTCACGTCCAAAGTTGTATTTTTATGAACATACAACTCTTATAATCCTGAAATATGGTAGATCTAGGACAATGGAGACCATTTGCTCATAAAGTCTCCACCTTGGGACCAAAAACCCTAGAAATTGGTCCAAGAAGCACAAATCACAAATGACAAAGAAAGTTTTGAGCTTTATACCTCAGAAAGAGCTCCAACCTCTGAAAAACTCGGATCTACTCTTGTCCACCAACTTCTAGCTCCCAAAATGGCCTCCTCTTCCCTTTCACCACCTCGAACTGGCACTTTGAAGCTTAGAACACAAGCACGCAGGCTAGAAATGAAGGATGACTCTCTATTAGGGTTTCACTCTCTGAAAATGGTGGCTGAGGATAAGGCCTTAGCATTCATTTTATAGTGCACAAGCCACAGATTAGGGTTTACATATGGGCTCACTACGCCCAGCGTAACCCTGGGTACGCCCAGTGTACCTAGGCGAGTCCGCCTCCAACTTAAGCGCGCGAGTACTCGCAGCGTACTCTTCAGTACGCCCAGCGTACTCATATGCCTTAACATTTCATTTTAGGGGCTTAACTTGATAAGTTGGGAAAAGGAGAATGGCTTAAAGGACGCACCTGAATTCCGGATGTTACAATTCTCCCCCACTAGAACCAAACTTCGCCCTCAAAGTCTCATGTCGCAAACAACTCTGGATGCTGCCCCCGCATCTCGGACTCCGGCTTCCAAGTCAGCTCGGACCTTCTCTGATGTTGCCACTGGACCTGAACCAGAGGCACCTCCTTGTTCTTCAGAACCTTGATCTTCCGATCCAAGATCGCGATCGATCTCTCAACATAATTCAGGGTCGCATCCACCTGAATATCCTCCAGCGGTACCACTGCCGACTCGTCAGCTATACACTTCCTCAGCTGAGACACGTGGAAGGTATCATGAATCTGGCTCAAATCCGTGGGTAGCTCCAAACGATATGCTACCTTGCCCACCCTTGCGGACACTCTGAATGGACCGATGTACTGGGGCCCCAACTTGACCCTCTTCCTGAATCGGATCACTCCTTTCCAAGGAGACACCTTCAGGAGTACAAAATCTCCGACCTGAAACTCTAGTTCGGATCGTCGCCTATCCGCGTAACTCTTCTGGCAACTCTGAGTTGTCAACAACCTCTGCCTGAACTGTTGTATCTGCTCTGTCATCTGAAGCACTAACTTAGTGCTACCCAACACTTGATGCCTGACCTCTCCCCAGCAGATGGGAGTCCGACACCTCCTCCCATACAACAACTCAAAGGGAGGCATATCGATACTCCAATGGTGGTTGTTGTTATAGGAAAACTTAGCCAATGGCAATTTCGTATCTCCACTTCCTCCGAAGTCCAACACACATGCTCGGAGCATGACCTCGAGCGTCTAGATCATCCGCTCACTCTGCCCGTCCGTCTGTGGGTGGTAGGCGGTACTGAAATGCAGCCTCGTGCCCAACTCCTCATAGAGCTTCTTCCAGAATCTGGAAATGAAACGTACATCCCGATCTGACACAATCGAGATCGTCACTCTATGTCATAATACCACCTCCCTCACATACAACTCTACCAGCCTCTCTGCAAAAGAGCTCTCACTGATAGCAAGAAAGTGAGCGCTCTTCGTCAGCCGGTCGATGATCACCCAAATTGCATCGACACCCCTTACAGTCCTTGGCAATTTGGTGATGAAATCCAAAGAAATATGTTCCCACTTCCATTGGGGAACCTCAAGTGGCTGCAACTTGCCATGCGGACGCTAGTGCTCGGCCTTAACCCTGCGACAGGTAAAGCACCTCTCAACAAACCATGTTACATCCCTCTTCATACAGGGCCACTAATAATCTTTCTTTAGATCCAAATACATCTTAGTGGCCCCGGGATGGATCGAGAATCTCGATCTATGCGCCTCCTCCATCAATTGTGGTGCGCGCCCCGCCTACATACGGCACTCAAATCCGACCCTGAAAGGTCATAAGCCCGCAGCTATCGGTAACGAACTCAGGTACCTACCCAATCACCCCCTCTCTCTTATGGTTCTCCGGTCTCACGGCCTCTGCCTGGGCCTCCCGAATGGTGTCCAACATTGGAGTCATCACTGTCAACCGCATACAGATGTCTCGAATCGGGGCACTCTCCGCCCTATGGCTCAGGGCGTCAGCTACAACATTAGCCTGGCCCGGGGGTACAGGATCTCATAATTGTAATCCTTTACCACGTTCAACCATCTCCTCTGGCGCATATTCAAATTGGGCTGATCCATCAAATACTTCAAGCTCTTATGGTCTGTGTAAATGGTACACCGAACCCCATGCAAATAGTAACGCTAGATCTTGAGGGCGAACACTACTGCCCCCAACACCAGATCGTGGGTGGGATACCTCGTCTCATGAGGCTTTAGCTGCCTCGATGCATATGCTATTACATGACCCCTCTGCATAAGTACTGCACCCAACCCCGATATCGATGCGTCACAGTACACCACAAAATCCTCCATCCCTTCCGGGAGGGCTAACACCGGGGCTTCGCATAATCTCTGGCGAAGTGTCTCAAATGAGGTCTGCTGCTCTAAACCCCATGAAAAAGCAACACCCTTCCGGGTCAACCTGGTGAGTGGCACTGCGATCTTGGAGAAATCCCTGATAAATCTCCGATAATAGCCAGCCAACCCTAGAAAACTCCTGATCTCGGTGGGTGATCTCGGCACCTCCCACCTCATAACCGCCTCAATCTTGGCCGGATCGACCAAAATCCCATTCTGGTTGACGAGATGCCCCATGAACTGGACCTCCCATAACCAGAACTCGCACTTGGAGAATTTGGCATAAAGCCTCTACGATCTCAGAACTCCGAGGATCTCCCTCAAATGCTCCTCACGCTGCTCTATGGATCTCGAATACACCAATATATCATCAATGAACACGATCACCGAACGTTCCAACATCGACCTGCACACCCTGTTCATGAGATCCATGAACGTCGCCGGTGCATTGGTGAGCCCGAAAGGCATCACCACGAACTCGTAATGCCCATAACGAGTTCTGAATGTCGTCTGCTAGATATCCTCATCCCACACTCTCATCTGATGACATCCCAACCTCAAATCAATCTTTGTGAACCAAGACGCTCCCTGCAACTGATCGAACAAATCGTCGATCCTCAGTAATGGGTAACGGTTCTTGACCGTCAACTTGTTCAACTCCCGGTAATCAATGCATATCCGGTGTGAACCATCCTTTTTCTTGACAAAAAGGATCGACGCTCCCCACGGTGAGCTACTCGGTTTAATAAACCCCTTCCCCAGCAGCTCCTGACGCTGCGAGGATAACTCCTGCATCTCTGGCGGCGCAAGGCGATAAGGCGCCTTGGCGATAGGCGCTGCCCCCGAAACCAAATCGATGCGTAACTCTACCTGCCTCTCGGGAGGCACACCCGGCAACTCCTCGGGAAAAACATCCGGGAGCTCACACACTATCGGAACATCATCAATCGAACTCAGCCTCTCAGCGGCCACTCGCATATCCATCACATAGGCTACAAACCCACTGCAGCCCTGCTGTAAGCTCTGCTTCGCTCTGGCAGCCGAACAAAGTGCTGACTCAGAACGGGTACTCTCTCCATAAATCGTAAGAACTCCCCCACTAGGGTCTGGTATGGTCACCAGCTGTCGCTCGCGGTTGATAACTGCTCCAAACCTGCTTAACCAGTCCATGCCCACGATGACACAGACATCTCCCATCGCAATCGGGACCAAATCAATCAGAAACTTAACGTCGAAAATCTCGGGCTCACATCCTCGAATCACATCAGTGGCATATGCCGCTCGCTCGTTAGCTATGGAAACTCATAGAGGTCGACTCAACGCCTCCCGCTGGGTACTGATGTGCTGATTAAACGCTAAAGACACAAATGACCGACTCGCACCCGAGTCAAATAACACCAAAGCAGGTACAGAAATCACAAGAAAAGTACCTACGCATAGCGCAATATAAGCACAATATCTCATAACTCAGCATAAATAAAGGAAAGAATACATACCAGCCACGACATCGGGCGCTGCGCGGACCTCTTCTGCTGTCAACTGGAAGGCTCTCCCGCGAGCCTTCGGTGCCTCGGCCTTCACCGGCCGAAGCTCAGTAGCTCGGCCCGCAGGTGTAAATCCCTATGTCGATCCTTTCCGTAGCTGTGGGTACTCGGCCTTCCGATGGCTAGTCTGGTTGCAATGGAAGCAAACCATGAATCCCTGGGGACAATCCTTCGCGTAGTGCCCCTCTTTCCCACACTTGTAACAAACCCCAGCTCTACACACTCCCTCATGGCTCTTGCCGCACTTCCCACAAGTGCGGCCCTTCGAACCCCCAGATCTCGAATCAGCGGGCTTTGCCCGCTTGGTTGCCGGCTGTGCCTGTACCGGTCGCATGTCCCTCCTCTGAGACTCGACCTCCTCCCTAACCTGAGTCTCCAGCTCAATCTCTCTCTTCCAGGCTATTTCTTGGAGCTCTGCAAATGTCCAGTATGATGAGATCTCCACGAACTCACGGATATCCCTCCTCAATATGCTCAAGTACCAACTCATACGTGCCTGCTCAGTCGACACGTGCTGAGGGCAAAACAACGCCCTCTCATGAAACATCCTCGTAATCACCGTAACAGACTCAATTCCCTGCTTGAGGGACAAGAACTCCTGGGATAGACGTTCCCTCTCCATAGGGGGAACATACTTATCTCGAAACATCACGGTGAACCTCTTGAAACATCGCGGTGAACCTCTCCCATGGGGAACATACTTATCTCGAAACATCGCGGTCACCGCAGAAAGCTCTGCCGTAGTGAAGTCTGTCGTCACAAATTCCACCAGTCCTTCGCCTCCAAGCGAAGCTGGTTCAATGCAAATCGAACTCCCAAATGCTCTGGGCATGAACAAGTATAGAAACATCCCTCAATATCAGAAATCCATCTCATCGCAGCGATCGGATCCTGGGTCCCGTCAAACTCTGGTGGCTTCGTGTTGTTGAACTCTCGGTACACCAACGAGTCACCCCCCTGCGGCCTCGTAGCAGCGACGGCTGCGGTGGCTGCTGCAACAGCATCATCAGTAAGAGCAGCGTAATGCTCGTTAAAACTCTCGAGCAGAGTGGTCCTGATAGACCCAAACATCTCCGGTATCTCGGCTCGGATGGCAGCAGCCACCTCCTCATGAATCAACCTGCGCATCTCCTCATCACAAACACCACTGCTCTCAGGTGTGTGGCGTGTCCCAACCATGACGTCTCTCTGAAATACAACACAAAATATCAGAGATCCGCTCGAGCATACTCACACTCGATAATTCAACCCTACTTGTTCCCTAGTACCCTAAGGATTCTAACTTGGACTGCGCACTGATACGGTGTCTTCGTAGTACGGGCCCTTATACTACCGTCCTCACCGCATCAGTATTCACCCCAATTCCTCCTCCTTGGATCCCAGATCACAAGTACTCTACGTCTCGCTAGCGTAGGCTACCCTTCGGTAAACCTCTCATAAGCTCCTCACTGCTACCTACTCACTCTCAAGCATCTAATAGCTGCAGAAATCTTCCTAGACTAAGGCATCACAAATTAGGCCACTCTAGTCCTAATATGAATACCTAGCCTACTCTAACATGCATATCATATCATAACATATCTCATAACACATAATGCAAGGGCATTTTGGGAAATCACCGTTCGGCCGCTAGCTGATCATACACACTACTTCCTCATGTTTTTCTCAAACGCTTTTACTTCTTTAGAAAAATTGTTTATTTTATGAAAAACTTCCTCAAATCCTCAGTTTGAGTTCAGACACGCCCGAAGGTGCATCCGAATCCCTCAAACCAAGGCTCTAATACCAACTTGTAACAACGTAAATTTCAAAACAATTTTTCACTTTATAATAATGTAATTTCATTCATACAAATTCTCGATTCTCAATGTATCATATAACAAATCCATAAAATCACATCCCAAGATCAAATGTATGAAACTCCGATAGTGTGTACTGATCATGTCGGCGCCTTCCCGCGATCATCACTGTTACCTGAAACACATCACACAAACACTGTAAGCACAAAGGCTTAGCGAGTTCCCCAAAATACCACATACAACACATACGTCACTCGAGGCTACAGTACGACCCTTCGGTCGATGTGTCTCAGCGGGACCCTCCAGTCCCGTAGCTCGTTGGACCCTCTTGTCCGGTCATAGCTCGTCGGACCCTTCGGTCCAGTCTATATCGTTGGACCCTTCGATCCGGTCTATATCGTTGGACCCTCTGGTCCGGTCTATACAACATACGGCATACATACAACCAAAATGCACATAATCTCAAACATACACATAGCATACAAGACCCTTCGATCTACACATAAATACCACTCTAGGTAATGTATAGTGAGAATACTCACCTCGGGTATCTCGGATAATCACGCACACGAACACACTGGTCTAGCCCCCGCCTAAACACATAAACAACACTCTCAAATAAATAATGGCTCTCAAAGGCTAGATTATTTTACCCCTCCCTGGCCCAAAAGTCCAAAGGTTGACCAAAACCCTAAAAGTCAACGGAAATCAACAGGAGGCAGTATGCGGGGCGTACGCCGGCGAACCAAAATCGGGGTCTCAACCCCTTCCGTTGCGCGTACTGAGAGTTAAGCCCAGCGTAAGTCTCAGTTTCAGCCTTTCCTTGGATTTTGGTCTTAAATGGTTAAGACACTCATTCAACTTTTAGATCTGACTTTCCCTAAGCCTCTTATCCCGTAAAGTCGTAACCTTTAAGCCTTTGCATGGCTGTAAAGGTCCCTAATCACTCTAACACCTTTCCTTCTTCCTTAAAAGGTCTAGATCTCATGCATGGCTCAATATTCAAGTCCAAGATTGTATTTTTATGAACATACAACTCTTATAATCCTGAAATATGGTAGATCTAGGCCAATGGAGACCATTTGCTCATAAAGTCTCCACCTTGGGACCAAAAACCCTAGAAATTGGTCCAAGAAGCACAAATCACAAATGACAAAGAAAGTTTTGAGCTTTATACCTCAGAAAGAGCTCCAACCTCTGAAAAACTCGGATCTACTCTTGTCCACCAACTTCTAGCTGCCAAAATGGCCTCCTCTTCCCTTTCACCACCTTGAAATGACACTTTGAAGCTTAGAACACAAGCACACAAGCTAGAAACGAAGGATGACTCTCTATTAGGGTTTTACTCTCTGAAATGGTGGCTGAGGATAAGGCCTTAGCATTCCTTTTATAGTGTACAAGCGACAGATTAGGGTTTACATCTAGGCTCGCTACGCCCAGCGTAACCATGGGTACGCCCAGCGTACCTAGGCGAGTCTCCGTCTAACTTAAGCGCGCGAGTACTCGCAGCGTACTCATATGCCTTAACATTTCATTTTATGTGCTTAACTTGACAACTTGGGAAAATGAGAAGGGTTTAAGAGACGCACCTAAATTCGGGATGTTACTCTCTCTCTCTCTCTCTCTCTCTCTCTCTCTCTCTCTCTCTCTCTCTCTCTCTCTCTCTCTCTCTCTCTCTCTCTCTCTCTCTCTCTCTCTCTCTCTCTCTCTCTCTCTCTCTCTCTCTCTCTCTCTCTCTCTCTCTCTCTCTCTCTCTCTCTCTCATTTAGTCAGTAACATTCTCAAACATTTCTTTTCCTTTCAATATTTTATAAAGTGATTAAAGCCCTTTTACTCACATCTATATTTGAATGGGCATTCCCAACGAAAGATTGATTTCAATGTTATCATTAATATTTGAATAAAAAACATTATTATTACCTTAAATCATGCTTGGATTTGCATCTTTTTCCAATAGAACGTGACTGGAATTTATTAACATAGACTAAAAGATATGACTGCTTACAGTCTTGTGTATGAACCTCACAACACAAGTCAATGTATAGTTCCCAAGATCTATTGAAATTTGGACTATCATTTTAATAGTAAACCACCTACTACACACTTATTAATAAATTTTAGATTTATTTCACATTTTATTTTCTCCACTCCGGTCCTTATCATGAATTGCAATTTGTAGAATCCATTTAATCAATACGTTAATACAAGAATCAAAACTATAGGAAGCAAAGGTGAAGTTCTCAAAAAACACAATATATTGCATCTTTGAACTGTTACATAAACAATTTATGCTTGAAGTCCTTATACCATTTGAAATTTGAAAGGCGATGCCATGGAACTACTCCTTCTACTTAAAAAATACTGGCGTAGTTCGTACCACATCGGTCGCTAACTCACTAACAGCCACGTAATCTTCAAATGCTCTTTCGATCATATTACACCTCGATAATTCTGGCAGAAACAACCAATAAGATGTTGCCAACACGAAAGCCAAAACTAATGGTCTCGATAGGTTATTGGGTAAACTCCATTTATATCTTGTAGCTTTCTTAATCACCACCTCGAGAACCAAACAAACCCCATGTAGAGCAAAGAAAAGCATCACCTCCCCAGTGGGCCATTCCCTAGTAAAGTAAAAGAATATTAGTTCATGCATGATGCCAGAAACCAAGAAGGTGGTGAGGATTGCTGGAACTGGGGCCCACAACCGACCAACCACGTTGATCGAGAGTATACGCATCGGTTCGTAAACGCTCGGATGAAGGATGCGGTTGACCATCACGTTCCACCTGCGTCCCCAAAAGTCCTGTAGGGATGTGGCAAGATAAGGCTCGTCAAACTGTTGGTCGAGCTCAACCTTGAGAAACAACCCGACTATGGTTGAGCTCAAAGCTACGAAGAGCTCAAGCATTAAGTAAACAATCAACCCGAAGACGCACCATGCCATCATCGGATGCACATCCTCTTTATGATGATGATAAAGATGAAGGCAAACGGCAAGAACTAGACCCTTCGTACCATAAGTGAATAAAGACGTTTTGTTGGGCTTGGAAAACCCTTTATCGGACTGAGTAACATCGATCGGGAAACAAGCCACTGCAAAGAACCGCAATAGTGTCATTGAAGGTGTTGAAAGGGGGCCCTTTTCGAAGGCGAAAAGAATCAATTTGAAGTTTCCAAGCCATGAAATGTAGAAAGAAAAAGCTCCAATCATGTGAACGGAGGTTAGTGACAGAGGGATGAATAGAAAGACGACGACAACAGGGAGGATAGAGAGAAATCTTAGAACACCTTTGCGGACAATCTTGCCTACAAAATAGCAATACCCAAGTGAAATAAGTGCACATAATGCTACCCCTCATAAAGTTATGCACCTCCTCTTTCAACTCCATGTCCTCTAGATCTCTCTTTCTCTCTCTCAGTATGAAGCAGTCAGCTAAAGAAGAATCTCTCTCCAAAACACACAATATAGAGTATGAAGCAGTCAGCGAAAGAAGAATGAAACAAGAAACGTGTGGCACTTATGTTTTATGGTGGTCGATCATAGAAAATAAAATATGTTTTTATACTACTATTAATATTGATATATAAGGTATAAAATGGTTACTTGTTAAATCCAACTCTATAGAGTTAAGATCAAATAAGAAGTAAAATTTTAATTGGTAGGAGGTAATAAATTTTTTATATACATATTTTCTTAGGAAAAAAATGAAATGAATCATTAGATGATTCAAAAATAAGATGATTCATAAGAAAAAAATCTGGAAAAAACACTTTCATGATTCATTTTTAGGTAAATCAAGAAAAAAATTCACTTTTCTGACAATTTTAATGAATATCAACAAAATCATCGTAAAAATGAATCATCGAAATGTTTTTTCGGGATTTTTTTTTTTTGTGAATCATGTTATTATTGATTCATCTAATGATTCACTTGTTTTGTTTGCCAAAAAAATAAGCCGAAAAAAAGTTTCTTACCTTCCTACCAAAAAAAAATTCTTATCGAATGTATATATATATATATATATATATATATATATATATATATATATATATATATATATATATATATATATATACACACACACAGAGAGAGAATTACGTATATACGATTCTTAAACATGAAAATATCATATTTGTCAAATGTAATTTCTAAATATTATATTTATCTTTGATAAACATTAAAAATATCATATTTGCCGAAATACTTGATTTTAATCAATTTAGATTTTATTTTTTTATCAATTGATTATTAAACATTTATTATAAATATAAGTTTAAAATATTATTATTCTCCTATTAAAATATAAACTACTTTATATATCCGAATCCCATATACAAAGTCATTGATTACGAATTTTGTACCAAATCCTAAGTAGTAAGTTGGTCTAATTATCCAACTAAGAAATGTTACCAAAACTAGGCCTATCGAAAATAATCGAAATTCGTTCTACGCATCCGATCCGTTACGAATTTGGATAGAATGGGTCGGATAGAGCGGGTAACGGGTATGAACATTCGGGTAATACGTTAACCCGATAATAGTATAGGTCGGGTTTTATGTATGAATATTAATTTTTGGGTATACCCGAATACCCGAATTCGTTTTTAAAATAATACATAGTATATTTAAATATTAGTATATCGCATATCCTATATATTATATAGAGTATTTGACTATTGGTAATAGGAGGCAGAAGCACGCTTGAAAAAAAAAATTATAACCCTTCACTTCTTCTTGATCGACACAAACAAACATAGGCATGTTTCATATTTCCTATTCCGAATTCCGATCCTCAAAGACGCAATTCTTAGCCTCCATCTTCGTTATAGGCAGAAAAATTCTCCTAATGCATATTCTCACTAGTCATGCATCATGAACATACATTATACAATAGTAACAATGAAGTGGTGCAGCAGATTCTGGTTTTAAATCTAATATAACCCAATAAAAGTTATTTAATCCAATAATAAACATGATAAATTGTTGTAGTTGAGATTACAATATAACCCAAAATTAGCTGGATTCAAAATATATGTCCTAAACATGGGGTTAATTTCCTCGAGATTCAGCACACTAGAATGACATACGTATGCTCCTCAAAATACTTACATATCTTTGGCTTCTGTAACTTGAAATGAAATATTTTGCTACCCAATTTTTTATTAAACCAACCGAAATGTAAAATAAAAAAAATAAATAAATAATAAAAAAAGGAAACATTTTCGGGTATACCTGATAATTACCCGACCTGACCTAAAACTCGAATACCCGAAACCAGAAAACCCGAACTACAATATAGGTCGGGTATCGGGTATTATTTTTTTAAGGAAATACCCGTTCTACCCGAAACCCGAAAATTTTACCCGATCGACACCCCTAACAAAAACCGAGATCACAAAAGCTTCAAAAGACTTGAAAACCCAATTACCAATTTCGAATACACTTGATGATTATTGAAACGGGATGAAAAAAGTGATGATTAAATACCGATCTAATTATGGTCTTGATCAAAATTCAACAAACGCATATCTAGAGGTAATTGTGTTTTGGTTTAATTTAGGATTGTGATTACTTTCGTGAAAGTTATGAACTCTAATTAGACTCTTGACTGTGTCTATACAACCACAACTTCTGATTAATCTTTATTCTATTCTAATAAATAAATAGTTTTAATCTCTTTTTGCTAAGTGTCACTCTAATACAACTTCTCATTAATATTGTGTTATGTGTCATGTCGATATATTAAGCAGCTCATTTCAAAATTCAAATTTATATTTTTTAATTATATATTAAATTTAAAGTTATAATAACTTTAAAATTTTGATATATCTCTTAATTAATAATTTATTTAAAATGACTTATTTCAAATAACTGATTAATAATTATAAATATTTATCATAAAATTTTAATTAATTGTATAAGGATAATTCTCATAGGTTATAAACTAGTAAACCATTAATTATGGATTTAAATTTGATTTTTCTTTCCCCGACAAAAGAAATCTGGCGGTAGTTAGTGATAACCTAAACTCATAGAAGAGGGTATAATTGTCAAATTATAAAACTAAAGATTTAAAAATATTATGTCATATTCAAAAATATTATTTTAGACAAATATGTTAAACGTTTATTAAAATAAATATGATATTTATACTTTTTTACCAAACGTTTGAGCCCATTATTAAAAGGTTAATTAGATAAAAAATAAAAATATAAAATTAAAATTAAAATTAAAAAAATTAAAAAAAAATTAAAAAAATAAAAAAAAATAAAAATAAAAATAAAAATAAAAATAAAAACCTCTTTTTCAAATATGTGCAGGTATTCCAAATTTTGATGCGCACATATTTACATAACATTTCATATCAGCATGTTTTTCAAATAAAGCATTTTCTTTTCAAGTTTTTAAAAAAAAATGCTTGAAACCAACGAGTAAGGCCTCAAAATTGATTTTGAAAAAAATCCATACAAAAAGGTTTTTTTGGGTATGATGCTAAATTATTATTTTATTTTGAAAATGGAATGATAGTTTATTAATGATTTTTTCCTAAATTATAGCAATTATAACAATCACAAATGAACAATTAATCAGAAATTAATAATAATAACTTAAAAACCTAAAAAATTAATTATGTTCATATGTACACGTTCATACAAAATAATACATGTTCATACACAATCATACATATTCATAATTGAACATTTATACAAAATAATAATTAAAACTATTTAAAACCTATTTTCATCAAAGAACATATATTTATAAGCCTACAAAATTAATCATATTCATATGTGAAAATCTACAAAAGTTATAACCATCACAAAAGAACATTTATTTATAAATAAATATCTATTCAAAAAATAGAAAATTTATCATGTTTAAACATGGTCATAAGTGAATATTCATAGACATTTATGTTCATAATTGAACATTTATATAAAATCATAAATGTTCATAAATGAAGATTTATACAAAATCATGAGTAAAACTATTGTTAGACATATGTTCATAAATAAACAATGTTCATATATTAACACATGTAAAATCAATTGCTGTACAATTGATAATAACATTACATATCAATCTATATTTTTATATGAACATATGTTAATATATGAACATGTTTACTTCATAACGAGTGTTGAGATAGGAACTTGATCTTTGTCCAATCTTGTTGAAGATGAGGGGACTGTGCAAGGTGGATTGATCGTTTTTATGACTAAATGATCTCTTTATTGGTAGATTCAACTCTAATGCACCTTTTAAAGAACCCATAAAATAAAAGGGCATTATGTCATGTTCATTGACAGCATGCATAATTTGCAATTCGTCATGGAAAATTATAAAAATTACATGTATATATGTATTGTTTATTATCCAACTTGCATGGGGTATCCTACAGGAAAGAAGCGCACTTTATGCTTTTTTACTAAAGGTTTGATTTGTTATCAAACTCTCTATCTCCTGTGATTCTTTTTCATAACAACTACTATTTTTTACACATTTAAAACAAGCAAACCAAAGTAAAAGAGGGACGAAGTCGTCAAAGTTACTCATGAATTTTATGTATGAAGCACGATATCGTTGTGCTCTTCTTTTAAATTTGATAATTTATGCTCAAAATTGATCACAGTTGGATAGAAATTTGATAGTCTGATAATATTCTTGAGTTAAACTGATACATATAGTAAGAATAAGACATATATAATAAATAACATATATGGATTTGGTTAAGGTTGGTGACCAATATGATCGATCAAAACCTAGGTTAAATGGAGTTGAGACAGAAGAAATAAAACCAAATGCAATAGATACTCATAAGAAAATGCATATTTTAGATCAATTTGCATCGCGTGTTGCTCCATGGTTGCGGGGAAGGGGGAGGGTGACGGTGATGGATGTGGGGAACTAAGATGGTGGCATTGGAGGTCTTTTGCATGGTGTGGGTAACATGTTTTTTTAGGATCAATGGAGATGGCTTTGATCGAAGAGGATGGTGGAGATATTTCAAGACGATGATGAATATTGAAGAATGAATCCTCGTCAGTTTTTTATTTAACTATATCCCAATTTTAATTCGTTTATTCTAAGAAAAAATAGAGAAAATAGGAGATAAATAGAAACATGACATTTTTTAAATTAAATTTATTTAATACTAGAGAAACTCTATTATACCCCTAGATGTATGTGATTCTATATATAAGGGTGCACAATTTCACTGTGCAACCTTTTAATTTAAACCATTCATTCAATAATCCTTGTGTTATAAGTATGGTTCTATGGTTGTATGACTTTTGATGGTTCTATAAAGATCATTCTATAAAGAACATGAGAACAAATATGAGGCACTTCAATCTTTCAATTAAAAATCATAAATAATATTAATATAAATAAAAAACGGTTAAAAACTCACTCTAGTATTTATCCCACAACCCAGACCATCTATGTTATAAATTTCTTTTATTTCTCTCTTTCTATCTATTTATCTTTCTCTACCAATTCTCTCATCGTATCATTAAATGAGAGAACCACTATCTTGATCATTAGACCATCACTAGAACCACCGCCTACCAAAACTACCACATTGTGGCCTCTTTGTTATCTTCAGATTGGTTTGTCGCCACAGATCTATTTATTTCTACTCATCCCTTATTTGGAAACGACCTACACCTGCCTTTCCTCTACCTGAATGACCATCCTACACCTATCATGTTCCTAAATCGCCTCTCTCCGATAGATCTGACAAAAAAGTCATCCGATTTGATGCAAAATGGCACCAATATGTTCGTTCTGAAGCACCGGGTGATGGTAGGTGGTGGGTGGTGGGTGGTTACGGTACTGAGTAGTGAGTTGTAGGTGGTCTTGGGTGATCATGGTTGTTGGATGGTTGAAGGTAGTTGGTAGTTGATGATGGTGAGTGGATGTGGTAGTGGTGGGTGGTGGATGATGGTAATGGATAGTGGGTAGGTGGTGGTGGGGATGTTAGTCATGGTGGTGGTGCATGGTGCATGGTTTAATCTTTTTTTTTAATTGTTTTTAGATTTAAATAATAATTATTTTATAATTTTAATAAAAAAAATTAAGTAAATCAGATATGTTCTCACAATCTCAATTTTATAACTGTTATTATTTAAACCTCTCTGTCTCTGTCTCTCTCTCTCTCTCTCTATATATATATATATATATATATATATATATATATATATATATATATATATATATATATATATATATATATAGAGAGAGAGAGAGAGAGAGAGAAAGAAAGAGAAAGAGAAAGACAAAGAGAAGGAGAGAGATGAGGGTTCAATTAAGAAAAAAATGTTGAGAACGAGGGAATGAATATGATCCACTTATTTTGAATCTATCGCTTAAGCATTCAAGCATATCGGGAGGATAGAACATATTTTTGTTAGGTTTTATATGCATCAAATAGACTTAAACTATGTAGCGGAAAATATAATCTTTGATATATATATATATATATATATATATATATATATATATATATGTGTGTGTGTGTGTGTGTGTGTGTGTGTACATGCAATCTACGATCTAAGTTTCGTACTAATTACAACTACATTATGAAAACGTAAACATAAAAGAAGAACCACACATGTATCATGCATTCAATAACCTTTTAGTTTGCGCCCTTGTATATGCCACCTTGTTTTGGATGAAAATGATCCAAACTAGAATCTCTCGCTTGCTTCACAACCAATGAACTTAATAGATCAGAAACAAACAAAAAAAGGAGGGGTCAAAATCAAAGTGAGTTTTTCCACAAGAATGAGAGGGAGAAGATGGACAAAACTTAAAGCCAATGAACAAGGAATAATAAAATCCATAACACCCTATTTATAGCCTTGGATATCTTCATAGGTTTCATCCTCCAATCCATATAGGATGGGATGATATTTTTCAAATCTTCCTTATCTCATAAGGAAATTTCATCCACCCTATTTCCTATAGGGTTCTAGAATGTTACTGGTTAATCAACTATTGATTAATTAGTATTGATCCCTTTAGTTAATTAAACGGATAATTAATTCCCATATTATTTTCCAGTTACTTTCTAATTAATTATTAAACTATAATAAAGAAACCAATTATTCCATCTTATTGATTCTATTTAATTTAAGTCTTTGAAAGAAACCCAAGAGGACCCTGCTATTATTATCAATATTTAATGACCATGGACACTCTTTCCAGCAGTCTTCCATTTGGAAAAGTTATCAACTATATGAGGATCAATACTTCTCCAACAATCAACATAGAGAATGTCATCCAATGCATCTGCCAAACTCTGATCTAATCAACTTCAACCTTAATATAAGGGATCAACTATTCCTTCATTCTTCAATATATTTGTATTAATTCAACAAATGGATAATCCTCAATCTCATAATTCAATATTATGTTTCCTGGTAAAGATTTGTGACAACTACATTTGACTATTGAATTGAACACATCACTTCAAGTCAGGACCCAGCAAGGTACTTAAGATTTCATCACCAAATCATCGAGGGGCCCATAGATATCACTTCTCTAGTAAAGGAAAAAGGAATGGATAAAATTTGACTATATGGTTTTGTCTACTTCATTATATCATACATGGACATATCCTTTATTGCTACTAGTTATAGATAACATTAGGGTAAGCGAATACATAATAGAATCATAGAGCAAAACTCCACATGTATCTCAGTTTGAAGAATAGAATATATTATCGTCTTAGAATTACTCGTGCATATATCCATGAGGTAATCTTTAAGCGCATGTTGCTCCAATACTTATTTCTCTAAAGTAATCATGAGTGTTAGCTCAATCTATATGCTATGTCTAATCACTATGGTCAATCCACTAATACTCATGACTGTCTTGAATCACGACATACTTCCAAGAGCATGAACAACTATGGAAGTTTGAGTAAATTAATACTCGGGAAGTGGGTTCTAAACATGGAAAAATGAAACACAGCAATAAATTAACATAAATGATAGCATCATAAGCACTTTATTAAGTTTCCATAAAATAAACATCAATTCGGTTACAGCAAAGGCAGCTTCATTTTTCACCCATTTTTCACTTCTCTCTCTAGTTTCTTTCTCTCTCTACAACCCCACCCCCCCTCCCCCTAAACCCTAGAAAAACCCCCTAGCACCCTAAGGAAGCCCCGAGGCTCCCGGAGTCCCGAGAAAAAGGAGTCTTTCGGTTTCGAAACGCTGCTCCAATTAAGTTCCAGTTTTCGATAAAATTCGCTGTAAGTGAGCTACGCTTACGCAATTTTTAATATATCTTTCAAATAATTATAGGAATGTCATTAGGTCTATTATTATGAGTTATACTGAGTGTTATTAACGCTTGTATAATAATAACAATAATACTAATAGTTAGACTAATTAATTTGTCGCGGTCGTTAGACTAAACCCTAGTGGTATTGATACTAGGTTTTATCAAAGGAATATCATTTTGAGAGTATCGAATCGTTGTCCGAGTGCTGAGTCACCACCTTTCAGGTGAGTGCATAGTTACTTTCAGCTTACACATAGATATGAAGTATTTTATATAAATTACGTGTTATGTGTGCATATTATCTGAATACTTGCTATCTATGATGGATGAACATTGTTAAACATATTTTCAATGATTTAAACTGTATATGTATTTTATATCTACGAAAATGTTGGGGTAAAACATGGGTAGATGTAATAGGTGATGTGTGATAAAATGATGAGAGGCCTCGATGTTGATGTTGTTGATTCTGTCATCTAGTGGAGTATGGATGACGACCACGGACTCTTCTAGACAGTCCAGTGGAACACTAGCAGGCTCGCAACCTGTAGGTGTCTGTGAACGATGTGTTCACCAGTGTACTCCATCCCCCACATGGTTGCCTTTAGGACATTTATTGTTAACGAATCCCCTTAGCAGTAGTGTCCATCCCGATGATGATCCTTAGACTAGGTCCCTTATGATAGGTGTTTAGGGACGTAAAGTGAGGATAACGTGAACGGGTAATCGGGTTATTGTTGATTGATGAAATTAATAAACTTATTTATTGTGGGTTGAAAACCCTATGTGCTCACTAGGCTCCCAAGCCTGACCCACTCAGTTTTATGTATTACAGGTAGTGGCGCTTGAGCATAGATATGATGTTTGGACGAGGGATTACGGATATAGGCCTGTAGATATGAAATAATGTAGTAAGGCTTATATGTACTGTTTATGCTTTTGATCTATACGAACATGACATCCCAAGTCTTTTAATGAAATACATTTCTATGGAAATGCTTTTGATAAATCTTTATCATATTTTGTTTTGGGACAAATTCCGCAACACTTTTATTTAAAATGTTACTCTGATTTTCAAACAAAGCATAAACAAAATCGGTCTTTTCTGGCCATGAAAATGGGGATGTCAAAGTTGGTATCAGAGCATTAGTTTGAGCGAACTAGGAATTTGTAGGATTTCTAGACTTAAACTTAAAATGCTAAGCGATGATTGTGTGGTGTGAGCACTAGCTTATTTTAGGAATTGTGCCTAAAATGCTTTTATATGCTAAATGCTTTGTGCATGATATGCTGTTATTTGTTCAGATCTATGGTCTGTTGCCGACTGGATCTGGAAACCTTATGTGTTTAGGATTCTAAACGTATGACTACGATATTAGAACTAGCATGTAAACGTTTCGGAGTGATAAGGAAGATTTAAACGTCTATCATAAATAAAGATCTAAATTCACCTTATTCGGTGTATAGATCAAGATGGCAAGGACCCGTAGCGGAAACGTGAACGCAAATGGAGATAGGAACCAACCCCCAGTGGTTCAGCAAATACCTGTTGTTGAAGAAGTTGCACCTAAGCCAGTCATGATGGCCGGAGTGCAAGCGATGATCCAGGCGATGTTGGATCGTCAAATGGAGGAAACCAGACGTTTGCTCCAGCAAAATCGAGAGGAAGAGACTATTCAGATCGAACAGCCCGAGTTGAACGAAGGGCAGACTGAGGAAGGAAACTACAGTGGGACTCTTGATCAAGCCAACCCACCGATAGTTAGGCAAAACCACCAGGATGGAGGAAATGACGGACGTGGATGCAAATACAAGGATTTCATGGCATCCAAACCACCGAGTCTATCTGGAAGCCCGACGCCGGTGGAAGTCATGAACTGGATCTCTGAGATGGAGACGATGTTTGAGAGTTGCAAGTGTAGCAATAGGCAGAAGACCGCTCTCGCGATTCCTCTATTGAAATCTGGAGTACTAAGTTGGTGGAAGCTACTAGTTGATTCAATGCCCAAAGGTGAAGCAAGCAAGATGTCGTGGGAGGATTTTCTGGTACAGTTGAAGATGCAATACTGCTCCGAGCAGGATCTTCTGGAGATCAACAACGAGTTCCAGAATCTGAAGAAGGGAAAAATGAGCGTTACTGAATACGCTGCAAGCTTTACTGAGAAAATGAAGCTTGTTCCTCACCTCGTTCCAACTGAACTCTCCAAGGTTAACAAGTTTGCCCTCGGATTACCAGCGGACTTCGGTCCAATGGTCAAGCAAATTACCACTCTGAAAGCCGCCATCTGGGCTGCTAAGAATGTGGAGACCCAGATATGAGAGAAGGGTCTACAGAGAGCGGAAGTGGGAGAGAAAAGGAAATTTGACGGATCCTCGAGGTCCGGTAAGAAGGGTAGATTCTCGAAGTCTGGTTCGAGAGGAGGAGGATCAGAAGCGAAGTCTGGTTAGGGACGTAAAGTGAGGATAACGGGAACGGGTAATCGGGTTATTGTTGATTGATGAAATTAATAAACTTATTTATTGTGGATTGAAAACCCTATGTGCTCACTAGGATCCCAAGCCAGACCCACTCAGTTTTATGTATTCCAGGTAGTGGCGCTTGAGCATAGATATGATGTTTGGACGAGGGATTACGGATATAGGCCTGTACATATGAAATAATGTAGTAAGGCTTATATTGTACTGTTTATGCTTTTGATCTATACGAACATGACATCCCAAGTCTTTTAATGAAATACATTTCTATGGAAATGATTTTGATAAATCTTTATCATATTTTGTTTTGGGACAAATTCCGCAACACTTTTATTTAAAATGTTACTCTGATTTTCAAACAAAGCATAAACAAAATCGGTCTTTGCTGGCCGTGAAAATGGGGATGTCACAACTTAGGAGTGTTAGAATGCTCAAAATTCAATAGTAAACTCATGCTTGTTATCTTTTATCTCCACATTCGTCTCCTCTCTCATACTCTTCGCATTTGATGAGTTTCCCTTAAAATCACCTTTTCCTTTGAACCTCGAATTGAATGGATTTTTGAAAAACTTCTTCACTTTATTGTTTGAGTAAAAGGCCACAGGTTCGTCATCAGAATTAATAATCATACATTCATCTTTTGATGCATCATTCTCAGTTGACTCGATCTCAGCTTTTCTAACTGTCACTTTCGACATTAATGCTAGAGGACTATCCAAAGTAATTTTTGTTTCTTCATCTATTTCGTTGATCTCACTTTCATGAGCCTTCAAAACATTGTAGAGATCACCAAGAGAAAATTTGTCAAAACTTTGTTGGGTCTAAATCATGCCACTCCTTACGAAGCCTATCAAAAAAGTCAAGTTGAATTCAAGAGTAGTATGACTGACTCCATATCGGCTGCATTTGAAGATTAAGTCTTTCAGACGATCATAGTAGAGTTCAATATTCTCACCTTCCTTTTGTTTAAATTCTCCTAATTCAAGCAGACACTACTTAACAAAAAAAATTTGCATCTTCTTGCTCCCTTGATATTTATCTTTCAAAGTATCCCAAATCTCTTTAACTGTTTTGCATCTACTCAACATAGTTGTATACCACCGGTGGAAGAGCTTCACATAGTTCATGCATACAACGTTTGTCATTTGATTTGTATTTGTCTGTTTGAGTAGCAATATCAACAGATGAACCAACATTTCTGATTTCAGTAAGCATCGAACGATGAAAGTTTCCATTCTTGACACTTCTCCATAGATCTTCATCAATCCCAGTCAGATAATCTTGCATCCTATTAGTCCATTGATCATAGTACTTAGGAATCAACATAGGAATTTTGTTTAAAGAACCGAGGAGATGAGAAAATCCAGTCGTCATGTTCATGTTGAAGTTTGCCATTAATGTACAGACAAAATTAATGAAAAGCTTCCGAAAGAAGAATTTAAGGAGTAAATCTTCCAGAAATCAATCACCGAACACTCGATTTAACAAACTAAAAGCAGAATCGAATTGATACATATGATCAGAAAAGATTTTCAGACTCAAAAGTGTGGAATATTTTGAATCTAGACTGAGATTCAAAAACTTTTGAAACCTTTAGAAAATCATAAATCAGATGTAGGAACCCTGCTCTGATACCAAATGTAGTTTGTATTGATCGAGTAAATGAAATGAAATCAAAGTTTTAATTAAATCTAGAACACAAGAGTAAATATAATTTGGATGGCTCAATTAAACTTCTAAAGGTTACAAGAATGAATAGAATAAGAACACGAAGAACCCCAAAAGTTCTTTATCTCTAGTACCTATCCCTACTTATAGGCATTAATAGTTTACATAAAATATATATAAGGGCTGAATCTATTAAGCTTTGACATACAAAAGTGCCCCTATGAAATACATACAATGAAGGTTGAAATACAAACTTCGACACTAAGAAAACTCATGAAACTTCGACTCCTCATCACACAATTCGACCTCAACATTTTTTTTATGAATTTTGATGTTACATTGTCTTTATAGGTTAAAGCTCTAAATCAATTCAACTCAGGACCATTGAAGAAAATGAAGTGCACTCTTTCAGGGATTGTATATGTTTTTTAAGAATTTATGTCGTTTATATGACATTCTGTCGAAATATGTATAATTAAAATATATAAGACTATTATTCTGTAAGAATAATTATGAATCTATATTTACATTCAAATATCCATGAATATACAAGGCTCTTGTTATTTTTCAACTAAAAGTTCAAGAATGTTGTATTTTTTTCAAGAAGTTCATTTAATCAAAATATCTATTTTGACATTCTTAAAGAATATCATTATAATAGAATGTCATTCTGACAGAATAAAATCGGATACAATTAAAAATTAAGTTATAATTAAAATTGCATTAATTAAAAAATCAGAATTTTTAAATCAAGAGAATTAATTATCCCTAAAAATTCAGATTTTTCCTTTTTTTAAATTTATCTCAATTGACTAAAATACCCTTATAATGAAATTAGATGGTGTTTTTCTATTATCTTTAATTTAATAATATGTAATAATCACTTTCTTAAAATAAATAAAATGATTGGTCCACAATTAATCTAAAACATCCCAAAAATACGACCCGAAAATTTGATTTTTAATATAACAAAATCATAAAACTGAGTATCATATAATAAAACCATACGTTGCGTATCTCAAACCATACTAAAATACTGTGAGGAAAACTGTGTCACAACTGTATCAAAACATATCTAAGAAACTGAATCAACTCCCAAGACAAAAACTGAAGTTGTGGTGTGTGCGATGCCATCATCCCAAGCTCTTCCCTTTACTTGCGGAAGTACCTGAAACCAAAACTGAAACCGTAAGCACGAAGCTTAGTGAGCTCCCCCAAACTACCACATACCACACAATAACAAATAAAGCACATACTGGGCCTTGCCCACTGCATCGGACCAAAGTCCGGAACTAGTTGCATCGGACCGAAGTCCGGAACTGACTGCATCGGACCGAAGTCT